>NC_140833.1:3485000-3654485 GCF_050613455.1 Vespa mandarinia | reverse complement strand
GACGCAACCCTGACGCAACCCTGACGCAACCCTGACGCAACCCTGACGCAACCCTGACGCAACCCTGACGCAACCCTGACGCAACCCTGACGCAACCCTGACGCAACCCTGACGCAACCCTGACGCAACCCTGACGCAACCCTGACGCAACCCTGACGCAACCCTGACGCAACCCTGACGCAACCCTGACGCAACCCTGACGCAACCCTGACGCAACCCTGACGCAACCCTGACGCAACCCTGACGCAACCCTGACGCAACCCTGACGCAACCCTGACGCAACCCTGACGCAACCCTGACGCAACCCTGACGCAACCCTGACGCAACCCTGACGCAACCCTGACGCAACCCTGACGCAACCCTGACGCAACCCTGACGCAACCCTGACGCAACCCTGACGCAACCCTGACGCAACCCTGACGCAACCCTGACGCAACCCTGACGCAACCCTGACGCAACCCTGACGCAACCCTGACGCAACCCTGACGCAACCCTGACGCAACCCTGACGCAACCCTGACGCAACCCTGACGCAACCCTGACGCAACCCTGACGCAACCCTGACGCAACCCTGACGCAACCCTGACGCAACCCTGACGCAACCCTGACGCAACCCTGACGCAACCCTGACGCAACCCTGACGCAACCCTGACGCAACCCTGACGCAACCCTGACGCAACCCTGACGCAACCCTGACGCAACCCTGACGCAACCCTGACGCAACCCTGACGCAACCCTGACGCAACCCTGACGCAACCCTGACGCAACCCTGACGCAACCCTGACGCAACCCTGACGCAACCCTGACGCAACCCTGACGCAACCCTGACGCAACCCTGACGCAACCCTGACGCAACCCTGACGCAACCCTGACGCAACCCTGACGCAACCCTGACGCAACCCTGACGCAACCCTGACGCAACCCTGACGCAACCCTGACGCAACCCTGACGCAACCCTGACGCAACCCTGACGCAACCCTGACGCAACCCTGACGCAACCCTGACGCAACCCTGACGCAACCCTGACGCAACCCTGACGCAACCCTGACGCAACCCTGACGCAACCCTGACGCAACCCTGACGCAACCCTGACGCAACCCTGACGCAACCCTGACGCAACCCTGACGCAACCCTGACGCAACCCTGACGCAACCCTGACGCAACCCTGACGCAACCCTGACGCAACCCTGACGCAACCCTGACGCAACCCTGACGCAACCCTGACGCAACCCTGACGCAACCCTGACGCAACCCTGACGCAACCCTGACGCAACCCTGACGCAACCCTGACGCAACCCTGACGCAACCCTGACGCAACCCTGACGCAACCCTGACGCAACCCTGACGCAACCCTGACGCAACCCTGACGCAACCCTGACGCAACCCTGACGCAACCCTGACGCAACCCTGACGCAACCCTGACGCAACCCTGACGCAACCCTGACGCAACCCTGACGCAACCCTGACGCAACCCTGACGCAACCCTGACGCAACCCTGACGCAACCCTGACGCAACCCTGACGCAACCCTGACGCAACCCTGACGCAACCCTGACGCAACCCTGACGCAACCCTGACGCAACCCTGACGCAACCCTGACGCAACCCTGACGCAACCCTGACGCAACCCTGACGCAACCCTGACGCAACCCTGACGCAACCCTGACGCAACCCTGACGCAACCCTGACGCAACCCTGACGCAACCCTGACGCAACCCTGACGCAACCCTGACGCAACCCTGACGCAACCCTGACGCAACCCTGACGCAACCCTGACGCAACCCTGACGCAACCCTGACGCAACCCTGACGCAACCCTGACGCAACCCTGACGCAACCCTGACGCAACCCTGACGCAACCCTGACGCAACCCTGACGCAACCCTGACGCAACCCTGACGCAACCCTGACGCAACCCTGACGCAACCCTGACGCAACCCTGACGCAACCCTGACGCAACCCTGACGCAACCCTGACGCAACCCTGACGCAACCCTGACGCAACCCTGACGCAACCCTGACGCAACCCTGACGCAACCCTGACGCAACCCTGACGCAACCCTGACGCAACCCTGACGCAACCCTGACGCAACCCTGACGCAACCCTGACGCAACCCTGACGCAACCCTGACGCAACCCTGACGCAACCCTGACGCAACCCTGACGCAACACTGACGCAACCCTGACGCAACCCTGACGCAACCCTGACGCAACCCTGACGCAACCCTGACGCAACCCTGACGCAACCCTGACGCAACCCTGACGCAACCCTGACGCAACCCTGACGCAACCCTGACGCAACCCTGACGCAACCCTGACGCAACCCTGACGCAACCCTGACGCAACCCTGACGCAACCCTGACGCAACCCTGACGCAACCCTGACGCAACCCTGACGCAACCCTGACGCAACCCTGACGCAACCCTGACGCAACCCTGACGCAACCCTGACGCAACCCTGACGCAACCCTGACGCAACCCTGACGCAACCCTGACGCAACCCTGACGCAACCCTGACGCAACCCTGACGCAACCCTGACGCAACCCTGACGCAACCCTGACGCAACCCTGACGCAACCCTGACGCAACCCTGACGCAACCCTGACGCAACCCTGACGCAACCCTGACGCAACCCTGACGCAACCCTGACGCAACCCTGACGCAACCCTGACGCAACCCTGACGCAACCCTGACGCAACCCTGACGCAACCCTGACGCAACCCTGACGCAACCCTGACGCAACCCTGACGCAACCCTGACGCAACCCTGACGCAACCCTGACGCAACCCTGACGCAACCCTGACGCAACCCTGACGCAACCCTGACGCAACCCTGACGCAACCCTGACGCAACCCTGACGCAACCCTGACGCAACCCTGACGCAACCCTGACGCAACCCTGACGCAACCCTGACGCAACCCTGACGCAACCCTGACGCAACCCTGACGCAACCCTGACGCAACCCTGACGCAACCCTGACGCAACCCTGACGCAACCCTGACGCAACCCTGACGCAACCCTGACGCAACCCTGACGCAACCCTGACGCAACCCTGACGCAACCCTGACGCAACCCTGACGCAACCCTGACGCAACCCTGACGCAACCCTGACGCAACCCTGACGCAACCCTGACGCAACCCTGACGCAACCCTGACGCAACCCTGACGCAACCCTGACGCAACCCTGACGCAACCCTGACGCAACCCTGACGCAACCCTGACGCAACCCTGACGCAACCCTGACGCAACCCTGACGCAACCCTGACGCAACCCTGACGCAACCCTGACGCAACCCTGACGCAACCCTGACGCAACCCTGACGCAACCCTGACGCAACCCTGACGCAACCCTGACGCAACCCTGACGCAACCCTGACGCAACCCTGACGCAACCCTGACGCAACCCTGACGCAACCCTGACGCAACCCTGACGCAACCCTGACGCAACCCTGACGCAACCCTGACGCAACCCTGACGCAACCCTGACGCAACCCTGACGCAACCCTGACGCAACCCTGACGCAACCCTGACGCAACCCTGACGCAACCCTGACGCAACCCTGACGCAACCCTGACGCAACCCTGACGCAACCCTGACGCAACCCTGACGCAACCCTGACGCAACCCTGACGCAACCCTGACGCAACCCTGACGCAACCCTGACGCAACCCTGACGCAACCCTGACGCAACCCTGACGCAACCCTGACGCAACCCTGACGCAACCCTGACGCAACCCTGACGCAACCCTGACGCAACCCTGACGCAACCCTGACGCAACCCTGACGCAACCCTGACGCAACCCTGACGCAACCCTGACGCAACCCTGACGCAACCCTGACGCAACCCTGACGCAACCCTGACGCAACCCTGACGCAACCCTGACGCAACCCTGACGCAACCCTGACGCAACCCTGACGCAACCCTGACGCAACCCTGACGCAACCCTGACGCAACCCTGACGCAACCCTGACGCAACCCTGACGCAACCCTGACGCAACCCTGACGCAACCCTGACGCAACCCTGACGCAACCCTGCCGCAACCCTGACGCAACCCTGACGCAACCCTGACGCAACCCTGACGCAACCCTGACGCAACCCTGACGCAACCCTGACGCAACCCTGACGCAACCCTGACGCAACCCTGACGCAACCCTGACGCAACCCTGACGCAACCCTGACGCAACCCTGACGCAACTAGAAACTTTACCAGTAACAACTACGACCATTACCAGCCGTAGCTTCGGACGAAACCAGACCCAACTAACAATGTAGCCAGTCACAACTACGAACATACCCACTCACAATTACAAACGTAACCAATCACAACTGCGAACATAACCAGTCGCAATTATAAAACTAACCAGTCCCAACTGCAAACATAACCAGTAACAACCAGAAACGTAACCATTCTCAACTGCGAACGTAACCAATCGCAACTGCAATCGTAATCAATCACAACTGCGAACACAACCAGTCGCAACTACAAACAAAACCAGTCTCAACTGCGTACATGATTAGTCACAACTACAAACATAAGCAGTCGCAAGTACAAACATAACCAGTTGCAACTAAAAACGAAACCAGTCGCAACTGCATACATAACTAGTCTCAGCTACGAACATAACCAGTCGCAACTACAAACATAACCAGTCACAACTACAAACGTAACCAGTTGCTACTACGGATATAAGAAGCCGGAACTACGCACATAACTAGACACAACTTCAATCTAAACCAGTAGCAACTACAAACATAACCAGACGTAACTACAAACGGAACCAGTCTCAACTACGAACGTAACCAGTCACAACTACAAACTATACCAGCAGAAACTACAAACATAACCAGTCGCAACTACAAACGGACCCAGTCTCAACTACGAAAGTAACCAGACTCAACTACAAGCAAAACCAGTAGCAACTACAAACATAACCAGTCGCAACTACAAACACAACCAGTCTCAACTACGAACGTAACCAGTTTCTGCTACAAAATAAACCAGTAGCAACTGCAAACATAACCAGTCGCAACTACAAACGAAACCAGTCTCAACTACGGACGAAACCACTCTCAACTACAAGCATAACCAGTAGCAACTACAAACATAACCAGTCGCAACTACAAACGTGAACAGTCATTACTACGGATGTAAGAAGCCGCAACTACAAAGGGAACCATTCGTAACTGCAAACGTAACCAGTCTCAACTACGGACGTAACTAGTCTCAACTACAAACTTAACCAGTAGCAACTACAAACATAACCAGTCGCAACTACAAACGTAACCAGTCGCTAGTACGGATGTAAGAAGCCGCAACTACAAAGGGAACCAGTCGCAACTACAAACATAACCAGTCCCGACTACGAACGTAACCAGTTTCAACTATGAACGTAACCAGTCTCCACTACAAACTTAATCAGTAGCAACCACAAACACAACCAGTCGCAACTACAAACGTAACCAGTCGCTACTACAGTTGTAAGAAGTGGCAACTACAAAAGGAACCAGTCGCAACTACAAACACAACCAGTCTCAACTACGAACGTAACCAGTTTCTGCTACAAACTAAACCAGTAGCAACTGCAAACATAAACAGTCGCAACTACAAACGGAACCAGTCTCAACTACGGACGAATCCAGTCTCAACTACAAACTTAACCAGTCGCTAGTACGGATGTAAGAAGCCGCAACTACAAAGAGAACCAGTCCCAACTACAAACACAACCAGTCTCAACTACGAACGTAACCAGTCGCTAGTACGGATGTAAGAAGCCGCAACTACAAAGGGAACCAGTCGCAACTACAAACACAACCAGTCTCAACTACGAACGTAACCAGTTTCTGCTACAAACTAAATCAGTAGCAACTGCAAACATAACCAGTCGCAACTACAAACGAAACCAGTCTCAACTACGGACGAAACCACTCTCAACTACAAACTTAACCAGTAGCAACTACAAACATAACCAGTCGCAACTACAAACGTAAACAGTCGCTACTACGGATGTAAGAAGCCGCAACTACAAAGGGAACCAGTCGTAACTACAAACACAACCAGTCTCAACAACGAACTTAACCAGTAGCAACTACAAACATAAACAGTCGCAACTACAAACGTAAACAGTCGCTACTACGGATGTAAGAAGTGGCAACTACAAAGGGAACCAGTCGCAACTACAAACATAACCAGTCTCAACTACGAACATAACCAGTTTCTGCTACAAACTAAACCAGTAGCAACTGCAAACTTAACCAGTCGCAACTACAAACGGAACCAGTCTCAACTACGGACGAAACCAGTCTCAACTACAAACTTAACCAGTAGCAACTACAAACATAACCAGTCGCAACTAAAAACGTAAACAGTCGCTACTACGGATGTAAGAAGTGGCAACTACAAAGGGAACCAGTCGCAACTACAAACATAACCAGTCTCAACTACGAACATAACCAGTTTCTGCTACAAACTAAACCAGTAGCAACTACAAACATAACCAGTCACAACTACAAACGTAACCAGTAGCTACTATGGATGAAAGAAGTCGGAAATACGAACGTAACAAGTCGCAATTACAGACTAAACCAGTAGCAACTACAAACATAACCAGTCGTAACTGCAAAAGGAACCAGTCTTAACCAAAAACGTAACCAGTCACAACGACAAACTGTACCAGTAGGAACTGCAAACATAACCAGTCGCAACTACAAACGGAACCAATCTCAACTACGAACGTAACCAGTCTCAACTACAAACTTAACCAGTAGCAACTACAAACATAACCAGTCGCACCTACAAACGTAACCAGTCGCTAATACGGATGTAAGAAGTCGCAACTACAAAGGGAACCAGTCGCAACTACAAACATAACCAGTCCCGACTACGAACGTAACCAGTTTCAACTATGAACGTAACCAGTCTCCACTACAAACTTAATCAGTAGCAACCACAAACTTAACCAGTCGCAACTACAAACGTAACCAGTCACTACTACAGTTGTAAGAAGTGGCAACTACAAAAGGAACCAGTCGCAACTACAAACACAACCAGTCTCAACTACGAACGTAACCAGTTTCTGCTACAAACTAAACCAGTAGCAACTGCAAACATAAACAGTCGCAACTACAAACGGAACCAGTCTCAACTACGGACGAAACCACTCTCAACTACAAACTTAACCAGTAGCAACTACAAACATAACCAGTCGCAACTACAAACGTAACCAGTCGCTAGTACGGATGTAAGAAGCCGCAACTACAAAGGGAACCAGTCGCAACTACAAACACAACCAGTCTCAACTACGAACGTAACCAGTCGCTAGTACGGATGTAAGAAGCCGTAACTACAAAGGGAACCAGTCGCAACTACAAACACAACCAGTCTCAACTACGAACGTAACCAGTTTCTGTTACAAACTAAACCAGTACCAACTGCAAACATAACCAGTCGCAACTACAAACGAAACCAGTCTCAACTACGGACGAAACCACTCTCAACTACAAACTTAACCAGTAGCAACCACAAACACAACCAGTCGCAACTACAAACGTAACCAGTCGCTACTACAGTTGTAAGAAGTGGCAACTACAAAAGGAACCAGTCGCAACTACAAACACAACCAGTCTCAACTACGAACGTAACCAGTTTCTGCTACAAACTAAACCAGTAGCAACTGCAAACATAAACAGTCGCAACTACAAACGGAACCAGTCTCAACTACGGACGAATCCAGTCTCAACTACAAACTTAACCAGTCGCTAGTACGGATGTAAGAAGCCGCAACTACAAAGAGAACCAGTCGCAACTACAAACACAACCAGTCTCAACTACGAACGTAACCAGTCGCTAGTACGGATGTAAGAAGCCGCAACTACAAAGGGAACCAGTCGCAACTACAAACACAACCAGTCTCAACTACGAACGTAACCAGTTTCTGCTACAAACTAAATCAGTAGCAACTGCAAACATAACCAGTCGCAACTACAAACGAAACCAGTCTCAACTACGGACGAAACCACTCTCAACTACAAACTTAACCAGTAGCAACTACAAACATAACCAGTCGCAACTACAAACGTAAACAGTCGCTAGTACGGATGTAAGAAGCCGCAACTACAAAGGGAACCAGTCGTAACTACAAACACAACCAGTCTCAACTACGAACGTAACCAGTTTCTGCTACAAACTAAATCAGTAGCAACTACAAACATAACCATTCGTAACTGCAAACGGAACCAGTCTCAACTACGGACGTAACCAGTCTCAACTACGAACTTAACCAGTAGCAACTACAAAAATAACCAGTCGCAACTACAAACGTAAACAGTCGCTACTACGGATGTAAGAAGTGGCAACTACAAAGGGAACCAGTCGCAACTACAAACATAACCAGTCTCAACTACGAACACAACCAGTTTCTGCTACAAACTAAACCAGTAGCAACTACAAACATAACCAGTCACAACTACAAACGTAACCAGTCGCTACTATGGATAAAATAAGTCGGAAATACGAACGTAACAAGTCGCAATTACAGACTAAACCAGTAGCAACTACAAACATAACCAGTCGTAACTGCGAAAGGAACCAGTCTTAACTACAAACGTAACCAGTCACAACGACAAACTGTACCAGTAGGAACTGCAAACATAACCAGTCGCAACTACAAACGGAACCAATCTCAACTACGAACGTAACCAGTCTCAACTACAAACTTAACCAGTAGCAACTACAAACATAACCAGTCGCACCTACAAACGTAACCAGTCGCTAATACGGATGTAAGAAGTCGCAACTACAAAGGGAACCAGTCGCAACTACAAACATAACCAGTCCCGACTACGAACGTAACCAGTTTCAACTATGAACGTAACCAGTCGCTAGTACGGATGTAAGAAGCCGTAACTACAAAGGGAACCAGTCGCAACTACAAACACAACCAGTCTCAACTACGAACGTAACCAGTTTCTGTTACAAACTAAACCAGTACCAACTGCAAACATAACCAGTCGCAACTACAAACGAAACCAGTCTCAACTACGGACGAAACCACTCTCAACTACAAACTTAACCAGTAGCAACCACAAACACAACCAGTCGCAACTACAAACGTAACCAGTCGCTACTACAGTTGTAAGAAGTGGCAACTACAAAAGGAACCAGTCGCAACTACAAACACAACCAGTCTCAACTACGAACGTAACCAGTTTCTGCTACAAACTAAACCAGTAGCAACTGCAAACATAAACAGTCGCAACTACAAACGGAACCAGTCTCAACTACGGACGAATCCAGTCTCAACTACAAACTTAACCAGTCGCTAGTACGGATGTAAGAAGCCGCAACTACAAAGAGAACCAGTCGCAACTACAAACACAACCAGTCTCAACTACGAACGTAACCAGTCGCTAGTACGGATGTAAGAAGCCGCAACTACAAAGGGAACCAGTCGCAACTACAAACACAACCAGTCTCAACTACGAACGTAACCAGTTTCTGCTACAAACTAAATCAGTAGCAACTGCAAACATAACCAGTCGCAACTACAAACGAAACCAGTCTCAACTACGGACGAAACCACTCTCAACTACAAACTTAACCAGTAGCAACTACAAACATAACCAGTCGCAACTACAAACGTAAACAGTCGCTAGTACGGATGTAAGAAGCCGCAACTACAAAGGGAACCAGTCGTAACTACAAACACAACCAGTCTCAACTACGAACGTAACCAGTTTCTGCTACAAACTAAATCAGTAGCAACTACAAACATAACCATTCGTAACTGCAAACGGAACCAGTCTCAACTACGGACGTAACCAGTCTCAACTACGAGCTTAACCAGTAGCAACTACAAAAATAACCAGTCGCAACTACAAACGTAAACAGTCGCTACTACGGATGTAAGAAGTGGCAACTACAAAGGGAACCAGTCGCAACTACAAACATAACCAGTCTCAACTACGAACATAACCAGTTTCTGCTACAAACTAAACCAGTAGCAACTACAAACATAACCAGTCACAACTACAAACGTAACCAGTCGCTACTATGGATGAAATAAGTCGGAAATACGAACGTAACAAGTCGCAATTACAGACTAAACCAGTAGCAACTACAAACATAACCAGTCGTAACTGCGAAAGGAACCAGTCTTAACTACAAACGTAACCAGTCACAACGACAAACTGTACCAGTAGGAACTGCAAACATAACCAGTCGCAACTACAAACGGAACCAATCTCAACTACGAACGTAACCAGTCTCCACTACAAACTTAATCAGTAGCAACCACAAACTTAACCAGTCGCAACTAAAAACGTTAACAGTCGCTACTACGGATGTAAGAAGCCGCAACTACAAAGGGAACCAGTCGTAACTACAAACACAACCAGTCTCAACTACGAACGTAACCAGTTTCTGCTACAAACTAAATCAGTAGCAACTACAAACATAACCAATCGTAACTGCAAACGGAACCAGTCTCAACTACGGACGTAACCAGTCTCAACTACAAACTTAACCAGTAGCAACTACAAACATAACCAGTCGCAACTACAAACGTAACCAGTCGCTACTACGGATGTAAGAAGCCGCAACTACAAAGGGATCCAGTCGTAACTACAAACACAACCAGTCTCAACTACGAACGTAACCAGTTTCTGCTACAAACTAAATCAGTAGCAACTACAAACATAACCATTCGTAACTGCAAACGGAACCAGTCTCAACTACGGACGTAACCAGTCTCAACTACAAACTTAACCAGTAGCAACTACAAACATAACCAGTCGCAACTACATACGAAACCAGTCGCTAATACGGATGTAAGAAGTCGTAACTACAAAGGGAACCAGTCGCAACTACAAACATAAACAGTCTCAACTACGAACGTAACCAGTCTAAACTACAAACTAAACCAGTAGCAACTACAAACATAACCAGTCGCAACTACAAACGGAAACAGTCTCAACTACGGACGTAACCAGTTTCAACTACAAACTAAATCAGTAGGAACAGCAAACATAACCAGTCACAACTACAAACGTAACCAGTCGCTACTACGGATGTAAGAAGTGGCAACTGCAAAGGGAACCAGTCGCAACTACAAACATAACCAGTCTCAACTACGGACGTAACCAGTTACAACTACAAACTAAACCAGTCTCAACTACAAACATAACCAGTCTCAAGTACGAACGTAGCCAGTCGAAACTACAAATGTAACCAGTCTCAACTGCGAATATAACCAGTCTCAACTACGAACGAAACCAGTCGCAACTACTAAAGTAACCAGTCGCAACTGCGAATGTATCCAGTCGAAACTACAAACGTAACCAGTCTCAACTACGAATGAATCCAGTCGGAACTACAAAAGTAACCAGTCGCAACTGCGAATTTATCCAGTCGAAACTACGAACGAAACCAGTCGCAACTACGAACGTAAGCAGTCGCAACTGCGAATGTAACCAGTCTCAACTACGAACGTAAGCAGTCGCAACTGCGAATGTATCCAGTCGCAACTGCGAATATAACCAGTCACACCTACGAAAGAAATCAGTCGCAACTACAAAAGTAACCAGTCGCAACTGCGAATGCATACAGTCGAAACTACAAACGTAACCAGTCTCAACTGCGAATGTAACCAGTCGCAACTGCGAATATAACTAGTCTCAACTACGAACGAAACCAGCCGCAACTGCAAACTTAACCAGTCTCAACTACAAATGTATCCAGTCTCAACCACCAACGTAAGCAGTCGCAACTGTGAATGTAACCAGTCTCAACAACGAACGTAAGAAGTCGCAACTACAAAAGTAACCAGTCGCAACTGCGAATGTATCCAGTCGAAATTACAAACGTAAGCAGTCGCAACTGCGAATGTAACCAGTCGGTACTGGGAATGTAACCAGTCTCAACTGCGAATGTAACCAGTCGGTACTGCGAATCTAACCAGTCTCAACAAGGAACGTAAGAAGTCGCAACTACAAAAGTAACCAGTCGCAACTGCGAATGTATCCAGTCGAAATTACAAACGTAAGCAGTCGCAACTGCGAATGTATCCAGTCGCAACTGCGAATATAACTAATCTCAAATACGAACGAAACCAGTCGAAATTACAAACGTAAGCAGTCGCAACTACGAATGTAACCAGTCTCAACTACAAACGAAACCAGTCGGTACTGCGAATCTAACCAGTCTCAACAACGAACGTAAGAAGTCGCAGCTACAAAAGTAACCAGTCGCAACTGCGAATGTATCCAGTCGAAATTACAAACGTAAGCAGTCGCAACTGGGAATGTATCCAGTCTCAACTGCGAATATAACCAGTCTCAACTACGAACGAAACCAGTCGGAACTACAAAAGCAACCAGTCGCAACTGCGAATGTATCCAGTCGAAATTACAAACGTAACCAGTCTCATCTACGAATGAAACCAGTCTGAACTACAAAAGTAACCAGTCGCAACTGCGAATGTATCCAGTCGAAACTACGAACGTAAGCAGTCGCAACTGCGAATGTATCCAGTCGCAACTGCGAATATAACCAGTCTGACCTACGAACGAAACCAGTCGCAACTAAAAATGTAACCAGTCGCAACTGCGAATGTATCTAGTCGAAACTACAATCGTAACCAGTCTCAACTGCGAATGTAACAAGTCGGTACTGCGGAGGAAACCAGTATCAACTACGAACGAAAGCAGTCGTAACTGCGAATGTATCCAGTAGAAACTACGAACGAAACCAGTCGCAACTACGAACGTAAGCAGTCGCAACTGCGAATGTAACCAGTCTCAACTACGAACGTAAGCAGTCGCAACTGCGAATGTATCCAGTCGCAACTGCGAATATAACCATTCTCACCTACGAACGAAACCAGTCGCAACTAAAAATGTAACCAGTCGCAACTGCGAATGTATCTAGTCGAAACTACAATCGTAACCAGTCGCAACTACAAAAGTAACCAGTCGCAACTGCGAATGTATCCATTCGAAACTATAAACGTAACCAGTCTCAACTGCGAATGTAACCAGTCGGTACTGCGAATCCTACCAGTCTCAACAACGAACGTAAGCAGTCGCAACTACAAAAGTAACCAGTCACAACTGCGAATGTATCCAGTCGAAACTACAAACGTAACCAGTCTCAACTGCGAATGTAACCAGTCGGTACTGCGAATGTAACCAGTCTCAACTACGAACGTAAGCAGTCGTAACTGCGAATGTATCCAGTCGCAACTGCGAATGTAACCAGTTTCAACTACGAATGTATCCAGTCGCAACTGTGAATGTAACCAGTCTCAACTACGAACGAAACCAATCGCAACTACAAACGTAACCAGTCTCAACTGCGAATGTAACCAGTCGGTACTGCGGAGGAAACCAGTCTCAACTACGAACGTAAGCAGTCGTAACTGCGAATGTAACCAGTCGATACTGCTAATGTAACCAGTCTCAACTATGAACGTAAGCAGTCGCAACTGCAAATGTATCCAGTCGCAGCTGCGAAAATAACTAGTCTCAACTACGAACGAAACCAGTCGCATCTGCAAAAGTAACCAGTCGCAACTGCGAATGTATCCAGTCGAAACTACAAACGTAACCAGTCTCAACTGCGAATGTAACCAGTCGGTACTGCAAATGTAACCAGTCTCAACTACGAACGTAAGCAGTCGCAACAGCGAATGTAATCGGTGGCAACTGCGAATGTAACCAGTCGCAACTACAAAAGTAACCAGTCACAAGTGCGAATGTATCCAGTCGCAACTGTGAATGTAACCAGTCTCAACTACGAACGAAACCAATCGCAACTACAAAAGTAACCAGTCGCAACTGCGAATGTATCCAGTCGAAACTACAAACGTAACCGGCCTCAACTGCGAATGTGACCAGTCGGTACTGCGAATGTAACCAGTCTCAACTACGAACGTAAGCAGTCGCAACTGCGAAAGTAACCAGTCGCAACTGCGAATGCATCCAGTCGAAACTACAAACGTAACCAGCCTCAACTGCGAATGTAACCAGTCGGTACTGCGAATGTAACCAGTCTCAACTACGAACTTAAGCAGTCGCAACTGCGAATGTAGCCAGTCTCAACTACGAACGTAAACAGTCGCAACTACGAACGAAACCAGTCTCAACTGCGAACGTAACGTGATTTAGAATTATACTTCTCAAGTAATATCGATACAGGACTCACTAAGTGGAAATTGCTGCACATGGAAACCCACGGGTTTATGAAATTATAAAACATACGTATCTATAAGACGAAAGAATATAGAGGTACGAACAAATTTCATTTCGACATTTACTCTCCGGAGTACGAAAGGAGGTGGTATCTCGTATCGTCCTTCCAATGCTCCTTCTTTGTTGGCATTATCGATCGACAAAAAGTGAATGGGAACTATTTTATATAAAACGTCTTACGAGCTATACAACGCTTTACGAATGCCTATATTGTTTAATTACTGTCTCATTATACTCCTAGTGCATTGTACATTGTTTAAATAATTATAAAGTAATCTTATCAATAAGACGATAGAATTTAGCGGTAAGGAAATATTCCATTTCTACGTTTACATCTCGGAGTACGAAAGGAAGCTGACGTAGTATCTCGTATCGCCCTTCCAGTGTTCTTCCTTCTTCTTGAAATTATCGAACAAGAAAGAGCGAAAGAAAACTATTTCATGTAACGCGTCTTAATAGCTATACAACGCTTTACGAAATGTAATACTATTTATTTACTCTCTCATCGTACTCCGAGTGTATTGTACGTTGTTTAATTAATATTACATTTCGTAAAGCGTTGTATAGCTCTAAAGATGCGTTAGAAAAAGTTGTTTTCATTCAACGATCTTCGATCGATAATTTCAAGTAAAAGGAACACTGGAAGGGCAATACGAGATACTGAGTCAGTCTCCTTTCGTATCCCGAGGTGTAAACGTCGAAATGTAACTCTTCCGTACCGTTAAATTCTATCCTCTTATAGATACGATTATTTTATAATTATTTAAACAATGTACAATGCACTCGGAGTACGATGAAACAGTAATAACCCAATATAGTTTTGCGTTAGCGTTGGATAACTTGTAAGACGTGATAGATAAATAGTTTTCATTCGACCTTCGTCGATCGATCATGCCAACAAGAAAGGTTCATTGGAAGAACGATAAGAGATACCACGTCAGTCTTCTTTCGTACTCCGAGGTATAAACGTGGAAATGAAATCTTTCCGTACAGCTACTCGTTATATAGACACAGTCATTTTATAATTATTTAATTACTCATCGTCGCACCGTATTCCGAGAGCAATATATTTTGTTTAAATAATTATAAAACAATCGTATCTATAAGATGAGAGAATGTAATGTTACGGAAAATTTCATTTCGACGTTTACACATATGAATGGAGGAATACGAAAGGAGGCTGACGTAATATCTTATACCGTACTTCTAGTGTTCATTCTTCTTAGAAGTATCGATCAACAAAGAGACAGCAACTTTATCTAACGCGTTTTAAGAGCTATGAAACGCTTTACGAAATGAAATATTGTTTAATTTTATTACTAAAACAATTAAAAACTATTCAATATATTTTTCTAAGAAATTATTTAAGAATTCTTGAACGTCTACTCTTATCTTTATGTATTCTAACATAATTAGCTAAGTAAAATAAAAGTACATTAACGTTTAGTAAGATATGAAAAGAAAAAATTTTTAATCGGATAAAGATATGCAGCCATTCGCTCGGTAGTACTTGCGTAATATGATTTAGAATTAGACTTTGCAAGTAATACCGACCCAGGTCTCACTACGAGGAAGTTGCTGCATGTGGAGACCAACGGACTGTCGGTGACTCTACTCTAAAATTCGCGTTCCGCGATACCGATCCGCTATACCTTTCCGCTTCAATGCACTGGCTTCTTAACTAACAGGGTATGCGTAGCTTTAGCTACTGCACACCTCTTACAGATAGCTCCACCATTTGCACCGTCCACTTCAGATATAACGGATAATTAAGCACATCTGAATTTGTGCTTTCCGAATTTCGAACAAGCAAAGCGCACTCCTTAGAAATACTAATCGCGTCGCGACACTCACGTGTGTGTTGTAATTACGTAGATTCTACTGTTAGGCCGAAATTCGCGAAGTACCCCCATCGGAATTTGGAAAAAATCAAACGAAGTCCACGGTAGGACCTTTAATCACGCCCGAACACCCACGCGAGTGTTAGAAAAACGATGACTCTACTCTACAATTCGCGTTTTCGATTCGAACAATCAAACGAAGTTTAATCGCGCCCGAGAATACCAACGCCTGTGCCCGCCGACACGCGCGCCAGTGTTCTTCCTATCCTTCCCGTATTCACGCGTAAAAATCGAGAATGAATCCAGCCAGGCGACGATGCATCCGTCCGCAGATGAACCTATCCCTCGATGACCTATCCTGTAAAAGAAAAAGATAAAGAGGAAATAAAAGAACAAAAGAATATATAAAACAGAAAACCATATATATATAATATAAACAGAAAATAAACATAATTAAAAACATAAACACATAATTAAACACATAATTAAATACAGAATTAGAAAGAAACAACATAAATAAATATTAAAAATACATATTAAAAAGGAAATAACATAATAATAACATAATTGAAAACATAATTGAAAAAGAAAAATTTGAGATAGAAACGAGAGCCGAAGAAAGAAAAGAGAGCCCCAGAAAGAGAGGAATAGAGAGCCCCAAAAAGATAAGACAAGAGAAACAGTTGTATATGATGCTGAGACAGCAGCCCGCACAGAAGCCCTCGCCCACAGGCCCCTCCTGTGGGTCCCACCCGAGACTTATAAAAAATAATTAATTATAATAAATAAAAAAGAATAGAAGTAACAGCGAACAAAAAAGTGTGATAGAAAAATTTCCTTGTCGTTCCGTAAGAAATTATTGTACAATAAATTCTGTTATATTTCTTCTTTCGAAGAATTATTAGCTATATAAGATGGAAATATATTAATGTTTAGTTGGAATTAGTTTGAAAAGATATTGGAAAAATAATACAATATGCAGCCATTCGCTCGGTAATACTTGCATTTAAAAGTTTACAATTAAACTTTGTAAGTATTAACGACCCAGGTCTCACTACGTGGAAGTTGCTGCATATGGAGACCCACGAGCTAACGGTGACTCTACTTTACTCTAAAATCCGCGTACCGCGATACCGATCCCTCATGCCTTCCGCTTCGGATATCTTGGGCATGGGACAAAGCTAACAGGAAGTATCTAGCCTTAGCTACAGGGACTCCACTTACAGAAAGCTTAACCGTTCGACACCCTCCGCCTCAGGCATAACGGATTATTAAGCACATCCTAATTCGTGCATCCGAATTTCGAACAATCAAAGCGCATTAATCGCGTTCGCGACACTCACGTGTGTTATTATTACGTAGATTCTACAGTTCTATCCAAATTCGCGAAGTAATCTAATCGATATGTCGAAGAAATAAAACGAAGTCCCCGGTAGGACTTTCAATCGCGCAAGCGAACTCTTACGTGAGTGTTAGAATAACGGTGACTCTAAGTTGAAATCCGAAGCGCACCTCGAATTTCAACACTAAAACGAAGTCCATGATAGGACTTTTAATCGCGCCCGGACACCCACGCAAGTGTTCGAAAATCGATGACTCTACTCTAAATAAACTAATCGAATATTCGTGCAAACAAAACGAAGTCCCCGGTAGGACTTTTAATCGCGCACGCGAACACCCACGCGGGTGTTAGAATAACGATGACTCTAAGTTGAAATCCAAAGTGACATATGCTAACCGGTATTTAGACTTTCCATGATATTTGTCGGGATTTCCGCCCCGCTACCAAACATTAGGATTGTCATAACATCAGCCAGCTATGTACAGCACTACAAGGTAAACCGTTCGCGCACCCCGAATTTCAACACTAAACGAAGTCCATGGTAGGACTTTTAATCGCGCCCGGACACCCACGCAAGTGCTCGGAAAACGGTGACTCTACTCTAAAAAAACGCGTTCGCGAGGTAATCTAATCGAATATTCGAGCAAAAATTTAAACGAAGTCCCCGGTAGGACTTTTAAGTCGCGCCCGCGTTCATTCACGTGAGTGTTAGAAAAACGATGACTCTACTCTAAATTCGCGTTTTCGATACGAGCAATCAAACGAAGTTTAATCGCGCCCGAGAACACCAACGCTTGTGCACGCCGACACGCACGCCAGTGTTCTCCTATCCTGCCCGTAACCGCGTGTAAAAATCGATGATGGATCGTGCCAGGCGATGACGCATTCGTCCAGAGGTGAACCTATGCCTTGATGATCTATCCTGAAAAAAAAGAAGTTAAGGAGAAAATAAGAAAGGAAAGGAATATATAAAATAAAACATAATATATATAGATTATAAATAGAACAGAAATATAATAGAAAATAAATATATATAAATAGGTAAGAAACCTGTAGAAAGATGAGAAAATAGAAGCAGCTCTACGCGCTGCTGAAACAACAGTCCGCTTCATCCCCTGGGTCCTACCTAATGCTTAAAAATTAAAATTGATTAGAATATATTAATAACAAACCTAAAAACATAAAAACATAATTAAAAAGTAATAGCATAAATAAATATTAAAAAAACATAATTAAAAATAAATAACATAAATGAATTCTGAAAAGACATAATTAAAAAGAAATAATATAATAAAAAACATAATTAAAGGAGAAAAATATGAATAATAAAAGAGAGCTTCTGAAAAATAAGAAAATAGTAGTAGCTCTGCACGATGCTGAAACAACAGTCCTCTTCATCACATGGTTCCGACCTTATGCTTAAAAATTACAATTAATAAAAACATATTAACATAACTAAAAACATAAAATCATAATTAAAAAGAAATAACATGAATAAATATTAAAAAAACATAATTAATAAGAAATAACATAATTATATTCTGAAAAGACATAATTAAAAAGAAATAACATAATAAAAATCTGAAAAGACATAATGAAAAGAAATAACATATTAATAACATAATTAAAAACATAATTAAATAAGAAAAATATTAGATAGAAGAGAAAGCTGCAGAAAGATAAGAAAATAGAAGCAGCTCCACACGATGCTAAGACAGCAACCCGCACAGAGGCCCACACCCATGTCCCCATCCAATGGGTCCCACCCGAGACTAATAAATCATAATTAATAAGTAATAAGAATGTAATAAGAATGAAAAATATGAAATAGAAAAGAGAGCCCCAAAAAGAGAAGAAAAGAGAAGCAGCTCTATAAGATCCTGAGAAAGCAACCCGCACAGAGGCCCACACCCATGTCCCCATCCCATGGGTCCCACCCGAAATACACAAAGGATAATTAATGAAAGTAAATCAGAATAAATAGAAATAACAGTGGACAAAAAGGTGTGATAGAAAAAGTTCCTTTTCGTTGGTCTATGAAATTATTGTAGAATAGAATTCTGCCATATTCCTCGTTTGAAGTATTATTAGCGATATAAAGTGGAAAAATATTAATGTTTAGTTGGAATTAGTTCGAAAAGATATTGGAAAAGTAATAAAATATGCAGCCATTCGCTCGGTAGTACTTGCGTAATATGATTTAGAATTAGAGTATGCAAGTAATACCGACCCAGGTCTCACTACGTGGAAGTTGCTGCATGTGGAGACCCACGGACTGTCGGTGACTCTACTCTAAAATTCGCGTTCCGCGATACCGATCCGCTATACCTTTCCGCTTCAATGCACTGGCTTCTTAACTAACAGGGTATGCGTAGCTTTAGCTACTGCACACCTCTTACAGATAGCTCCACCATTTGCACCGTCCACTTCAGATATAACGGATAATTAAGCACATCTGAATTTGTGCTTTCCGAATTTCGAACAAGCAAAGCGCACTCCTTAGAAATACTAATCGCGTCGCGACACTCACGTGTGTGTTGTAATTACGTAGATTCTACTGTTAGGCCGAAATTCGCGAAGTACCCCCATCGGAATTTGGAAAAAATCAAACGAAGTCCACGGTAGGACCTTTAATCACGCCCGAACACCCACGCGAGTGTTAGAAAAACGATGACTCTACTCTACAATTCGCGTTTTCGATTCGAACAATCAAACGAAGTTTAATCGCGCCCGAGAATACCAACGCCTGTGCCCGCCGACACGCGCGCCAGTGTTCTTCCTATCCTTCCCGTATTCACGCGTAAAAATCGAGAATGAATCCAGCCAGGCGACGATGCATCCGTCCGCAGATGAACCTATCCCTCGATGACCTATCCTGTAAAAGAAAAAGATAAAGAGGAAATAAAAGAACAAAAGAATATATAAAACAGAAAACCATATATATATAATATAAACAGAAAATAAACATAATTAAAAACATAAACACATAATTAAACACATAATTAAATACAGAATTAGAAAGAAACAACATAAATAAATATTAAAAATACATATTAAAAAGGAAATAACATAATAATAACATAATTGAAAACATAATTGAAAAAGAAAAATTTGAGATAGAAACGAGAGCCGAAGAAAGAAAAGAGAGCCCCAGAAAGAGAGGAATAGAGAGCCCCAAAAAGATAAGACAAGAGAAACAGTTGTATATGATGCTGAGACAGCAGCCCGCACAGAAGCCCTCGCCCACAGGCCCCTCCTGTGGGTCCCACCCGAGACTTATAAAAAATAATTAATTATAATAAATAAAAAAGAATAGAAGTAACAGCGAACAAAAAAGTGTGATAGAAAAATTTCCTTGTCGTTCCGTAAGAAATTATTGTACAATAAATTCTGTTATATTTCTTCTTTCGAAGAATTATTAGCTATATAAGATGGAAATATATTAATGTTTAGTTGGAATTAGTTTGAAAAGATATTGGAAAAATAATACAATATGCAGCCATTCGCTCGGTAATACTTGCATTTAAAAGTTTACAATTAAACTTTGTAAGTATTAACGACCCAGGTCTCACTACGTGGAAGTTGCTGCATATGGAGACCCACGAGCTAACGGTGACTCTACTTTACTCTAAAATCCGCGTACCGCGATACCGATCCCTCATGCCTTCCGCTTCGGATATCTTGGGCATGGGACAAAGCTAACAGGAAGTATCTAGCCTTAGCTACAGGGACTCCACTTACAGAAAGCTTAACCGTTCGACACCCTCCGCCTCAGGCATAACGGATTATTAAGCACATCCTAATTCGTGCATCCGAATTTCGAACAATCAAAGCGCATTAATCGCGTTCGCGACACTCACGTGTGTTATTATTACGTAGATTCTACAGTTCTATCCAAATTCGCGAAGTAATCTAATCGATATGTCGAAGAAATAAAACGAAGTCCCCGGTAGGACTTTCAATCGCGCAAGCGAACTCTTACGTGAGTGTTAGAATAACGGTGACTCTAAGTTGAAATCCGAAGCGCACCTCGAATTTCAACACTAAAACGAAGTCCATGATAGGACTTTTAATCGCGCCCGGACACCCACGCAAGTGTTCGAAAATCGATGACTCTACTCTAAATAAACTAATCGAATATTCGTGCAAACAAAACGAAGTCCCCGGTAGGACTTTTAATCGCGCACGCGAACACCCACGCGGGTGTTAGAATAACGATGACTCTAAGTTGAAATCCAAAGTGACATATGCTAACCGGTATTTAGACTTTCCATGATATTTGTCGGGATTTCCGCCCCGCTACCAAACATTAGGATTGTCATAACATCAGCCAGCTATGTACAGCACTACAAGGTAAACCGTTCGCGCACCCCGAATTTCAACACTAAACGAAGTCCATGGTAGGACTTTTAATCGCGCCCGGACACCCACGCAAGTGCTCGGAAAACGGTGACTCTACTCTAAAAAAACGCGTTCGCGAGGTAATCTAATCGAATATTCGAGCAAAAATTTAAACGAAGTCCCCGGTAGGACTTTTAAGTCGCGCCCGCGTTCATTCACGTGAGTGTTAGAAAAACGATGACTCTACTCTAAATTCGCGTTTTCGATACGAGCAATCAAACGAAGTTTAATCGCGCCCGAGAACACCAACGCTTGTGCACGCCGACACGCACGCCAGTGTTCTCCTATCCTGCCCGTAACCGCGTGTAAAAATCGATGATGGATCGTGCCAGGCGATGACGCATTCGTCCAGAGGTGAACCTATGCCTTGATGATCTATCCTGAAAAAAAGAAGTTAAGGAGAAAATAAGAAAGGAAAGGAATATATAAAATAAAACATAATATATATAGATTATAAATAGAACAGAAATATAATAGAAAATAAATATATATAAATAGGTAAGAAACCTGTAGAAAGATGAGAAAATAGAAGCAGCTCTACGCGCTGCTGAAACAACAGTCCGCTTCATCCCCTGGGTCCTACCTAATGCTTAAAAATTAAAATTGATTAGAATATATTAATAACAAACCTAAAAACATAAAAACATAATTAAAAAGTAATAGCATAAATAAATATTAAAAAAACATAATTAAAAATAAATAACATAAATGAATTCTGAAAAGACATAATTAAAAAGAAATAATATAATAAAAAACATAATTAAAGGAGAAAAATATGAATAATAAAAGAGAGCTTCTGAAAAATAAGAAAATAGTAGTAGCTCTGCACGATGCTGAAACAACAGTCCTCTTCATCACATGGTTCCGACCTTATGCTTAAAAATTACAATTAATAAAAACATATTAACATAACTAAAAACATAAAATCATAATTAAAAAGAAATAACATGAATAAATATTAAAAAAACATAATTAATAAGAAATAACATAATTATATTCTGAAAAGACATAATTAAAAAGAAATAACATAATAAAAATCTGAAAAGACATAATGAAAAGAAATAACATATTAATAACATAATTAAAAACATAATTAAATAAGAAAAATATTAGATAGAAGAGAAAGCTGCAGAAAGATAAGAAAATAGAAGCAGCTCCACACGATGCTAAGACAGCAACCCGCACAGAGGCCCACACCCATGTCCCCATCCAATGGGTCCCACCCGAGACTAATAAATCATAATTAATAAGTAATAAGAATGTAATAAGAATGAAAAATATGAAATAGAAAAGAGAGCCCCAAAAAGAGAAGAAAAGAGAAGCAGCTCTATAAGATCCTGAGAAAGCAACCCGCACAGAGGCCCACACCCATGTCCCCATCCCATGGGTCCCACCCGAAATACACAAAGGATAATTAATGAAAGTAAATCAGAATAAATAGAAATAACAGTGGACAAAAAGGTGTGATAGAAAAAGTTCCTTTTCGTTGGTCTATGAAATTATTGTAGAATAGAATTCTGCCATATTCCTCGTTTGAAGTATTATTAGCGATATAAAGTGGAAAAATATTAATGTTTAGTTGGAATTAGTTCGAAAAGATATTGGAAAAGTAATAAAATATGCAGCCATTCGCTCGGTAGTACTTGCGTAATATGATTTAGAATTAGAGTATGCAAGTAATACCGACCCAGGTCTCACTACGTGGAAGTTGCTGCATGTGGAGACCCACGGACTGTCGGTGACTCTACTCTAAAATTCGCGTTCCGCGATACCGATCCGCTATACCTTTCCGCTTCAATGCACTGGCTTCTTAACTAACAGGGTATGCGTAGCTTTAGCTACTGCACACCTCTTACAGATAGCTCCACCGTTTGCACCGTCCACTTCAGATATAACGGATAATTAAGCACATTTGAATTTGTGCTTTCCGAATTTCGAACAAACAAAGCGCACTCCTTAGAAATACTAATCGCGTCGCGACACTCACGTGTGTGTTGTAATTACGTAGATTCTACTGTTATGCCGAAATTCGCGAATTACCCCCATCGAAATTTGGAAAAAATCAAACGAAGTCCACGGTAGGACCTTTAATCACGCCCGAACACCCACGCGAGTGTTAGAAAAACGATGACTCTACTCTACAATTCGCGTTTTCGATTCGAACAATCAAACGTAATGTAATCGCGCCCGAGAACACCCACGCCTGTGCCCGCCGACACGCGCGCCAGTGTTCTTCCTATCCTTCCCGTATTCGCGTGTAAAAATCGATGATGAATCCATCCAGTCGACGATGCATCCGTCCGCAGATGAACCTATCCCTCGATGACCTATCCTGTAAAAGAAAAAGATAAAGAGGAAATAAAAGAACAAAAGAATATATAAAACAGAAAACCATATATATATAATATAAACAGAAAATAAACATAATTAAAAACATAAACACATAATTAAACACATAATTAAATAGAGAATTAGAAAGAAACAACATAAATAAATATTAAGAATACATATTAAAAAGGAAATAACATAATAATAACATAATTGAAAACATAATTGAAAAAGAAAAATTTGAGATAGAAACGAGAGCCGAAGAAAGAAAAGAGAGCCCCAGAAAGAGAGGAATAGAGAGCCACAAAAAGATAAGACAAGAGAAAGAGTTCTATATGATGCTGAGACAGCCACCCGCACAGAAGCCCTCACCCACAGGCCCCTCCCATGGGTCCCACCCGAAATATACAAAGGATAATTAATGAAAGTAAATAAGAATAAATAGAAATAACAGTGGACAAAAAGGTGTGATAGAAAAAGTTCCTTTTCGTTGGTCTATGAAATTATTGTACAATAAATTCTGTTATATTTCTTCTTTCGAAGAATTATTAGCTATATAAGATGGAAATATATTAATGTTTAGTTGGAATTAGTTCGAAAAGATATTGGAAAAGTAATAAAATATGCAGCCATTCGCTCGGTAGTACTTGCGTAATATGATTTAGAATTAGAGTATGCAAGTAATACCGACCCAGGTCTCACTACGTGGAAGTTGCTGCATGTGGAGACCCACGGACTGTCGGTGACTCTACTCTAAAATTCGCGTTCCGCGATACCGATCCGCTATACCTTTCCGCTTCAATGCACTGGCTTCTTAACTAACAGGGTATGCGTAGCTTTAGCTACTGCACACCTCTTACAGATAGCTCCACCGTTTGCACCGTCCACTTCAGATATAACGGATAATTAAGCACATTTGAATTTGTGCTTTCCGAATTTCGAACAAACAAAGCGCACTCCTTAGAAATACTAATCGCGTCGCGACACTCACGTGTGTGTTGTAATTACGTAGATTCTACTGTTATGCCGAAATTCGCGAATTACCCCCATCGAAATTTGGAAAAAATCAAACGAAGTCCACGGTAGGACCTTTAATCGCGCCCGAACACCCACGCGAGTGTTAGAAAAACGATGACTCTACTCTACAATTCGCGTTTTCGATTCGAACAATCAAACGTAATGTAATCGCGCCCGAGAACACCCACGCCTGTGCCCGCCGACACGCGCGCCAGTGTTCTTCCTATCCTTCCCGTATTCGCGTGTAAAAATCGATGATGAATCCATCCAGTCGACGATGCATCCGTCCGCAGATGAACCTATCCCTCGATGACCTATCCTGTAAAAGAAAAAGATAAAGTGGAAATAATATATATATACATATATAAAATACAAATAGAAAATAAATATATATAAATCGATAAGAGAACTAGAAAAAGAAACAAAAAGAGAAGCAGCATGCATCATCCTATGGATCGTACTTAAAGCAACTAAATCATAATTAATAGAATATATTAAAAACATAATTAAGAACATAATCAAAAATATAATTAAAGATATAATTAAAAACACAATTAAACACATAATTAAAAACAAAATTAAAAGGAAATAACATACTAATAACACAATTGAAAACATAATTGAAAAAGAAAAATTTGAGATAGAAACGAGAGCCGAAGAAAGAAAAGAGAGCCCCAGAAAGAGAGGAATAGAGAGCCCCAAAAAGATAAGACAAGAGAAACAGTTCTATATGATGCTGAGACAGCAGCCCGCACAGAAGCCCTCGCCCACAGGCCCCTCCTGTGGGTCCCACCCGAGACTTATAAAGAATAATTAATTATAATAAATAAAAAAGAATAGAAGTAACAGCGAACAAAAAAGTGTGATAGAAAAATTTCCTTGTCGTTCCGTAAGAAATAATTGTACAATAAATTCTGTTATATTTCTTCTTTCGAAGAATTATTAGCTATATAAGATGGAAATATATTAATGTTTAGTTGGAATTAGTTTGAAAAGATATTGGAAAAATAATACAATATGCAGCCATTCGCTCGGTAATACTTGCATTTAAAAGTTTACAATTAAACTTTGCAAGTATTAACGACCCAGGTCTCACTACGTGGAAGTTGCTGCATGTGGAGACCCACGAGCTAACGGTGACTCTACTTTACTCTAAAATCCGCGTACCGCGATACCGATCCCTCATGCCTTCCGCTTCGGATATCTTGGGCATGGGACAAAGCTAACAGGAAGTATCTAGCCTTAGCTACAGGGACTCCACTTACAGAAAGCTTAACCGTTCGACACCCTCCGCCTCAGGCATAACGGATTATTAAGCACATCTGAATTCGTGCATCCGAATTTCGAACAATCAAAGCGCATTAATCGCGTTCGCGACACTCACGTTTGTTATAGTTACGTAGATTCTACTGTTCTATCCAAATTCGCGAAGTAATCTAATCGATATGTCGAAGAAATAAAACGAAGTCCCCGGTAGGACTTTCAATCGCGCAAGCGAACTCTTACGTGAGTGTTAGAATAACGGTGACTCTAAGTTGAAATCCGAAGCGCACCTCGAATTTCAACACTAAAACGAAGTCCATGATAGGACTTTTAATCGCGCCCGGACACCCACGCAAGTGTTCGAAAATCGATGACTCTACTCTAAATAAACTAATCGAATATTCGTGCAAACAAAACGAAGTCCCCGGTAGGACTTTTAATCGCGCACGCGAACACCCACGCGGGTGTTAGAATAACGATGACTCTAAGTTGAAATCCAAAGTGACATATGCTAACCGGTATTTAGACTTTCCATGATATTTGTCGGGATTTCCGCCCCGCTACCAAACATTAGGATTGTCATAACATCAGCCAGCTATGTACAGCACTACAAGGTAAACCGTTCGCGCACCCCGAATTTCAACACTAAACGAAGTCCATGGTAGGACTTTTAATCGCGCCCGGACACCCACGCAAGTGCTCGGAAAACGGTGACTCTACTCTAAAAAAACGCGTTCGCGAGGTAATCTAATCGAATATTCGAGCAAAAATTTAAACGAAGTCCCCGGTAGGACTTTTAAGTCGCGCCCGCGTTCATTCACGTGAGTGTTAGAAAAACGATGACTCTACTCTAAATTCGCGTTTTCGATACGAGCAATCAAACGAAGTTTAATCGCGCCCGAGAACACCAACGCTTGTGCACGCCGACACGCACGCCAGTGTTCTCCTATCCTGCCCGTAACCGCGTGTAAAAATCGATGATGGATCGTGCCAGGCGATGACGCATTCGTCCAGAGGTGAACCTATGCCTTGATGATCTATCCTGAAAAAAAAGAAGTTAAGAAGAAAATAAGAAAGGAAAGGAATATATAAAATAAAACATAATATATATAGATTATAAATAGAACAGAAATATAATAGAAAATAAATATATATAAATAGGTAAGAAACCTGTAGAAAGATGAGAAAATAGAAGCATCTCTGCACGATGCTGAAACAGCAGCCCGTATCATCCCCTGGGTCCTACCTAATGCTTAAAAATTAAAATTAATTAGAATATATTAATAACATAATTAAAAACATAATTAAAGAAGAAAAATATGAATAATAAAAGAGAGCTTCTGAAAAATGAGAAAATAGAAGTAGCTCTGCACGATGCTGAAACAACAGTCCTCTTCATCCCATGGTTCCGACCTTATGCTTAAAAATTACAATTAATAAAAACATATTAACATAACTAAAAACATAAAATCATAATTAAAAAGAAATAACATAAATAAATATTAAAAAAACATAATTAATAAGAAATAACATAATTATATTCTGAAAAGACATAATTAAAAAGAAATAACATAATAAAAATCTGAAAAGACATAATGAAAAGAAATAACATATTAATAACATAATTAAAAACATAATTAAAAACATAATTAAATAAGAAAAATATTAGATAGAAGAGAAAGCTGCAGAAAGATAAGAAAATAGAAGCAGCTCCACACGATGCTAAGACAGCAACCCGCACAGAGGCCCACACCCATGTCCCCATCCCATGGGTCCCACCCGAGACTAATAAATCATAATTAATAAGTAATAAGAATGTAATAAGAATGAAAAATATGAAATAGAAAAGAGAGCCCCAAAAAGAGAAGAAAAGAGAAGCAGCTCTATAAGATCCTGAGAAAGCAACCCGCACAGAGGCCCACACCCATGTCCCCATCCCATGGGTCCCACCCGAAATACACAAAGGATAATTAATGAAAGTAAATCAGAATAAATAGAAATAACAGTGGACAAAAAGGTGTGATAGAAAAAGTTCCTTTTCGTTGGTCTATGAAATTATTGTAGAATAGAATTCTGCCATATTCCTCGTTTGAAGTATTATTAGCGATATAAAGTGGAAAAATATTATTGTTCATTTAGAATGAGATTAAAAATATATTGGAAAAGTAATAAAATATGCAGCCATTCGCTCGGTAGTACTTGCATTAAAGAATTTAGAATTAGAGTATGCAAGTAATACCGACCCAGGTCTCACTACGTGGAAGTTGCTGCATGTGGAGACCCACGGACTGTCGGTGACTCTACTCTAAAATTCGCGTTCCGCGATACCGATCCGCTATACCTTTCCGCTTCAATGCACTGGCTTCATAACTAACAGGGTATGCGTAGCTTTAGCTACTGCACACCTCTTACAGATAGCTCCACCGTTTGCACCGTCCACTTCAGATATAACGGATAATTAAGCACATCTGAAATTGTGCTTTCCGAATTTCGAACAAACAAAGCGCACTCCTTAGAAATACTAATCGCGTCGCGACACTCACGTGTGTGTTGTAATTACGTAGATTCTACTGTTAGGCCGAAATTCGCGAAGTACCCCCATCGGAATTTGGAAAAAATCAAACGAAGTCCACGGTAGGACCTTTAATCACGCCCGAACACCCACGCGAGTGTTAGAAAAACGATGACTCTACTCTACAATTCGCGTTTTCGATTCGAACAATCAAACGAAGTTTAATCGCGCCCGAGAACACCAACGCCTGTGCCCGCCGACACGCGCGCCAGTGTTCTTCCTATCCTTCCCGTATTCACGCGTAAAAATCGAGAATGAATCCAGCCAGGCGACGATGCATCCGTCCGCAGATGAACCTATCCCTCGATGACCTATCCTGTAAAAGAAAAAGATAAAGAGGAAATAAAAGAACAAAAGAATATATAAAACAGAAAACCATATATATATAATATAAACAGAAAATAAACATAATTAAAAACATAAACACATAATTAAACACATAATTAAATACAGAATTAGAAAGAAACAACATAAATAAATATTAAAAATACATATTAAAAAGGAAATAACATAATAATAACATAATTGAAAACATAATTGAAAAAGAAAAATTTGAGATAGAAACGAGAGCCGAAGAAAGAAAAGAGAGCCCCAGAAAGAGAGGAATAGAGAGCCCCAAAAAGATAAGACAAGAGAAACAGTTGTATATGATGCTGAGACAGCAGCCCGCACAGAAGCCCTCGCCCACAGGCCCCTCCTGTGGGTCCCACCCGAGACTTATAAAGAATAATTAATTATAATAAATAAAAAAGAATAGAAGTAACAGCGAACAAAAAAGTGTGATAGAAAAATTTCCTTGTCGTTCCGTAAGAAATAATTGTACAATAAATTCTGTTATATTTCTTCTTTCGAAGAATTATTAGCTATATAAGATGGAAATATATTAATGTTTAGTTGGAATTAGTTTGAAAAGATATTGGAAAAATAATACAATATGCAGCCATTCGCTCGGTAATACTTGCATTTAAAAGTTTACAATTAAACTTTGTAAGTATTAACGACCCAGGTCTCACTACGTGGAAGTTGCTGCATGTGGAGACCCACGAGCTAACGGTGACTCTACTTTACTCTAAAATCCGCGTACCGCGATACCGATCCCTCATGCCTTCCGCTTCGGATATCTTGGGCATGGGACAAAGCTAACAGGAAGTATCTAGCCTTAGCTACAGGGACTCCACTTACAGAAAGCTTAACCGTTCGACACCCTCCGCCTCAGGCATAACGGATTATTAAGCACATCCTAATTCGTGCATCCGAATTTCGAACAATCAAAGCGCATTAATCGCGTTCGCGACACTCACGTGTGTTATTATTACGTAGATTCTACAGTTCTATCCAAATTCGCGAAGTAATCTAATCGATATGTCGAAGAAATAAAACGAAGTCCCCGGTAGGACTTTCAATCGCGCAAGCGAACTCTTACGTGAGTGTTAGAATAACGGTGACTCTAAGTTGAAATCCGAAGCGCACCTCGAATTTCAACACTAAAACGAAGTCCATGATAGGACTTTTAATCGCGCCCGGACACCCACGCAAGTGTTCGAAAATCGATGACTCTACTCTAAATAAACTAATCGAATATTCGTGCAAACAAAACGAAGTCCCCGGTAGGACTTTTAATCGCGCACGCGAACACCCACGCGGGTGTTAGAATAACGATGACTCTAAGTTGAAATCCAAAGTGACATATGCTAACCGGTATTTAGACTTTCCATGATATTTGTCGGGATTTCCGCCCCGCTACCAAACATTAGGATTGTCATAACATCAGCCAGCTATGTACAGCACTACAAGGTAAACCGTTCGCGCACCCCGAATTTCAACACTAAACGAAGTCCATGGTAGGACTTTTAATCGCGCCCGGACACCCACGCAAGTGCTCGGGAAACGGTGACTCTACTCTAAAAAAACGCGTTCGCGAGGTAATCTAATCGAATATTCGAGCAAAAATTTAAACGAAGTCCCCGGTAGGACTTTTAAGTCGCGCCCGCGTTCATTCACGTGAGTGTTAGAAAAACGATGACTCTACTCTAAATTCGCGTTTTCGATACGAGCAATCAAACGAAGTTTAATCGCGCCCGAGAACACCAACGCTTGTGCACGCCGACACGCACGCCAGTGTTCTCCTATCCTGCCCGTAACCGCGTGTAAAAATCGATGATGGATCGTGCCAGGCGATGACGCATTCGTCCAGAGGTGAACCTATGCCTTGATGATCTATCCTGAAAAAAAAGAAGTTAAGGAGAAAATAAGAAAGGAAAGGAATATATAAAATAAAACATAATATATATAGATTATAAATAGAACAGAAATATAATAGAAAATAAATATATATAAATAGGTAAGAAACCTGTAGAAAGATGAGAAAATAGAAGCATCTCTGCACGATGCTGAAACAGCAGCCCGTATCATCACATAGGTACCACCTAATGCTTATAAATCATAATTAATAAGAATATATTAATAACATAATTAAAAACATAATTAAAGAAGAAAAATATGAATAATAAAAGAGAGCTTCTGAAAAATAAGAAAATAGAAGTAGCTCTGCGCGCTGCTGAAACAACAGTCCGCTTCATCCCCTGGGTCCTACTTAATGCTTAAAAATTAAAATTAATTAGAATATATTAATAACAAACCTAAAAGCATAAAAACATAATTAAAAAGTAATAGCATAAATAATTATTAAAAAATCATAATTAAAAGGAAATAACATAATTAAATTCTGAAAAGACATAATAAAAAGAAATAACATATTAATAAGATAATAAAAAACATAATTAAAAACATAATTAAAGAAGAAAAATATGAGTAATAAAAGAGAGCTGCTGAAAGATAAGAAAATATAAGTAGCTTTGCATGCTGCTGAAACAACAGTCCGCTTCATCTAATGGTTCCTACCTAAAACCTGTAAATCATAATTGATAAGAATATATTAAAAAGATAATTAAAACCATAAAAACATAATTAAAAAGAAATAACATAATAAAAATCTGAAAAGACATAATGAAAAGAAATAACATATTAATAACATAATTAAAAACATAATTAAATAAGAAAAATATTAGATAGAAGAGAAAGCTGCAGAAAGATAAGAAAATAGAAGCAGCTCCACACGATGCTAAGACAGCAACCCGCACAGAGGCCCACACCCATGTCCCCATCCCATGGGTCCCACCCGAGACTAATAAATCATAATTAATAATAGTAATAAGAATGAAAAATATGAAATAGAAAAGAGAGCCCCAAAAAGAGAAGAAAAGAGAAGCAGCTCTATAAGATCCTGAGAAAGCAACCCGCACAGAGGCCCACACCCATGTCCCCATCCCATGGGTCCCACCCGAGATATATATAGAGGATAATTAATGACAGTAAATAAGAAAAAATAGAAATGACAGTAATTATACGGACGACAAAATGCTGAATTTGATTTGATTAAAGTTAAGAAAAATAAAAGATTAATTAAAAAGAAATGAAATATTCCGTACGTAGATATAAATAAATATTATTCTCTCTGAAAGAAATATTATATTTATTAATCGATAATATATGATAATATATGTACATGATCTCTATAACGTTGCTAAGAATATCCTATTGTTTGAATATTAGTTAATCATTCCTTCACGTGTTTGCGATCCCACGACTCGGACCTAGCTGAAAAGAAATAAGGAAAGAAAAAAGAATTAGTATATATGTATATTAATAATACGAACGATAAACTTCGGAATTTAATTTAATTAAACTTAAAAGCTAAGAAAAAAAGAATATTAATTAAAAAAGAATGAAAAATTCTGAATACTGATCTAAAAAAATATTATATTACTTTTACATTTCATAGATATGTGATTTTAATATAGAACTCGATTTTATTAAAATAAAATTATGAATTGTATTGAACTTTAGAAAAGAAAAAATGTGCTAAATTTATAAATCGACTTTAACGTAAAATTTGATTTTATTAAACTAGAATCATAAATTCAATTAAGTTTTTAAAAAAAGTTTAATATTAAAAAGGCATAAAATATGAAATAATCCTATTCGCGTACGCGTGGCAATGTGGGAATATTATTTACGGAAAGTTACTTTGTCTCAGTTTTTTAAATTTACACCCGTACACCCATCACCATAAGAGCATTTTGAGTGACAACATGGTAAAATTAAAATACTAACATAGTAAAGTTAAGAGCCATTTTCGAAAGTTCCTAGTGAACCTTCGAAAATAACTCAATAGCCTAATAGTTGTCCTCTTGAGCCACATGTTGTCTTCGGCATATAGCCTCTTCTTTGCCTCAACCTAATCGATTATCACTCTAAAACTGTAACGACAAAATTTGATTCCAAATTCTAAGATATGAAATATAACTCTAATACAACCCTAACGAATCTGAAAACTTATTATTATCCTTACGAAAGATACTTTTTCGCTGCGTGGGAGAAATTAGATATTAATTATAAAAAAATTAGAAATTAGATAATAGTGTATTAATTATATATTAGATAATAGTGTATAGCTGAAAATCCTGAGCTAAAAAATAATTAATTTATCATCTAGGCTTACGGGCTACGTCTCTTTGTTTTTAGCAATCAATCTACTCGATTTTTCTCTTTCAAAACCAATGACTTTATCGAGACTTTTTTTGTATCAATTTAAATTGATTAAATATTTAATTAATAATTATTTAAAAATATAAAGCAAACCCTTGGACGTTCCTTCTTACAAACGAATATTTTAATTATTGTAATAAAATCATCCACAGTTTCGTTTGTAATCCAGAGACTATCCATCGCGAGTGTCTTCTTACTCGTTCCATATTAGAACTTATGAATATCGATTCTTTACTTATTTCCGCGCGAATAAAATATTTAAAAATGTATTAAAATATTCAAAATCTCAAATAATTATAAACGCGTTTGAGCAAGAAGACCCTATCCTAATCTAATAAATAAATGAAAAAATAAGAAACCATTCACGAGTAAATCTCCGAAGAAATTTACTCGTGGTCACTCAATGCTCTTCTACTAATTAATTACAACCAATCACCCGTGCCGATTCGGACCTTTCGTCCTCGACATGATTGAGTGATTGGAGGGACTTAAAAATTCACTCACTACTTAAGAAGTTCTGCGATGGCTCCAAAACACTCGTTCAAATCGAAATTGAAAGTGGACGATTCGTATGTGGTTGAAAATTAGGTAGGTCGACATCGAAGTTGATCAAAAATTTCTTCAATGATGCACTGACTTTATATCGCGATAGTTATTTTTTAAAGAACGGTCACTGAATTTACTTCGCGAAACTCTACTGTCTTTTATAAATACAGCCTATGCGACTGTTAAAAAATTAATAAAGTTTGCGAACAAACACTGACTCTAACGACTGCATTGCACGCAGACGTTGCAAAAACTTTTGCTTTTTAAATCGCGAAACGCGAACGAACGAACACTGCTTCTACTTCGCGATATTCATATTTAAGAGATACAAATATTCGATTACAACATTGATTCCCAAGCAATTGCAATGACGTTCTGAAAAAACAAAATAAAAACAAAATTATTAATATCATCGTTATAATAACAAATTGTATAAATTATTGAAGAAACGTAAGATATAAAAATATATTTACATTAATATTCGTTGATACTTGCAGCGTAGACATCCTGAGACACTTTAGATGCTTCCTCGTCAAAAGAAAAAGGAGAAATGATTCGGTAATCGAGATTTGGAATTTTTAATGTTTAAATAAATGCACTATTGTTTAAATATTACTCTATTCTATCCCGCGTGCAATAAAAATCATTTAAATAATTATGAAATAACCGAAAATATTAATTTATAAGCTTTAGCGTTTAGAAAAGTGAATCGCGATGTGCACAGATCGAAGGGCAAGAGAAAACTAACTCGCGAACTGTCAAAGTCGTGAAAAAGTGCGTTTATGTTTATATTAGACGAGGCAACTACTCCGAAATTAAAATTTTAAAGTAATAGAAGTTGATACTGAAATTATTTTAAGTCCCGCGCGCGATTCAGACTTTTTAATGTTTAAATAAATGCACTATTGTTTAAATATTACTCTATTCTATCCCGCGTGCAACAAAAATCGTTTAAATAATTATGAAATTACCGAAAATATTAATTTATAAGCTTTAGCGTTTAGAAAAGTGAATCGCGATGTGCACAGATCGAAGGGCAAGAGAAAACTAACTCGCGAACTGTCAAAGTCGTGAAAAAGTGCGTTTATGTTTATATTAGACGAGGCAACTACTCCGAAATTAAAATTTTAAAGTAATAGAAGTTTATACTGAAATTATTTTAAGTCTCGCGCGCGATTCAGACTTTTTAATGTTTAAATAAATGCACTATTGTTTAAATATTACTCTATTCTATCCCGCGTGCAACAAAAATCGTTTAAATAATTATGAAATTACCGAAAATATTAATTTATAAGCTTTAGCGTTTAGAAAAGTGAATCGCGATGTGCACAGATCGAAGGGCAAGAGAAAACTAACTCGCGAACTGTCAAAGTCGTGAAAAAGTGCGTTTATGTTTATATTACACGAGGCAACTACTCCGAAATTGAAATTTTAAGTAATAGAAATTTATATTAAAATTATTTTAAGTCCCGCACGCGATTCAGACATTTTAATATTTAAATAAATGAACTATTGCTTATAAATTACCCTATTCTATACCGCGTGCAATAAAAATCGTTTAAATAATTATGAAATTACCGAAAATATTAATTTATAAGCTTTAGCGTTTAGAAAAGTGAATCGCGATGTGCACAGATCGAAGGGCAAGAGAAAACTAACTCGCGAACTGTCAAAGTCGTGAAAAAGTGCGTTTATGTTTATATTAGACGAGGCAACTACTCCGAAATTAAAATTTTAAAGTAATAGAAGTTGATACTGAAATTATTTTAAGTCCCGCGCGCGATTCAGACTTTTTAATGTTTAAATAAATGCACTATTGTTTAAATATTACTCTATTCTATCCCGCGTGCAACAAAAATCGTTTAAATAATTATGAAATTACCGAAAATATTAATTTATAAGCTTTAGCGTTTAGAAAAGTGAATCGCGATGTGCACAGATCGAAGGGCAAGAGAAAACTAACTCGCGAACTGTCAAAGTCGTGAAAAAGTGCGTTTATGTTTATATTAGACGAGGCAACTACTCCGAAATTAAAATTTTAAAGTAATAGAAGTTTATACTGAAATTATTTTAAGTCTCGCGCGCGATTCAGACTTTTTAATGTTTAAATAAATGCACTATTGTTTAAATATTACTCTATTCTATCCCGCGTGCAACAAAAATCGTTTAAATAATTATGAAATTACCGAAAATATTAATTTATAAGCTTTAGCGTTTAGAAAAGTGAATCGCGATGTGCACAGATCGAAGGGCAAGAGAAAACTAACTCGCGAACTGTCAAAGTCGTGAAAAAGTGCGTTTATGTTTATATTAGACGAGGCAAGTACTCCGAAATTAAAATTTTAAAGTAATAGAAGTTGATACTGAAATTATTTTAAGTCCCGCGCGCGATTCAGACTTTTTAATGTTTAAATAAATGCACTATTGTTTAAATATTACTCTATTCTATCCCGCGTGCTACAAAAATCGTTTAAATAATTATGAAATTACCGAAAATATTAATTTATAAGCTTTAGCGTTTAGAAAAGTGAATCGCGATGTGCACAGATCGAAGGGCAAGAGAAAACTAACTCGCGAACTGTCAAAGTCGTGAAAAAGTGCGTTTATGTTTATATTAGACGAGGCAAGTACTCCGAAATTAAAATTTTAAAGTAATAGAAGTTGATACTGAAATTATTTTAAGTCCCGCGCGCGATTCAGACTTTTTAATGTTTAAATAAATGCACTATTGTTTAAATATTACTCTATTCTATCCCGCGTGCAATAAAAATCGTTTAAATAATTATGAAATTACCGAAAATATTAATTTATAAGCTTTAGCGTTTAGAAAAGTGAATCGCGATGTGCACAGATCGAAGGGCAAGAGAAAACTAACTCGCGAACTGTCAAAGTCGAGAAAAAGTGCGTTTATGTTTATATTACACGAGGCAACTACTCCGAAATTGAAATTTTAAATAATAGAAACTTATATTAAAATTATTTTAAGTCCTGCACGCGATTCAGACTTTTTAATGTTTAAATAAATGATCTATTGCTTATAAATTACTCTATTCTATACCGCGTGCTACAAAAATCGTTTAAATAATTATGAAATTACCGAAAATATTAATTTATAAGCTTTAGCGTTTAGAAAAGTGAATCGCGATGTGCACAGATCGAAGGGCAAGAGAAAACTAACTCGCGAACTGTCAAAGTCGAGAAAAAGTGCGTTTATGTTTATATTACACGAGGCAACTACTCCGATATTGAAATTTTAAGTAATAGAAATTTATATTAAAAGTATTTTAAGTCCCGCACGCGATTCAGACTTTTTAATGTTTAAATAAATGAACTATTGTTTAAATATAACTCTATTCTATCCCGCGTGCAATAAAAATCATTTTAATAATTACAAAATTACCGAAAATATTAATTTATAAGCTTTATTGTTTAGAAAAGTGAATCGCGATGTGCACAGATCGAAGGGCAAGAGAAAACTAACTCGCGAACTGTCAAAGTCGAGAAAAAGTGCGTTTATGTTTATATTACACGAGGCAACTACTCCGATATTGAAATTTTAAGTAATAGAAATTTATATTAAAAGTATTTTAAGTCCCGCACGCGATTCAGACTTTTTAATGTTTAAATAAATGAACTATTGTTTAAATATAACTCTATTCTATCCCGCGTGCAATAAAAATCATTTTAATAATTACAAAATTACCGAAAATATTAATTTATAAGCTTTATTGTTTAGAAAAGTGAATCGCGATGTGCATAGGTCGGAGGACAAGAGAAAACTAACTCGCGAACTGTCAAAGTCGAGAAAAAGTGCGTTTATGTTTATATTACACGAGGCAACTACTCCGAAATTGAAATTTTAAGTAATAGAAATTTATATTAAAATTATTTTAAGTCCCGCACGCGATTCAGACATTTTAATATTTAAATAAATGAACTATTGCTTATAAATTACCCTATTCTATACCGCGTGCAATAAAAATCGTTTAAATAATTATAAAATTACCGATTATATTAATTTATAAGCTTTATTGTTTAGAAAAGTTAATCGCGATGTGCACAGGTCGGAGGACAAGAGGAAACTAACTCGCGAACTGTCAAAGTCAAGAAAAAGTGCGTTTATGTTTATATTACACGAGGCAACTACTCTGAAATTAAAATTTTAAGTAATAGAAATTTATATTAAAATTATTTTAAGTCCCGCACGCGATGCAGACTTTTTAATATTTAAGTAAAATAATATTGTCGTTGAAGCTTCTCTTTTGGAGCTATGACGTCATACTTTTTTCTCCAATATTCCAGCTTTAGTTTTGCATAATCTATACTTTTCTCGTCCTTTAAATATGCTCTAATTATTAGTTCTTCGTTAATTAATTGTGCGATTGTATTTTGTTGTATATACGATTTTCATTTATACATATCTTTTCAATCTCATGGAATATCTTTCTTATGGATAGATACAAATATCGATACCTTCTTTACGCATATACATTTGCATACAATTAATTTTCTTCTATATTAATATCAACCTAATATTTGTCAGCTTTCCGTGTCGCATAAAAATTAAGAAAACTACATAGTACGGAAGAAATAATACTGGAAACACAATCGTCTTGCACATATCCGTAAGTCTATCTGTTTTCGAATAAATAAGGAATTGCTCTTGAAAGAGAAAGAGAGAGAGAGAGAGAAATAGAGAAAGAAAATGATATTAAAATATATAGATAATAGCTTCAATGTTCCCTCCTCTAATAATGTCTACGAATTTCCAATTTCTAACAATAATAAAAACAGAAAGCAATCGCGATATATGTTTTTGTATATATACCATTCCAGAAATTCATAAAGTATTCCATATACATACCGGCAAAAGCAGATGTAAACAATCAACAGACGATCCAGTACCTTGACGCAACCTTCTTGTTCTTTCTTACTAACATATTACTCAGTTCTCGTTCGTACAAGCAACTTTCCAGACGTGTTCAGGCCTGCTCTTCCTTCGTTTTTTCCAGTAAGTCTAGCTTCTCATTTACATTAGATATAATATTTTATAAGTTTCATTTAATTACTCATGGTTCATTAATTTTATTTTATAACCTATTATACTTCAATGTATATATATATATATATATATATATATATATATATATATATATATGTGTGTGTATGTGTCTTTAAAAAATTTTAATTTAATCCCAACTAATATAAAAAGTTTGATATTAATTTCAACGAACTGTATATTGAATACACAGATCCCATATTATATTAATTTTATTCTATACTAATATTTTTTAACTTTGTCTGAGTTTTATTCATCGTATTCAACTAATCTGTTGACTTGGATATATTCAATAACAGCTATCATCTATATTCTACTGCAGCCCTTGCTGTACAATATATATATAAGCAAGTTTATTTTTAAAAATGTTTTTTAAAATGTGAATCAATATCAGTTCGAAATCAGTTCGAAGATAGAAGAATATCGAAAGGGTGAAAGAAATTATTGAAGAAAAATTAAATGTTCCTCCAAGACAAAGTCTTCTTGATGTTGGCAAAAGAAAATTATAATGAAATAAGATTTACATTTATCTCTGTACAAAATTCAAATTTTTTAACATTTAAGATCAAATTCAATAGAAAAAAAAAATGATATAGTGAAAGATAGTATAGTAACAAAGTACATTATTAGTTGTTTAAATATATATTAGTTGTAAAAAACAAAATTATCGAATTTAACATACAGAAATACCTGCTTTCGTTGAAACTCGTCCTCTTCGTTCTAAAAGTCCGTTTATTTTAACCGTTTTATATAATAACAAATTAATTGGATCTTATTTTTTCGATTCAACTGTTAAGACAGATAGCCAAAAACAAAAAAAAATAATAAAGGGAAAGTTTTTTCAACATATGTTATCGACTATTGCTCCGATGCTTAAATATATAAGTGTGTGATTTGAAAGTTATATGACGTATTCATAGACTATTCATATCTACATCGACAATCGGATCATCTTTTAACGTAACGTGTTTTACTATCATAATAGTCGCGGTGATTCCCTACAATACGAATGTCAATAACAAATTAACTACTAAACTTACCCATATAGGCACGTAATTTTCAACTTTTCTACTTGCTTATAATAGGCATATAGAAATTAATGGGCAATTAGGTGCTATTTAAATAAATACACAAACATTACATCACCTTCCTTATCGAAATATATTATTTTGGTTATTCTAATAATACTCAAGTGAGTTTAATGGTTTAATTGCGTTATATTATGGTATGTTGAATTTTTAGTTACACTATAATTTATCTTTCAGTTATTTCATTTTTATGCATTAAGTAAATCTGCACAATAAATATAACGATTATGATCGGATAATGTATTAAGTTTTATTTTATTATTTTTTGCACATGTGTTGTTAAACAAGTAAAGAGTATGTAACATGGTATGTTGTGTGTGCGTGTATATATATATATATATATATATATATATACACGCACACATATACTACATTATATTTAAAATGGATAAGGTACGCATCACATAGGAAAAAAATATTGATGAGAAATTTTGAAGAGATATAGTTCATTGATAGAATGCGTTCAACATGATATTTTGCCGTTTCAACACGAAGAAATTCTTTGCATAATGTATTGGTGACAAAATGCAAGAAGATATTAAAAGATGAGAAGACAAAATATAAGATATAATGAAAGAATAATTATCATATCGACGATCGTAGAAAGTACGAGCTATTTATGGTAAGAGAAAATATTGACTTTCAAAGTAACATTTAGTATTTAATTACCCGAGTTCATATTGCAAGAACAAAGATAAAAATCGATTAACGACTTTCGTCTCGAAAGAATCGTACCGATTTCTCGAGTAACAAGTGAAATTAATTCGGCATTTAACGAGCACAGCCTTAAAAGACTTCAATGGTCTACATATTTCCGCATGTGTGTATGTGTGTGTGCGCACACGCACGCACTCTCTCTCTCTCTCTCTCTCTCTCACACACACACACACACACACACACATACATATGCACATGCAAACATGCGCACGCAGGTACATATGCACACACACGCGCGTGTATGTATGCGTATATGTATATATGTATTTGTATTTACACATGTTTATCTAAAGGTTTCAATGCCTATACATATATGTGGTACCATAAGTGTATTTAGCACAACTGACAATTAAGAAATCATATATCTTAAGGATTGGATTGATCAAATTTAAAGAATAAAACTCGTTAAGGCATTAGTTTTAAAATAAAACGACTAACATAATACCAAGTATTCTTTCTCGAGTATTTGTATACTATAGACTACAAAAACACTCGCAAATATATAAAGAAAAATAAGTATGTGCCAACTACTATATTTTTTCTTCCCAAATTTAAATACGGAAGCACGTATTGACCGTATTCTTTCATATTATCGGTTGATTGTCTCGAAAATGGAGCTCATATCCTTCTTTCATAGCGACAGTATATATATATATATATATATATATATATATATATATGTGTGTGTGTGTGTGTGTGTGTGTGAGTTTGTGTGTGTGTATGTGTATACATATATGTATATATATGTTTATCATTTAAGATACATCTTGGTAGAAAGAGATATAGAAAAGTGATAAATAAAATGAATAAAGATAAAATGGAACCAATTGAACAAGCATTCTTTGATCTATTTGCCTATTTGACAAATCAAATAGAATAAATAATGCGCAAAATCTAAATATATATGACAAAAGCATATTGTAAGATTTGTATGAAGGATTTTATAAAGCAGTAAGATGAAATAATATGCATCTGTGTACTTTAACGTTTTCGCGTTACTACATTCACTAACTGTGCCATAATAATTTTTTTAATCAAGGAAAATGGGGATACAAGCTCTGTTCCTAATCGAGACTTTTATCTACTGTTGGAGCAGTTCTTGTTAGACGAATACTTTGACATTATTAACATTGAAAAATTCTACAAACTCGTCTTTTTCTACCCGTTAACTATTATAGCGAAATAAACGAACGGTAAGTGCAACTTGGAACAAAAGACAGAAAAATTTGTATCTATACGTATCGATATATCATAATTCTCTGTATAAGTGTCTGTGTTTATACGTATATATAATAATATATTACTTCAATCGATATATATTATATATACTCTGGAAGGCGACAGTAGAAACTACTGAAGTAAATGCATAATATACGCGGGAAATGAATACAGCGATTGTTAGATATTTTCATTTCGATCGGGCTAATTCGAAAAGTAGAATTCATTTTTACAATCGCCATGAAATACAATTCTCCGCAAATCGAAAATTAGAATTCGTCCTACGAATCCTTCGACGATCGGCACCAGGCCTCCCGTCTTTATCTTATAGCATAATAATACAGTGCGCACTAACATGGCGCTTTATTTCTTTAAAAAATACATCGAAAGATTCTTCTATGTTGTGACAACATGAAAAATGACAAAGTATTTTACGTCTCGTCCGTATTCCCTTATGTCATTACGAAAGATATAATTACTAAAACGAGAGAGAAAGAGAGAGAGAGAGAGAGAGAGAGAGAGAGAGAGAGAGAGAGAGAGAGAGAGAGAGAGAGAGAGAGATTGAGAGAGGGAGGAGTGGGAGAGGGGGGGGTTAATATATGGGGTAATATAAGTAAAATAGTATGGAAAATTGGAGGAAAGAGAATAACCCTGAGTGAAAACAGATAACGTCGATCATGAAAAATAAGGAGAAGGTCGTAGAAGAGAAAGAGACTAATAAATCATAATATACAAAGAATAGACCGATGAGCTAATAAGAGATATTATCTTAAATATGTTGCACAAACTCTGGATTGAGGAACGAGAAACCCATAAACTCCGTTTGATCCAGATTCATCATAAAGAGTTTGTCTGTTGGGGTCAAGTCCGTTTTTTCAGAAGTGAATTGTTTGTCAAAATTACTTACATCTTTAGGATGTTTCTGAAAGCATAGAAAACAATAATGCAAGTCTAATCTATGGAATCTATGTCGTCGCTTTAAAAATCCTCTTTTATTTCTATTTGTGCAGATTTTTAAAGCAATAACGACTGTAACATTAAGAGAAAATAAAAAATAATATCGTAGCATTAATAAAAATATATCTTACGATCTTCGGTTTAAAAGGTGGTTGCACTTCGCGATTCTCGATCTTCTCCCAATCGATATGCCTAAAGAAGACATGACTACGAACATCTTCTCCGCCACGGAAACCGCAACCGAGCCTTCTACTTGGATTTTTCGTAAGAAACTGTTAAAAAGGAAAAAAAGAAAAGAAAAAGAAAAAAAATATTAAATATAAGAAGATAAAAGTAAATAAAGTGAAAGGAAAGGCGTAAAGTAATTGGAGAGAGAGAGAGAAAGAGAGAGAGAGAGAGAGAGAGAGAGAGAGAGAGAGAGAGAGAGAGAGAGAGAGAGAGAGAGAGAGAGAAAAGAATGATTAGAAAATCTTACTGCTTTGCAGACTTCTTTGGCTTCTTTGGACAAACTTTTCGGATAGCTAACGTTGTGATTTGTTATTGCAGCAAAAAGTTCTTCCTCGTCTTCACCATCAAATGGTGGCTGTCCGACGAGCATTTCATAGAGAAGTACGCCATATGCCCACCAATCCACAGACTTTCCATATGGTTGATATAAGATTATCTGAAATTGATATGTTAATTATTGATTATTATACATTGATGAATATTAAGGTTACGCTACGCTAACGTAAATGAATTCAAATTCACCTCCGGTGCTATATAATCTGGTGTACCGCAAAAAGTTTTAGCTGTTTTATCACCCGTTATTCCTTCTTTACACATTCCAAAATCTGCAATTTTTATATGTCCGTCCTGATCGAGTAATACATTGTCGAGCTTTAAATCGCGATACACGATGCCGCGACCATGTAAAAAAAACAGCCCGACGGCAATTTCTGAGGCATAAAATCTAGAAATACAAAAAGTTGATGTTTTAATCATCCATTGATCATAAAGTTTATATTCAACGTTAATATACGCTTTCAGAAGAAAGTTTTGAAAAAGAAAATGCATTCTTACTTTTTGCCTTACCTATTATCTTTGATTCGTTTCTTTTCGAAAATTAAAATATAAATACATTCAGAAAGAATTTATTAAATTTATGATTAGTTCACTTGAAAAAGAGAATTCAATATTTCACGGGAGAAATAATATAAAAAAAAGCCCTTGATAATATCTAAGAAAAAATTCTCATCGTCTTTTTTTAACACACAAATACTTTGGCATCACTATAATGTATCACTATAATGAAATTGATTTATAAATCGTATATGTAAAAAAATGTATACTCACACTGCTACTGGTTCTTTAAATTTGCCACACTGTTGAATCTGATACATTAAATCGCCACCATTTACATACTCCATGACAAAATACAGACGATCCTAAAACGGTAACAATCCGAGTTGAGAAGAAAGTTGAACTAACGTATTATAAATATAATATTTTTGCAATAACATTTGCTACAAGAAAGATATAACAGGTTGGGCGCTTTCTGTTGCATATGTTAAAGCTTTCCGAAAGCGTACCATAGTTTGAAAACAAGAATGTAATTGTACAAGAAAAGGAGGCTTGCTTGAAAGAGCGAGAACTCGCTTTTCAGCCATCGTGCATTCCACATCGTCATCTTGAATAATAATGTCTTTCTTAAGTATTTTTATGGCATATAACTCGTTAGTTCCTTTTCTTTCTGCTAACAGTACCTTTAAAATGTCGATCGAACCGATTAATTTCTTTTGGTACTATTTATATTTCGTAAAATATATTATCTAAAATATATTATCCGTGAATATACCTTCCCGAAGCTACCCTTTCCTAGAACCATAAGAAAATTAAAGTCCGATGCTCTTATTAAATCGCTCTTTCCCATATTGTGTGGTACATCTTTATCCTGTGTCGTTGGAGTCTTCTTCGTCACCGATGTTTTCTGCAAATGTACACACGCACGCACACGCACACGCACACGCACGCACACGCACGCACACACACACACACACACACACACATATTCTTATAATGGAATGGAAGAAAGAGAAACGTGTTTTTTATCATAAATATTATACCATATCATGCTAATTATCTTACTTATAGACGTTAATTCTACTCACTCGCATTTTACTTTTAAGTTCTGCCAGATCAACTCCCTCTTCGGGTACAGGTACGTTATAAAATTCCCCTTCTTCTTGAGTAAGAAGTTTAAACCAACCACTAGCAGGGGCTTTAATGAGTTCCGATATGCCGAAAGAAAGTGATCCCATGAAATCATTTCTAGAAGTCCGATCCCAATCCCAGACTTCGATTAACAACCGTCTATCTTTATCCTCTGGTTTAAGATCGCTGAAAAAAAAAAAAAGATAAATCTGTTTTATAAAAAAATCTGTACTTCCTTTAACTATTAATGTAAATACGAAGTAACGAAAGTAAGAAAAAAATTTAATAAAATGTTATTGTTTGTTTGTTATATTAAACTTTTAATAATGTCCAACAATGACGTATCATTTAATTGTCAGGTAAAATCACTCACAATATAATCGTTTCATTCCATTCAGGATTTAAAGATGACTTGATAGTTTTCGTTTTCTTCTTCACCGTATCCGAATCTGGAATCAATTTCAATTTCACGTAAGGATCCGAAAGACCATTGGGATCCATCGGAATGAGATTTCGTCCTTCCTTTACTGCAACAAAACGTTCAAAGTGTTATCAAGTAAATGGAAGTCCTTTGATTATATTATAGAAAACGATTATCATGATAGTGGGCGTGTGTGCGAGTGTATGTATACATACCTTCGACGGTCATCTTGCTACCGGAAACGGTGATGTAAAGATGTATACGACCACGTCTTTCGGTATGATCGCATCCACAAAGATTCGGGACGCTCTCTTCGCATCTCTTGTGTACGTTCATGTCGCATGCTAAGTCATCAGATCATTACGGATTATCATTTTGATCGATTTTATTTGTCATAGCTACAAGATCCATAGCCATGATTGCCACTTTCGTATAAAATGCATTTTATTTAACACCTAATTGATAACACGCCCGCGAATAATTTTCCTATAATTTATCATAATTACGATTGCCAATTAAGTACTTTTCACAAATTCCGTTTTATAACTCCGACTTATCTTTTGAATACTTTGTGTTACTTCCATATAATTGATTATTGAAATAATCAATCGTAAATGGAACGGCACCGCGCATATTCGAAATTACATGGACATAAATTTACAAAAAAGAAAATTCGATACACGGTTGAAAGATCATCTTTACAAATAATTGAAACGAATATATTATATGAGTTTGAATATGAGACCGTACGTATTTCTATGCATATAATATTGTTGTCTTACTTCTCCATGCGTATATTTCGATCGTCCTTATGCATGAATATATACCGTTACGCATGGAGTGCAAATGGAAAGAAAAATCTACAAGATGATAAAGATATTTTCCTAACTATGCATATAAATGTAAATCTAATTGCGGCTGGCAGCTCGTCGGTGATATCACGTAGATACAATGCAATAATATAAATCATAATGTCGCTAGAAGAAAGGGTTACCATCTATGTGCTTACAAGTGCCTATGAGTCTCTACGGTAATTATGAGCATGCATAAAAAAAAGAAGTGTACACTTGTATATTTCTACGTACAGTACAATTTATGAAGTAAGGTGGCTCGGTGAGGGCTATATTGTGCGCTCTTGGATACATCGAAACTACAAGACAATATCTCAAGTAATTACTTTTGAGTAAATATTTTATTCAAAGGAGGATAAACGTTAAGCATTTTTAATATATAATCTCAACGTAAGTTGTGCATACCATAGTAGCTCGACAAGTAAAAGTCGACAAGTCTGTCATAAAAAGATCATCTTCGTTGATCAGAGAACATCGAAGTTTTACGAATTAATAAAGTTCGATATAATCGAAGTAATAAATAACAAACAGGATATGAGAGAAAAAATGATTATAAAAGATTTTGTTTAACGGACTAAAAAGGACACGTCGTCTTTTAATATATTTTTCATCGATTTCGTCGTTTTTCTTTCATCGAATAAATATCCTCGTGAGTTTCGAGAAATGTACAACCTACTCGAGTTATTCCATAAGTCCCTCAAAAAAAAAAAAGAAAAAAAAAAGAAAAAGAAACACGTTATAATCATATCTATTCTATAAATAAAAAAAAATGAATTTAAAACGACGTAATGAGCAAATTTATTCTAAAAAAATAGTTTCATTACACGATTATATAAATACATATTATTAACGGTGAAACAAATATGCAACGAATTTAAAAATTTTTGTTCTTCAAAATATTTAATTCCATTTACTTTCCTTACTCTATGTGTATAGGTGTGTATGTGTCTATATATAATCATCATAAGCCTACTCCGAAAGTTAAGCATACATTATATAAATACACTACTGTCGTATTTTTCAATAATCTTTTAAAGGCAACTTAATCTTCATTCGCGTTCCACAACTTATGAATGTCAAAGAACCTATTATAAACATTTCTATCGAATGATATTTCATGCGGATACTTCTGATACTTCAAAATTCATGGAACATAGTCATGCAGCTACATCGAGACATGGAAAGAAAAGAGAATAGATGTCGGGAAAATAAAGAGAGAGAGAGAGAGAGAGAGAGAGAGAGAGAGAGAGAGAGAGAGAGAGAGAGAAGTAGACAAACAGACAGACAGACAAACAGACAGAAGAGAGAGAGAGAGAGAGAGAGAGAGAGAGAGAGAGAGAGAGAGAGAGAGAGAGACAGGGATAGAAAACAGTCGACTTTGAGTAAACATCGGAACAAACAACTATATAGTGGAAAGACAAAGAAATGTAGAGAAACGATCTATCTAAATGTTGATACGTATACACTACACGGTCGAGACAAATTTTACGAGCATACTATTGGCAGAATAGCATAAGACTGCAAAGTTTTTGACAGTCTTTTTCGACATTTAAACAAAAAAAACTAAAATATACAACTCTTCTTATGGAAAATCGTAACCTTGCGATTCTATATCAAATAAAGAAGAATACTTACTACGTGATAAACGATAAAAGGATAATCGAGGAAAAAATTTTGATGAGATTACGTGCCATTTGTGTGTGTGGTGTTGAATCTTCTAAGACGAATTCTTTACTTCCTCCTATCCTTTTCGCGTTAAACGTGAAACTCGTCAAAAAAGCGAAACACACGAAACGAATTTAGGGTTCGCTTGAAAGTGCACGTAGCACAATGAAAGGAGCTTCATACGATCAGCAGCTTCAACGTCGTCCGATGTATCACACAGTTTTGCGAACAAGAATATAACTAACGGTAGGATAATAATTATATTTGTTAAAATAAATATAATTATTATAATAGGAATATTGTGTAAATTTCGATCTAATCCACATTTTTCTCTCATTTACCGATCTAAGGAGAGAAACACTATCCAGCGCAGGTTTCTTTAACGTTCAAACGAAGCTTACATATTTTACGAAGTTTACGTCGAACTCGAAGATGGATCGATCTCGAAGTTATTCTCCAAGTCAACGATTACATTGCAATTCGACGAAGAAAAAAAAGGGAAAAAAAACGCGAATTATATCTCGGAAGAAAGAGAAAAAGAAAAAAGAAAAGAAAAGAAAAAAGAAGGAGCGCAATTCGAGGGCGATCCCGATTAACCCGAGATCGATCCTTTTTCGAGCAAAACAGTCGCACGCGCCATATCATTTTTCCCCTATATAAAAACTACAGAACAGCGACATTCGGTCGCTTTTATGAGATCTTTCTTGAAACGAATAAATAATTCTGATTTGTCGTTTTTCATTATTTAACTACCTGAACACTTGAGTCCCTGATGCGAGATACCATGAAGCATCGAGCCGCAGTGGTCGCAGAAGGTCGGCGTCAGGTAAGTGAAAACCTCCCATTTGTGTGGGGCGCTCACCGCCTGGGAACAAGAAACAGGGGCCCAGAGAAGCCCGGTCCTTCATTGTGGTCTGATCCTGTGGGAGAGATCGAGAGACGGTGGTGTGCCGATCGATACCCAATAAAGTTCCTCTCGAGGTAACCCCTTCGTCTACGATGACTACTTGTTAGTGTAAGTCATCCCAAAAGCTCAGACAGAAGCAACAAAGGAACCAAGTTAACAAACAACTGCGTGATGATAGCGTGGCATCGACGATAGGGCTATAATAGGGCACTTTGTTTTGACGCGTAACGATAACGCAACGACTAATATAATCATCCTTATTCTCGTACTTTTTCATTTCGGCAAAGCAAACTATTGCAAAAAAAGAAATTAAGAAAAGAAAATGAAAATAGTATGTGTTATGACGCATGATCTCCAATTATAGATGCTTCGATTCGATATGTTACGACTTTGAGAAAAAGATTTTCTTTCATTTATGGCGATCGATAAAAGAAGACATTTTCTCTATCAAATCGAGTAACTAGTTCCATCCGATACTTTCGCTTACGATGGAATATGAACATTCGAATAGTTTCAAGGAAGCCCGGACGAATAAAGGGGATAATAAATAAACGAATGGAGAAGAAATTATGCGTAGCTTCGATTATCACGAAATCGATGGTAGATCTACACGATATTCCTAATAACGATCCATCCTGTATAATGTCTTATTTAAAGAGGATAAATTATAGACAGAAGAAAATTCTTGCTGAAATTCGAATTTCGAAGAAAGCTGCGATCTAAGGAGCGAAATTCCAAACGCTGCTTTAAGAAATGTAATGGTTAAGAAGTGCATTGCCAGCAGCATGCCTCGTCTTTCGACTGCAAACATATTTTTATTATCCTTTATATCTAATCTCTTTCTGTTATATAGATCGATTATTAATTACCTTTCCATAAGATGAATATACGAAAGGAACTATTAATCACGATATATTGTTAAAAAGAAAAGCATGGTTATCTCACGTACTCGTTTTAAAGGGCACATTTACAATCGTGGGTATCTCCAATTGAGATCTGGTCGGCCAAAGAAAATTTAAGAAAAGTAAAAGAGTGAGTCTATAGAGAGAGAGAGAGAGAGAGAGAGAGAGAGAGGGAGAGAGAGAGAGAGAGAGGGAGAGAGAGAGAGAGAGAGGGAGAGAGAGAGGGAGAGAGAGAGAAAGAAGAAGAGCTGTAAATTTGAATTTGTAAAGCAAGGGATGATTCACATTTAAAAAGAAAAAGAAAAGAAAAAAAAGAAGAAGAAGAAAAGGAAAAACAAGAAATAGAAAAAAAAGTAAAGATAAAATACATTACAGCCAGGGAATGCAATTAAAAAGGGAAAAGAGAAAAGAAAAAGAAACAGACCTCGAATAAAGACGAGGAGAAGGGTAGAAAGGAGAAAGACATCCAAGAAAGTTTACACGGCGGTCCGAAAGTGCTCCAATTAATGTAAAAATTGCGGACAATTTAAACGAGGCATGTAACGTACAACTGATTAAAAAGATACACGCATGTGTACACAATAATTCGAACATCAGAGACTAGAACACATTTACATATATATACAGAACGTAGTGACCGTGTACGTTGTGAGCTCGTCTATGCTGTGCTGTAAAATGAATTTTACATAGCGATTATATACAAGTCCAACCATAAGAGAAATATCTTTAATCCCATGTCTGTTAAAAGTATGAGAGAATTCTATTCTATACTACTCGATGCAACGATGCAATAACGATATTTATTGAATAAAACGAGAAAATGCAAAGTCTTTGATAGCTTTTTGTCATTTCTCGAATCCTACCTACATTACTACATATATCAGAATTTTGAGAGAAGGTACACAAAGCAATAAAAAATAAAACCATTTTAACCGTAGACTAAGCGCTCTATGATAAATACATATATATGTACGTATGTATGTGTACATGTGTACAAACACACACACGCGCGCGCATATATATGCATGTATAAATATGCATGTATGCATTTATGTAGATATGTACACTCAATAATACCGTGGAACAATGAGATCGTGCACGCGAATGTGGAAAAAAAGTGTAAGAAAATGAAAGAAAAATTATTTTTGTAAAGGAGAATTTGTAAAAAGAAACAAAATAAATGAATAAATAAATAAATAACCTTTCTTCGCAATACGGAGCGACACGCGAAGACACGATTTGTATTTCAAACTATGTATTGAAAATATTTTCAAATCTTTCTTTCCATCATCGTTGTCGCAGCAACAAAATTCTCCATTTTAAAAGTAAATTCAGAACGACATTATATCATAAAACATTTTACATTTATATGTGTGTATGTGTGATTTGATTTTACTTATCAGCAAATAAACGAGACTTCGTAAACGGGCAATCGGAGATGCTCCTTCTTCAGAATTGAAAGAATCATTGAATGCAATAATTTGTTCCAGAGAAAGAAGGTCGGGAAAAGAAGCGAAGAGAAATAATTATAGTTGGAAAGATAATGTAATATATATAGGTGCATTGCATCGTATCAATCATATACCTTTCATATTCGTTTCTAGCTTGTAAAAAATAATTTATTTATTTGATTAATTTCGCGTCTCCTTCCATGCGCGTGCACGATTCGTGAACACCTAAAAACTTATATAAAATATGGCAATGCACACCTTTCTTATATAAAGACAATGACGACAAGATACGTGTAAGTACTCACCGCATATTATTTGGAGGAAAAAATTTATTTACAAATAGAGGAATATTTAGAATAATAATAAGACGAAGTGAAGAAGAAGAAGAAATGAGATGATAGACAATTAAATGAAGATGAAGAAGAGTATACGCAGAAGAACGGTAATATAAGACGAAGACAAAGCAACACCACATATATGGTAGATCAAAACGATAAAAGTTGTGCGATTGGTGGTCGTATATATGTATATCTTCTTCGTGTGCCTGTGTGGTGAAAGTGCGTGTATCTCGTGTGGTCTTTCGCTTGATTTAATGATACCTTGGCATTTCATGCCCTGGTGGATGACACCATAGAGAAGACTACCGCAGTGGTCACAGAACGTGGGGCTGTTGTAGGTGTGTTGCTTGAATTGATGCTTCGTCCGCGTATCCTGCGTTATTACACCATTACATCGTGCACACGCACGCAGACTCTCGGATTATGACACAGATATTGCGATTTTGAATCACGAAATACGAATGTCATCTGATCGATGGATCTTTCCGGTCAAAATTGATAAATAGATTAACCGTCTAATCTCGATAAATTCAGATTTAAGATATCTAAATGGTCTACAACATTGTTAATAAAAACAGATTATTCAATGATACAAATAAATTCGCTTCGTACAAACCGATCAATTCTAAATAATTCAAATTTATATATGATGCTATATATTATATAGTTACATATATATGTAACTATATAATAAATAATGTATAATCTTATAAATTATTATTGGATGCGCTTTGATGATAACTAAATTAATTTCAAATTAACTCGTAAAGCTTTAATCAAAGGAGACTAAAGAAATAATGGGACCGAAATTAAACCCAATTTGAGGAACGCAGAAGAACGATCACACATCGGGATAGCATATTATGTAGTTTTAATGATAATTTCCGATCATGAAAAGAGAGTAGAGTAAAAGGAGTAACAATGAATCTATATTAATACCTATCGTTTATGTTTTTAGTCTTTCATAACACGACTATATCCTAATCGTTTCTTCATTTAGCAAAAGCTCCTAACATTCCAATAGAATTATTATATCAGTGAGACTTATTTGTCAATCAAAAATATAAAAAGACTATGATTCGTTGGACTTGAACGATCGAATGCCAACTTCCTTTAGAGAATATATTAATACTCGAAAAAATATCTATTAATACTAATCATATCACTGAGTAATATGTATATTGAAATAACCATTAATCCTTATTGTATCGTAATAATATTGACGCGAGTAACGGAGAGATCCATGATCATCTGATGTAGAATGATCGATAGAGGAAAAACTGTTTGTCTTTGAAGCGCAAAAGCACGGAAAAATTGTTACCGAAAAGGAAAAAAAATAAGTATACATCGGTTATAATTTCACTGAAAGAATCGAAAAGTTTTATGATACCATAGATTGTTTGCGGTTCGCTTATATCTACTTTATGTACAATTATCGTCAATTATTGTGTAAAAATAAAAATTTATTGATAAGAATTCGATTATTATCAAAAGTAACAAAACTCCTCTACTATTTCTTCATGATAACGAGAGATGCAATAAATATTCCTATCGAAAGGCCGTACGTTTTTATTTAATGTACGTTCTTAACAACGAGCCGAAAACATCTTGGTTTCCCACGAAAAATAGATATATTTTCTTGGCCGTACTTATTTGCAAAATTATTCAGCATTAGCGCGTTTGTGGTTTAAGCGTGGGTTAAACGAACAGCTGAAAACGCTTAGGCCAATCGTGCGCTGTGCAAGAAATGCTGAAGGATTTTAGCCACTGTTGCCCTCTCTCTCTCTCTCTCTCTCTCTCTCTCTCTCTCTCTCTCTCTCTCTCTCTATCTCTCTCTCCCTCTCTTTCTCTCTCTCTCTCTCTCTCTCACACACTCTCTCTCTCTCTCTCTCTCTCTCTCTCTCTCTCATTCTCTCTCTCTCATTCTCTCTCTCTCTCTCTCCATCACTCTTCTTCATGGCCAACGATCTCATTTACACTTCTCATTACATCTCCATATCTTACCAATGCTAATGTCTTGTTAAATTGTATTATTTATCCTTTGACGAGATAAATCGTGATATTAGAAAAAAAATATTATAATTTTTAAAACTAATTTACTTTCGCGCATTCATAGATTGAAATTGTAATTTTTTGGCCAATTTAATAAATATCTTCTTTGCTAATTGACATTTATTTTTATTAAAATTTGTAATATTTATGAAAATTACGGATGCATAGTGCAAAAGAGTTTTTTCGTTAATCGCGTTCAAGTCTTGCATTACTTCTATTCGATTAAGCATTGTAACCTTGGCTTCGGATGAGAGCGAAGGAGAAAGACAAGGCGAATTATTTGAATAAAAGGAAAAAAAAAATATAAATATGAAAAAGAAATGGAAAATAAAAGTTTGACGTTAGATATGTATTGACACTCACGTCCGAGTCAGCTCCTTTGTCCGCTCCAGGACAGGTAAAGGTCACGTATTCGTGACATCGCTTGTGAACGACGAAACTACAGACTGAAACACAAGCAAAATGTGCCCAGAGGTCTTCCTCAAGATCACACCTGGCGAAGAGGTGGTCGGTGAGATCAGACTGACCCTCTTACCTTGGCACTGATATCCTTGCTTTCCGAAGCCCCTGAAACAAAACGAAAAAAAAGTATCGTATAAGGAAGAGAAATATTACGAATAAAATAACACCTGATATCGCTTATCAAAAATGATAAATATGCATAGATATATATGTGCATATACATAAATGACGCATCTGTCGGAGTTATCAATTAATGACCTATGCAATCAGAATTCATCTTGCTACATTTTTTCCGCCCGCTGTAAAAGAGAAAGCAGGAATCCTCCTCACCTCTTGAATTCTCAATTTTTCCCGATATAGCTAAAAGTACATTTACAACGTCAGCCTTTGTTTATAGGCTGTATAACAAGTGACGCCTCTGTGCTAGACCGTCGATTAAATCAGCTTCAACGAACAAATCAATATTTCAAGGTTTCTATATGACCGTTATGCATGATCGTTCAATATGTTTTTTCTTTTTTTTTTTTTTTTTTTTTTTTTTTTTTTGTTTCAAATGCATAGAAAATTGACAGACGATTTTGTTCTTTTATATACAAGTAAAATACATACAGACGGTAAAAAATAATAATAATAATAATAATAATAATAATAATAATAATAATAATAATAATGAAGAGAAAAATAATTCAAGATAAATGAAAAAGGTAATGCAAGAAAGAACGAAAAAAAGGGATAAAAGATTGAAGAAGAAACCCAAGAAGAAGCTCAGAGAGATAATAAGAGACGGGTAAAAAAGAAGCGTGAGGAAAGTAGAATGAGAAAGAGAAAGAGAAACAAAAAATTGAAAAGAAAAAAAAACTGTGCAAATCTGTGATTAGCCTACATTACTTCAAAGCTTAAAGCGAAATATACATATATTTACTGCAATGGCACGTATGACAAATTGTATGACCCTATGTAAATCTTTGTAGATGTAAAGAAGAAAAAAAAGAAATGGACCATAGATATGTTTATATACAAACATTTGAGATTAGCAACGTATACCGTATATTAGCAATTATTTAATATGGCAAATGCATAGACAATATATGTATATATACTAATCGAGCTCATATTTTAGTGGAAGTACACATTACTCACGATAATACTTGGCAAATAAAAAAACATTTTCCGAATGAAAAATTCACTCTCTCCGTATTAATGATTTTGCATTTGATTAGCTACAATCTTTACAATCTTTTCACTTGCATATAATAGATACGACTACTACTGTTGTGCATTTTCGAATCGGTAAGAATACAAAGAGTACATTTCCGCATTTTATTCGCAGTCTAAAATTGCAATCAGCATAACTACACATTATATGAATATTTTTAATACAATTCTTTTAGGCTTTGTTGGAATATTTGTTTTAAAGTTCAGCCATAAAGGGAGAAAAAAAATGTTAATTCGAATACGTAGAAATTTGTAACTGATTTGACAATCAATCTAAAATTATATATCAACGATGATGCATCCTATTAGCATCCTATATCTTAATTCTTTTTAAAATTTCGTAATGAGTTTAAAAAGAAAAAAAAATCAAATTTCCATCATGATTATTTTCATCATCAACTTGTTGTCAAACGATTATCAGTTTAAAACTTTATATTACGTATATTTTCTTTTTTCTTTTTCTGACAAATTCAATTAGAATTGGTCTTGGCTTGGTTTTATTGACCGAATAAACAATAAAGTTTTAGAGTTTTAGAGTTTTATTTTGCTTACGATCGTTAGACAGAAATTTAAATAATCTTGTAATAATCTCGTTTAGAACTTGAAACATAATTGAAAAGTGTCATGTCTCACGAAATTTATAGCAGTCGAATGGTTTCGCAATACCGATTGCATAAGTCAGCCTCGCGTGGCGGTAGTGATCCTTAAAAACGATCGTAATTACGTCTCGCATTTAACAGCAAATTCAATTCCTCATTATTATCCGTATAACTAACTGGTGAATTACTAACTGGTTATATAAACGTAAGTACGTAAAGTCATCGATTTATCGAAGCATACGTTAATGTATAATATATTTCATATTGTAGACACTTATCTATACGATAAAGATAGAAAAAAGGAAGAAACAAACGAATAAGTTAAATCGTATAGATCCATTAGAATAATTATTCATACATGGAGAGTCGAAATAAATGACAAATCTAATACGCAAAATTTGAAGAGCACTTGCAATACGAAAGGTCATTCGCATTTCTCTTCGTCATTGATCGCAACGGGTTAATCGAGAAAGAAAAAGAAAAAGAAATAAGAGCAACCTTATGATACCTTGCCAAAACGTCTTATTAAATTATTTTTCCTCTTTAAAATATTTATCTTAACTAAGTATTGTCTAATGAAACCAAGTATAAAGTCGACACATTTATCTATATCTCTTCTCGCATAGCCAGGAAAAGTCTCTTTGTTTCAACCTAATTGGGTTAGCCTGGTTTTCATCGATTTCGAAGTCCCCGTTGCTTTCTATATAAAAACTCGGCAAAGAGGGTCGGCTTGCATAATGCAATGTGCACGTGTTCACATATATTCACATACTTGTACCCGCGACACGTGCATGTTTCGTGGTGTACGTTAATCGCCCAACGACGTAAAAGACACCAGTGTAATGTGATTTTTCAAATTTAAAGCACTGTTGCTCTCCTAAGGTATCCCGCTCGACCTTTTTCAATTTGTCTGCAAGATACGTCGGTGTACGATAAACATATATATATATATATATATTATCGAATCGTATTTTAAATTATTCTATTAACATTAAACGAAGATTAATTTTGTTATTCTCAATGATTCGGAGAATGTACTACGAGAAAATTAAATATAAATAAATAAAATATGTATTATATGGCTATAATATGCATATATAATATGTACGTACGATATATGTATATACGATAAGATTCTCGTCGCTTTCCGTGAACAGAAGGAAATTAATGGAAATCATTTTTTGAATACTTTACATGCCTGAGTTTCGATTAGTAAAAGAAAAACGTCTACTGTCTTTCACAATAATAGAAAAGATATTAAAATGAAATGATCCACTTCATTTGAGAGGCAAAAAGGCTTCGCAATTCTTCGATCGTTTAAGCCCATCTCTACTGTATTTTTTTATCCTTCAGTATTAAATATCTCACGTATCTTAGGAATAAAGAACTAATTAAAGTGAAAGGAACGATCGACAGATGGCCGTTAAAAATTATTGAAAGTATATTGCTCCGAAGTATCTCACCTTACGATTTATCTTCGATTATTTCAATTAATCTTAATTTAAACTAAAAAAGAAAGAAAGGGGAGGAAGATCAGAGATAATCAAGATTTACAATATCTAGTTACTATCGTTATCTAGTTACTACCTAGCTACTATATAGTTTTTGAGGAACACTGCGTCAAATTTGATAATAACTCAGCTAATATAGAAAATATTCAATTATCATTGATCAGAATAGATAGACGGATGAAAATGTTTTTGCTACGAAATGAAACGTTAACGTCCTTACAATGTTCATGTTTTCTCATACTCGCATAAAGATCCAACGTAAAGAAATTTCTAATGCAACTTCAATAATAATTAATTCAAGAAGGAAGGAAAGAAACAGGCCTTTTTATCGTATCGTCCGGAAATAAGGACGTTAAAATGGCATACTCTCCTAGCTTCTACGTGTGTACATACATATATACATATACATATATATATATATATATATATATATATATATATGTTGTACGTCGCGCGACAAGGCCGTCGTCTTTTCCTCGTGCTAGCAAGTGACGAATGAGCCAAGATACTATAAACTCGTGACGCATGTCGTTAGACCATTCGACTTCCTTATAAATCATATTTAAAAACCACAAAATTCGATAACGTATGTTCGATATTATACGCGCGAAGGAAAAAGTCTCAAAAATTAAATCACATAGTCAGGCAGTAGTTTTTTTACCTATCTTGAAAGCAGAAATCAAATCGGTCGATTATAACGATAAATGAAAGATAAGTAGAAAAATATATGATTCTACTCGGTCATTCGTTTCATTACTTTTTTATCCTCAACGGACACAGGTATTGCTTTTGTTCACTCTCGGATCTATATTCCTTCTTCTTTAGAATGAGCTACTTGATTTTATATTTGAAAGATCCTTTCTACCGGTGACTATTAAATTCGATGAGACCGAAGAATCTCGATCAAATTTCAACATGCTTCATCAGAAACTTAATTTCAAATTAAAATAAATAATGACTAACTACTTTTCGGTATTTAATGGTATCATTTTCCAATCCAATTAAATGATCGGCAAAAAGAATTAAGGAATAGACATATATATAGATAGATAGATAGATAGATAGATAGATAGATAGATAGATAGATAGATGGATATGAATATATAGTTCGACCGAGAAAGATTCTTTTTAGTTGAGGATAATTGTTCTTCTAAAACTGTGACGTGTGTTTATTTCAAGAAAAAAAAATGTCGACTATAAATGCCTGTTAATATCCTTATGTGATGTGAATTAAAAGAAGTCGCTCGTTCGATATCATCAAACAGAACGATATGAATCAAACGATACCCCTGGATTCACCATGCTGTCGGTGCACAGTCGATCCGTTTAATCCCGGAGCGATGTGTCGATATCGAGGTGCAAGAATGCGATTGGTCGATACCAGTGTTTTTTTTTCTTTTCTAATTAAATAAACGATAAAAAATGTTATGGATGACGCGCGATTGACATTGATTATATCATAAGGTATTTATTACAGTTAAAATAACACTCGGAAAAATTTTAAAGATAGTCGATCTAATAGTAAGAACTGACCATACATGAAAAACAATTAGCGATTAGCGCTTAAGAAACGGCCTAATTTGCATAGGGTACTATTTAAAAAGGGAAAATAACACGAAAGGTGGAAGAATATATATATGTATATCATGTGCAACTATTATATCATAAGTATACGCATAAATATATGTTTATAAATACATATATCTGTGGAAAAAAAGAAAGAAAAGAAAAAAAGAAACCTCTTTCCAAAAATCGAAAATGCGATATCCAGATTATTTGTACTAATAAAAAATGCAAAAAAAAGATTTCAACTTACCATATAAAGTCCTTGCAATGGCTGCAGAATGTGGGTTGTTTGAAGAAACGTGGCATAAAGCTATGATTTTTAACCATGTATACATTTTTCTTCTTGAGTGCTCCTTTCCGGCCCCGTAGTTTCTTGGCAAAAGCAGTGGTGGTATCACCAGGACCGAGAGAATCCTCGCACGTGTTATTCGTTTCTTGTTCCTCCGCCATGGCGACGTCTTATCGCGAACGCGATAGATTTGGACCGACGGGGGTCTTAGGCAGACCCTCGCGGTTATCGCAATTTCTCTTCCGCCTCTTTACTCCCCTTCTCCTCCTCTGCTTCCTTAGCCTTCTTTTCGAATCTGGCTAAGTCCTTCCTAACTCGTTTTTTCGTACTTCACTTCTTTTCTTTCTTCTATTACTGGAAGAGTCGCTCGAAAGCAATATAATCGGGTCGCAGCAGCCTCGATATCGTTCGTACCAAGAGACAGAACGTAAAGCGAGAGAACTCGCACGATGGGTGGTAGGTAGGCTACTCCGCGCGCGCGGTATAAGCCCGTGCCACGACGTCGACCTACCTCGCTTTGCCTCTCTCTCTCTCTCTCTCTCTTTGCTCCTCCTCACCCCCTTCGGCTTGCTCGTTCGTTCGTTCGTTCGTTCGTTCGTTCGTTCGTTCGTTCGTTCGTTCGTTCGTTCGTTCGTTCGTCCGTCCGTCCGTCCGTTCGCTTACTCGTTTCTTCCTCTCTCCCACCTCTTCTCCCGATCAACGTGCCTTTTTATTTCAACTTCGTAGCACGTTCTTCTGTCCGTTCGTCTATTTGTCCAATGGATCAACTATTGCTCAACTCCGTACTTTCTTTCTCTCGCCTTTATACTCCTCTATTCTTCTGACAATAACCGTTCTTTTTCTATTAACCGTACCTTTGATCTTTCTTTCTCTTTCCAATCTCTTCTCGGGTTTATCACATTCTCCCTCTCTCTCTCTCTCTCTCTCTTTCTCTTCTTCTTTCTGGTTCCACCTCTCGATTACCCTTCCTCTCTTCTATCGTGGACCGCCCGATAATTTTAGATTCTCGGCGCAGTGACTCGGAGCTGCCACTGCTCAGCCTGTGCCGCGCACTCGAATATCGACATCCAACGACTATGAGGAGTAAGGCTACGAAAGCAACACTGAACAAGAACGAACAGACGAGCGAGACTGCAAACGAGTGAACGTAATCCGCTTTCCAACCGTATTCTCCTCCTTTCTATCTTCCTCTTTTCCTTCCTCCTTTCCCTTCTTTCCCATTATCGCCCCTTTATCCTTTCTATTCGGCGTCTAATATTCTTATTTCTCCCAACGTTCCTTCTTTCTTCCTTATTTTTGACTCTGTCCCTGCTCTAAAAAGAAAGTACTCTATTTATATTTATATATATATATGCATGTGTGTATATAAAGAGAGAGAAATAACCTTTTACGCCTTTCTTCTTTTCTTCTAGTAAATTCGAGCATGAAAAATTTCTGAAAAAGAATACATTTTTAAATCAATAGAAAATCATCGAAAGAAAGAAATCCTCCTACTATCCCTTCTTTTCAGGTTGCTCGACCGGAAAGAATTATAGCTAGAGTTATGACGCTCGGGTCAATAATACCTACCCTAGGGCTATTTTTAATAACACGAACGTGCGCGGTGTTCTTACGCGCTTGTGCTTATGCCTAACCATCGATTCTTTGCGCTTTAAGGATCACGGAAACATGAAACCAATAAAGTGTGATCGATCGCGAAAGATGCAATATTTTTTTATCCTTTTGTGTAATTTCATGATTGGAAATATTTTTATAATCGGAAAATTATTCGTACCTGTTTAAAAAGCATTGTCATGTACGATGATTGAATGAAAAAAAATAGAACCGACGATAGGATACAAAACTTTTTTTTATACGATCGATGAATTTCCTTACGTTTCAACCATCTCCCCGATTTATATCATTCAGCGGATGAAAAAGTAGATAAAACATACGGCTTGGTATTTGTAGTAAAGGCTTCTGTTTAATATTACAGCGCCAACGTATACATACTATACAATATGAATCATAAAATCTATGTTAAATTGTATTTGTAACGCTAGATGGCGCGTCGTCTTAATGGGTGTCGTCCAAGTCAAATTAGTAAATTCAAAGACGCTGTACATGCATTCGTTTTATCTTGCAGTTTAACTTTTGATTTTAAAAGTAATCAACAAAATGTGGTATTCATTCAAAATCTCGTACATAATTCTCGTTATCTTGTCTAATCCGATTAGTGAGTATTCATAAAATAATCTATTAATGGGCTATCATTATTTTAATATAATAAACATTATTATAGGTCACGCCCTGGAATGTTACGTTTGCACGAATCAGGCCGATAATGAAGACAAATGCTTAAAAAGCATAAAAATATGTGAACAGGGAGAGGATGTATGTTTAACTGAAATCAAGTGGGGCAGTGAGTTTTCCTAAGTTTCTTAGTTTTATCCGGATAGAGGTTATGTTACAACGACTCACATCCTATCTTTCACAGGTACACCGTATTGGTCGCAAGGTGCAAAGAAACAATTTTATATTTCCAAAAGGTGTTCGACGAAAGTAGAATGCGAAAGAATAAGACGCAATAACATGCCATTGTGTACTCATATTTGGTATCAAGATTGGAAATGTTCGGAATGTTGTCACGGAGACAAATGCAACTATTATATCATTGTAAGTATAACTTACGCTATATATGTGTATATGTAGAAACACACACGCGCGATTATTCATCCTAATCTTGAAAGACGATGTTATCTTATAATTACTTTTTTGTCCGCTCCATCGATTTAGTCAGATGCAAGCAAAGTAAGAGCTACTGTTGGAAGTATCATCTTGGCATTACTTTCCGTCTTTCTACTTGGTAGATAAAATTGATTATCGTATTAAACATTGCTTCCATTTATTGGAACATGTAGTATTACTCAATATCGAAGACACGAATCCATTATACGTCGAATGGAACGTGACAGATGTCTGTATCGTTTCAGTGGCATCTCTTTGTCGGAAGGCAACGATGTAATATATTTAACATTTTATAGAAACGTTAATTAGTTAATAAGTATATTTTTATAACATTTTATAGGAACGTGTGAACACTTACAATACAAATGTTTTGTACAAATAAGTTTTGCATAGAAGAAAGTCCGTCCATAACTTAGACTATTTATAAATTCATTATATTAGATAATAAGTATTTTTTATATAGCTTTAATACATAATTGTCCAAGCATTTCGTATTTATTCGATCATCCGAGAAACATATATATATATATATATATATATATATATGTGTGTGTGCACACACACACGCACGCGCGCGCGCGCGCGCACTCACAGACACAAAAGGTACTCATACCGCATGTGAATTATTTTTATAAGAGAGTAGAGATATACTTACTTTATGAAATGTTACTTTCCATAGAAATATTTCATGTAATTTTATATACATACATGCATACATGCATACATGCATACATACATACATACGTATATGTATATTTGAACGCGCGTGCACATACGCGAACATTTGTTCGTATGTACAATGCATATAATTCCCGTCCACTTTGTTATTTTAATAAAGATCTTTTATTCAGAATATCCGTTATTCCTTTTATAGATGAATAGACTTATATGATACCTTTATGAAAATTAGGAAGAGACGATCGAATTTTATTCGATCATAAATTATTTTACATGTATTCCAAAGTGCAATATCAAAATCATAATTATAATTTTAACAATAAGTAATTCCCCGAAATGACAAAGTCAATCGTACGAAACGTGTGTGAGAACAATATTAAAAAAAAAACGTTATCGATTTATCCTCTTTATGATCCAATCGTATATCATACTTGTCTTATTGGGGATAATCTGCCCATATCTTTTGAGATAAGACGGAAGAAAAATAGTTATATATTTGGTAAAACAGTCCTTATAATCGATAGTTGATATAATTGTCCCAGAGTAGAATTGTTTCAGAGTATCAGAAGCTGACAACAGAGCTCGAAGCTCTTCTTTGGGTGAGTTTATACAGTATTTCTTTTCTTCGTGCGTAAAAACGTTTTCAAATGACAAAATAAATGATTAGAGAATAGAGATTGATTAACTGAATAACGAAAAGTTAGCTTGTTGGAAAAACGCATTGAAAAAGATCCTTTGATTTCGTGGCAAATCTTCTTTAATCATTTTCTGATATATTCGTCAATTGATATTTGTTATATCACAAATTCGTCTTACATAAATACATCGAAAATATGAAAGATTTAAATAAAAAAAGTAATATCTCTCGTTCGCCTGTCAACGTTTGACCAAACGTTGCATCATTTAGTGTTTACAATAAAATTCGATAAAAATCCCCTTTTTCTAGTGTTATTGATATAAAATGCAGAATATTGTTACAACGAAAAAAAAAAAAGAATGAGTATACATCCAGTGATCGTATCGATTATCGTATTGATTATCGTAGAAATATGTCGATCCCTTATCATCAACAGGTAACAATAACCGAAATAATCTGATATTTAGATAACCATTACCAGAGATTGTCAGACAAGACAAAGCGAAAGAAACGAAAATAAGATATAAAAACTCAATTACTCTACTTATTTGAGATTTGAGAAGTATATTCCAAGGAAATATATACTTAGACATGCAAATGCATATCGTTGCAAAATAAGTCTTATGAAACGGGAGAGAAAAAAAGGAAGGAAAAAAATGAATTCGAGCAGAATGAAATGTTATATTAATTACGTTATCTATTCGCTTGTAAATAGATAAATGAAAGCTTCATATCATTGTAAACTCGTGACACAGTATAGTCTCGTGCTAATATTCCATCGAAAAAACGATCGCGATCGAGAATGATTCGATATAAAAGATTTATTTATAAGCAAGGCCTATGTTGTTAAGAAATAATTCGACCAATTGAAAGATTTAAAGTATCGGCATTAGGCACGACGAGCGTTGCGCACGATTTAACGAGCATTATTTCAATTAACGCTTCATATGTTAGTCTCGTGGCAGACGCGAATCGATAGAAACGCTAACGTAATTCGATCCTAAGATTCGTTCGTAAGACCCAGTTCGTAGGCCAAAATGGATTATATATTGATGAACGTTTTACCGGTAAGTAAAACGTTTACTCACTTGGTTTTTATTCGTAAATAAAAATTGTTTCATTAGAATTAATTCGAAAAGACGCGAGCTCGAAGACTCGAGACGAGTTCCAATTGCTTCATCGATCGATGGGAAGATGATCAATTTTTTTTGCATGCACGCGCATGTTCGATATCATCTCATAAAGGGGAAAAGAAAAAAAAAAAAGTCATAACTTTTTACAGTTACTCGATATGAAATTATGGAATTTCCGTAGTCTATACAAAGCCTTCAGTCGAAAGAAGCGGATAAATATTAATGCAAATACGAAATTGGAGAGATGCCTATCAACGTTGGACCTTACAGCTCTGGGTATCGGATCCACTCTTGGCGTTGGAATTTACGTCATGGCAGGATCAGTCTCAAAAAATATCGCAGGACCCGCCGTTGTAATCTCCTTCCTAATTGCAGCCGTGGCATCGATATTTGCCGGTCATTGGGCGTTTGCCAATCGCTTTATCATTATGTCGTTCTAATCGCCAAAGCTGAAACTTTAGTTTCGCTTGATCCTTCGATCGATATTATAAATATATATTTTCAGGTCTTTGTTACGCTGAATTCGGGGCTAGGGTGCCGCGAGCTGGTTCCGCTTATGTTTATAGTTACGTGACAATGGGTGAATTCGTCGCCTTTCTAATAGGTTGGACGCTAATCTTAGAGTATATGATCGGTTCGGCTAGCGTGGTACGTGGGCTTAGCACCTACGTCGATGCTCTCTTCAACAATAGCATGAGAAATGCCTTTGAATCGGCCGCTCATATAGAAGTTGAACACTTCTCTTCTTATCCTGATTTCTTCGCCTTCGGTATCACCCTTATGTTTTCCGGTAACTATTCCGATACTATTATTAATGAAAGAAAAAAGAAAAAAAAAAGGAAAAAAAAAAGTACAAAAGTTTATACATAAATAATTTATTATCGCACTTATTATATATTCATATGTCACTTTTCACAGCTGCCTTAGCGTTTGGCGCCAAAGAGTCGTCCACTGCAAATAACTTTTTCACCTTGGTGAATCTCTTCGTCGTCCTCTTCGTGATAATTGCTGGTTCCATCAAAGGTAATATCGTATATCGTCATTGGCAATCTATTACACAATTATGTTCTTCCTTTTTGCTTTTTCTCTTTTTTTGTTTTCCTAAAATCTCTCTTTGATCGCATAATTTTGATCAATGCGTATTTATATTGATTCAAAGCTGACGTTAACAATTGGAAAACTCGGCCTCCTTGTACGGAAACAAATTGTGATCGCGGAACAGGCGGATTCGCGCCATATGGAATATCGGGTATAATAACCGGAGCGGCAACTTGTTTCTATGGCTTTATCGGCTTCGATTGTGTGGCCACTACCGGCGAAGAGGCGAAAGATCCGCAAAGATCTATTCCCATAGCTATTGTTGCTTCTTTAACCGTTGTATTCCTCGCGTATTTCGGCGTCTCAGCCGTATTAACTATGGTGCTCCCATATTACGAACAAAATCCCGATGCTCCCTTTCCACATCTCTTTGAGGTGATCGGTTGGGACTGGGCAAAATGGGTAGTGAGCGTCGGTGCGATTTGCGGACTATGCGCTAGGTAAAGACGATAGGATATGTACGTACGTACGTTAATTTATACCTATGTATATACTCACGCGTATAAATTAATCATATAATTGCAGCTTATTAGGCGCAATGTTTCCATTACCAAGAATAATTTACGCAATGGCATCCGACGGATTGATATTTAAATGGATGGGAAAGGTAAGTTCAAGATTTCATACACCCATAATGGGCACTTTCTCTGCAGGAATTCTTACAGGTACGAAAACTATTTTCTTTATTTTCTTTTTCGTACCTTGTAATCTATTAAAACACCATTCTTTCCCTCTGTCGCTCTCTCTCTCTCTCTCTCTCTCCCCCTCTTTCAGGAGTTTTAGCAGCGATATTCGAGCTTACTCAGTTGTTAAATATGATGAGTATAGGCACACTGCTTGCCTATTCGATAGTTGCTGCCTGCGTTCTTATATTACGGTAAGAAAATATACGTATTACATATAAGGATTTCGATTTAATATATTTTGCAATAGAATGCGCTGTAAGTAATGACCATAGTAAACAAGTTTAACGACAAATTTTTCTTCACGAAGATACGAAGAAAGTGAAGCATACGAGAAGAAGGGCGATTGTGATCCAAGGACTGTGACGTTTGTAATTAAGCAACTAATTAATGCTAACAGATTAGACTATCCTACGAAATTAACTGGACAACTGGTGACTTGCCTCGTTTTCTGTTACTGTAATATTTCATTCCATCGGCGTGAGTATTTCTCTAATGTGATAGTAACATAACGATGATCCTAATTACAGTCATTATTTGCATTTTTATTACGGCGATGATATCGCAATTTTCCAAAGAAATCGCTAATGGCAAAGCTCTTTACGTTGTACCGATAATCATATTGGTCACCGCATTAATCTTTACTCTAATCTTTATCTATCTTCAACCTTCATCGGGCAGGAAACTTGCGTTTTCGGTACGTTACATTTTTTATATCTGTCACATTTTTCTTTGCTGTTCGGTAACCATGCGACAATATATCATGACACACTTCTGCCTTAGGTACCTTTTGTTCCCTTTTTACCAGCAATCAGTATACTTATTAACATTTACCTTATGATGATGTTGGATTCGATGACTTGGATACGATTCTTGATATGGATGATTATTGGTAATACACTCACGCACACTTATGTATGTATGTACGAACGCATGTATATATATATATATATATATATATAAAACATGTTTCATACAGGTCTTGTAATATACTTCTTCTACGGTATGTGGAACAGTAGCAATAGAGAGAAAAAATCATCCAAACCAGTGGAAAATTGCTCCAATGAGGAAGAATGAAAAAATAATAATTTTACTCTAGAATTAGATGATTCTATCGGCGAACATGCCATCTACGTTTTTATTAATTATTGGGTGCTAAAGAAAAATTGGTCGGATTGTTGAGAAAGAAAAAAGAAAAATTTATTTCACTTACAATAATGAATAATCTAATGTAGGCGTGTGAAGAAAAAAAAGGAATTCTTTGGGTACTTTCAATCTTTCTAAATTCTTCTTCGTTGACTAAAGCTAATCGCTCGTCTCCGGTCCTTCTTGGACCGGAAGAAATATCGATATTCTCGAATGTTTCGAGCAGATCAGTCTTTTCTCGGAAACGTCGCACCACATAGGGACTATGTGCCCTAGCCATTTGATTTGACAAATATTTATTTATTACACAAAAATGTTTCGTGCGATTGCCACTCGGATTTTTCTATATTCACGACCAATGATCGAACATAAATCGGACAGAATGAAACAAAGGTATTAAAAGCAACAATGTTGTATTCAAGTTTGTGGATCAAGTTGGCGGACGGACTGCTTAAACTCTAGTTATTTTTTTGCATTATTCAGCAGTGCACCAGTACTAATCCAATACCAATTATCCATTGTCGAGACTATGCATTATCGTTCTTAGTCTACGCAAAAAACAATTTTCAATTATAATTATGATCTCGATAGTCATAAAAGAAACGAGAAAAGTAAATAAAATATCCGTTTATCGGGTTTAATTAAACTTGTATAGATGTACGATAATCAATAGAAATGATTAAAAAAAAGAAATTAAAAAACAGTTTTTCAAAGAGTTATCATAACATGTTATTGTCATACATCTTATCGGAAAACGAGAACTTGCATTAACCAACTATCGTTAAAAATATAAGAGGATACATTTATAACTGAGATACTTGATCGTCGGACAAAATGTCGTCCGCGTGTGGAATACTTTTGTAATAAGTGTACATCAGATTTTGTTTCTTAATAGGTGACTGTTGCCTTACGCCATATCTGAAATTAACATGAAAAAAAAAAAAAAGAAAAAAAGAAACAAATTGTTTTTCCAACTTTTTCAATGCTCTAAAATCTAATCTTTAATAAATATATACTTTTAACGATCTTACTGTTTCCTACGTTCATCCGATTGTGATACGGCAGCATTGTTCCTATCCGTTTTTTGCAGATCGGTTAATCTATGTGCCCGTACATCAACTCGCTGTTGTAAATTAGTAGTAGGTAATGACTGTACGATAAAATGATACACGTTTAAAAATGAAAATATTACTTTATAGATGTGTATTATGAAGCAACAACGATCTTTTGTTAAACCAAATATACGATATTATAATTATTTATATTACATACCACGATATTTTCATCTTCCGACGCATCTTTTTGTCTAGAGATTTTAAGATCGTTAGATCGATCGCACATCTTTTCTTTCGTTTGCTAGAAAATATTATTAGATCATTGATTTAAACAGCTGCCAGAAAGGAGACATGCATGTTGAATGGGAGAAATATTTTCACCAATTGAATGAATATATATGCAAGTAGAGAAACTATTATGTATGTCGATATTTAAATATCAACTTATTCGTAAAATGTATTTTACCATTTTCTTTTTTTTTTTTTTTTTTTTTTCTAAAATTAAAAATCACATTATATCTTTTGATACATGTGCAGGTGCCGTATAATTACGACGTGCTCTTATTGCTTTTGTATTTGCAGAATTCTCATTAGCTTTATTACTTTCTCGAAAATTGTACGGAATATGGATTTTGAAAGTGTTCTTCATAAGGAATGACGTTTAAAAAGAAATTGTCATACCAATTTGTTGCTTGTATTTTCAGCCAATCGATCTATAGAATACTTCGGAGAACGACCCGTTGTGTAGACTATTTCGTTATCTCTAAAAGCAACGCGCTCTCCTAAATATTTAATGACATAATTAAATCGATAGGATGCACGATATAGTATTTATTTTTAAAATAGCATTTAAAGTAAAAATACTTCTCTACCGGTCCAATAACTCAATGGTGGAAATATCCTACGTCCTCTTGAACTTGTAGGTACATTCAATATATCTATCATTTCATTTCCTACCTTTGTTACCGTTTCCCTTGCATTAGCTTAACAAGAATTAATGATAATACATGAGAAGTAATAGATTATCGCACGAGGAGATAAGTAATAAACCGTTATAATACCTTTTTGATATGATTTCCACATTTTGCAAAATTCGTTTATATTAAATGGGCATCCTTCGCGGCAATATCTCAGTAATTCTTTCGGTACAACTAAATATAATTATATATTTTGTTATATACGATTTATAGAACGTAAACGTTATCGTATATTGAAATGCGCGTAATGTGTTACCGTGTTTAGAATCGTGCAGATCTCCGACGAGTCGATAAACTTCTCGATTTATATCTTCGATTAAATTTGTCGATAGCCGTTTTCGTATAAGTTCAGTCGTAAATTTTCTATGAACCACGTGGCCGGCCTCGCTACGTAAATCAAAATGATATAAGTCACAGATCGATTTATTAAACGTAATGCATTCTTACTTACTTACTTACTTGAGCAATTTACCTTCAAAAACCAAACTTAACTCGGAAACGGGATTAAAGTCAAATAAAACCCTTGGTACCCAATCGGACAATAGTTGAGGTTTCCTTGCGCTTAAAAATTCATCGTTCGATGTGTGCACCGAACGACGAGTAGATGTCGAATTTAATATTAAAAAGGGCGTATCCGTGTCAAGGGTAATAGGATGTTTTGCATTTTCAGGATGAATATCATGAACTCTTTGAATTTGATGGTCTTTCGAGTCACCCTTATGTTCACCAATAATCAAACAAACGTCGGTTATAATATCTCTGCACAAAGTTGATTCATCCATCATATTTTTATTCTGCTGCTCTTTTGTATTAGTTGAAACGGGCATAAGTTCCGATTTATCATTGGTCGCATCTTTATTTGGATTTATATCAAGAGTATGACTTTTTACAATGGGCAAAGGTGTTGACGTTACGTTCTGCTTTTGTTTCAACGGCATCATTTTATTATTGGTACCGTTCTCACTAGTATTATGAATTACATTAATATGATTCGCATCGACAAGGGTATTTATTGTTTTAGCTTTTTTCCCACTTGGTTCTATGTTCTCCGTCATATTCAAATGTCTCTTACGTCTAAATTCCGACGATTTGATTTCATCTTCCGCAATGGAATTTTCGCAATAACGATTATTTTTAAAACCATCCTCTTTTCCCCGATCGGACAGTGCAACACGATACATAACATTATCTCCTTTTCTCCTTTCCTTATATCGCATTTCTCCTTTCTTGGATAATGATAGAGAATGTGCCGAATCGTGATTTTCCATCTCATCATTTTCAATAATTCTATTGGTAATAGAATTAGAACGGTATATTGGTCGACTTCTTTTTACGATTTTTCGCAATTTTACATGACTATTATTTACAGAATTATAATGTCTACCTTCTCTTCTCTCCTCATGTTCATGTCGCCATTTAACTGACAATCTTTCATTCGGTAATAATGTTCTTTCAGATATGACAGCCGCATAAATTTCATTTGCAAATTCTTCAGAGTCCTTTTTAGGCGATCGTTGTAAAGTCATATCAGATGTCTCCTCATAGGCATCTTCCATGTTGCACCTATTGCGATCGGTGCAACAATCCTTTAAAGCTAACGTATCATGACATTCCACAATACAAGATCTTCTTTCCGAATTACCAATTACTTCATTACCTTGTATTTGGTTGCCACAGAATGTAGACTTGTTATCACCATGGTATGGACCATTATTATTGATCTTTTTACTTGTATCATTTGATGTCACTCTATAGAGATAAACATCATTGAGAGAATCAAACATTTGTATTATTTTAATAATATATTCTTTTGGGCAATCCTTATGCAGTAAATTATTAACGATAACATCAATTTTATCTTTCTGCATATCTCTCGTTTTATCGTCTTTCTGAAGAAGAGACAATCGACGTATATTCACATTTTCATTCTGACATTGATTTTCTTTATAATTATGTGGTTCCTTTGTCATCAAGCTAGGAGCGTATACGTTATTAACCATTTTAGTTCGATCCTTCCAATTATTACCGCATAAACTGTTAAAAGATATTTGGAAATTAGAGACATTTGGCATTTGTACAGTTGAAATAACTGTGCCTGACTCGTTAAACTTCGGTACATCTTCTTCGTTCGTACGTTCAAATGTTACATCGGACATTTTGCTATTCGCGTCATTATCGTTATCGGTAATTTCGATTGGCCAATGAAAGTTTGAATTCGAGCCCTTGGAAATAAATAATTTCCATACTTGAAGTACATTTTCCCAATCATCGGGAAAACCATTGAAGAATTTCTCTCGGACGTATTCTGGTAACTCTAAATAAATGAAAAAATAGTGGACCTATCATAAAGATAAAATAATTATTTAATAATTAATCCAAACTTGGTAAAAAAATTCTTCTTACCGTTTCTATTGTCCACAATATTCCCTTTAAGATGATATATTTGTTTAAAAATAGATTCTAAGCTTCTAGCCGTCAATCTATTAAGTATGGGCTTAGTGCGTGCGATTTTCCCGCTATGAAAAGTAAATGCGGAGAAGGAGAAGAAGAAGAAGAAGAAGAAGAAGAAGAAGAAGAAGAAGAAGAAGAATGAAAAAGCATTACAGATAAGATATTAGAGATATTTGAAAATTACCTTTCTAATGTTCCCTTAATAAGTAAGTGACCATTTTCATTTAAAATAACTCTCCAATTAAAAAATGTTCTATTTGATCTTTCCTCGGGGCTTCTAATAATGCCTACTTCAGGACGGCCAAAGTTATTATTATCGCCTTTGTTTCTCTTTGCACTGTCTTTTTGCGATTTAAGAAAATAGACATTATCAAAACCGCCTCCCTTATTTCCCGGTAATGACAAATATTTTTCCGTCGCAGACAAATTCTCATTAATCAATAATGTTTCGCCATTGAAGGAATCTTTTTTCTTTAAAGATCGTTCGTTACTTGAGGATGTAATTATTGGTTTATTTATAGTACGTCTATTTTTTTTCTTTGCCACGATATTTCTTAAATTGTTACTAGAGGAGACAACTTCATTTTCTATCCGAGATGATTGCAAAAACAATCCGGTGCAATTCATATCTTGCGTATCTGCTGGATTGATGCTGGATATACTAGTATATATAGAGGCTGTGGCTACTTGACTGTATTTTCCTCTTATATCATCCTCTTTCCTCTGTAAAGCAAATTTCAAAGAATGATTCCAACATTTTGTAACGTTCGTCTTTTTAAAATTTGCAAATTTCACTCGAATAGATGGGGAAAAAACGCGCACGCATCTTTATGCACATTATCTATTATATTGAGACACAAACAAAAACATATTAATTATGTAAGATATGCAAAACTTATGATTTAAACAATATGACATTTAATACGTCTAAATGAACGTTCATTCGTTAATATTTAAAACTTACCTCCATTGTGTCATGCGCCAACCAACAAAATTTTTGCTTGCGTTCAAAAATATTTCATTTTGCATATTTTACATTGAACAGTAGAAATAACTTTAATTTACATAGCCGTATATAAACACAAGTTTCCTTTCTTTTCTTTATTTTCAATAACTCTTCAACTAGCTTTCTACAATATTACTACTACTCATAATTTTTGAAAAATAAAATCTCCAATTTGATCATCCAACAATATAATAAATACCGCGCAGAGACTATAAGAATCTAATTATTATTCCAACGAGACAACTGACCGTTTGAAAAGTAAGAAAACCAGTGTAGCAAAGTGAGAAAACGTTGCGTTGTCAGCGTCGCCAACTCCTGACATGCTCCGAAAAACATTTCAATGGGATATTTACTGAGTTACTAGCATCGTTTAAATAGTTATTTTTTGCCTCAAGTACATTCCTATAAATAAGTCACGTTAATTTAAGAAGCATTTTTGCCCCTTACCAATCGAGAATTACGCATCTTGACGATGTTGTTCTTCTAATGAATCGATTTTTCAAATCGATCCAAAATATTAGTCTATCATTTCGATATATTGAGAATCGCGTCTCAGAAGATCGATCTTCGAGAGATCGATTTGAAATTAATATACCTTTGTCGAGGACAAACGTTTTTTATAACGTTTTAATATTATAACGCAAACGTTTATTAAAAAGTTACTTTGACGAAAAGCAGAGAAAAATTTCACTGATATGTCCACTGGTATATAGCTCCCCTTTCTACGCATACACTTGAAAAACGAATACTAAACTTATGAAAATAATGCTTGAACATGTTACTTATCTATTTTCTTTTTTTTTTTATCGCTCTACCAAGTTCTATTATAAGTAGGCTAAAATTACATTTGCTTCTTCCATCTCGCCACATTTTGATAATAATTCTCACATTTTTTTTTATATTTACAAATGAAATTTTCTTTATGATTAAATCTTCCCGATTAGATTAGATACATTATCGTCACTATTTAAAAGTGTAAACACTTACTTTTCATTCTCCTTTCGTCCATTTATTCTAAAAATATGGGACTCTACCTTAGGATCTAATTTGATATAGATGCATCAAAATGAAATATTGTAATATTAATGCATTTTTTGTTAGAAACTAGATCGTGATTCAATCTAGTAGACGAGGTTGAGCACGTATCTTTATTCAAGTGACAATTGAATTTACACGGAGGTAGTAAAAATAAGAGATCACAGCAGTTGCCTTATTTGAATAGATTATTAATTATCGCACGTAAGTGTAATAATATCAATGTAACATAATATTTTCATAATGTTTAAGCACTTATTAACTTGTACAACCATTACGAATGGAATACAATGTTGGTTTAGTTATATACAATTTAAATTTCATTAAAGTGTATCTATTGGAAGCACAAGGTTCCTATAAATAAAATCATTAAAATGTTTAGTAAAGTGACAGGTCGCACGTCATCTCTCTCTCTCTCTCTCTCTCTCTCTCTCTTATATTTACGTGAATGACTCTTTATTTACTTTATGGCAAATTAAGTGAAGAATTATATAATTATTAATTATTAAGGTAAACTTCCTTTGATATAGCGCCGATACATGGTATTACAAAATGTCCTATCGTATATAATATATATATATATAATTATATATATATATATATATATATATAATTCGATAATTGTGTAGGAAAAATCTACCTCATATGAATAAACTATTAGAATATGTACACTATGTATAAAAGGGAGAAAAGAGAATGGCTATTATTTTATTATGATATTATCATGAATATGGTGTGGTACGTAGGAACAGGCTATTTCAATTAATATTCTTCTTAATGTTACAGAGTAGTGCCAATGAAATATCTATTTTACTCGTTATTGGAAGATAAATTATAGTAAAAGTTTATTATGCATAAGGCATGTCCCTGCGTACCTGAGACTACGCTATTAATGTCAATCGATATGAAAGTAACTTTCATCATCGTTATTTTATTGTCATACTACTATGTCGTGTTAACTTAATTAATTTTTATATTTGGAAACAATTACTACATGTTATTATTTATCATACATATATGCAAAATTCTTTTCTTCTTCAAATAAAATTAATCTATTATCTGAGGAGAATACACAAATCTAAAGTAATAAAGCGTGTTAACTGTAACATGAACAATCACAATTGCTTTTTATAAACAAAAATAATAATAAATGAAGGTAAAAAAATTTGTAAGATTCACATAATTGCATATATGTCTGGTAAATACTTTTATGTAGATTACGTTTTTGTAGTAACTGCGAAAGGGAATAAAATGTGTGTGTGTGTGTGTGTGTGTGTGTGTGTATACGCACGCACACATTAAATTCTCTTGATATGATATTCCAAATTAAATTTTTCCTATCTTGGTCGCATATATTCTCTTACAATATCGACTGATATATCTATACAAATTACTTTAATTATTATAATAAATATTTACGAGGATAAAATTTGAATATTGTAACATTAGAATAAGATTAGTAACATTACATAACATTTCTAATGGAAATAACAAATTATGCTATAATAAATATTAAACAAATTGTTTCTTCCAACTGATTACATTTTATTGTTTTAACTATATCATGTTACGTACTATGGATCATTGTTTTTATCCTACAAAAGAATACTCGTGTTCCCTTGCAGTCAATACATTCAATTTTTCTTATCTAATACTTTACAGAATATATGTTAATTACCTATTTACTTATTAAAATTTTTACTAACATTATATTAAAAAAGCTGTAATAAAAAAATCAATGATATACACATACATGCTAATAATTAATTAATTGCATGTTTCATGTTGGTCATTTTTTAACTGGCTATCATATTGGCCATTTTAATCGTAGCAAATTGTCTATACAATGAATGACCTTCACAAGGAAAACTTCATTTTTTCATAATATTATGATTATATACTATTTTGTCTTATATACGTTTTGTAGTTACGCTAATCTTATACCAATTGATAGAAAAACAAATGAGTCCATATATAAAGATGTGTCTATAAAACATCATTATTAGAAAATAAACAAATTTCATTGATACATACATACACACATGCAACATCGATATTCGTGTGTGTGTGTGTGTGTGTGTGGTGTGGTGTGGTGTGGGTGTGTACATATATATATATATATATATACACGCATACACACACATGTAATGCGTTTACATATGTAACATACAATGATATATACATAAATAACGATAAATCGAAATTGTGAAATGAAGAAACTTTTTTACGTTAGATTTTGTTTTCGAGGAAATTGACTGTAAATATCAATCGATTATAATATATACACACTTCAACTCCATTATCAAAATTGATTTTATCACAATGCCCAATTAACTGATTATCTATCTGAATTCTTAATTCTAAAAGCCACGCGCTTATATGAATTAAATTTTACATGAATATAATTTGCCTTAGTATTTATAAAGCAAAATTCAGTAATATAAAAATTAATAGACACACGAAGAAGACTAATGCAATTATCCGAGAGGTCGGTTGTGGTAAATAAATTGCATTTTACTGTACATTTAATTCAACGGTCATTAAATGAATTTCGATGAGGCTGTATCTTTTTTACAAATAGTATATAGTATCGTATAAGACAATCGATACTTCATATAGAGATATAGAGATATTGATGACAAAAAAAATTTGATCAAAGAAAGGATGAAGAAATCAAATTATCTATGACTTTAATGCTATTTGTAAACAAGTTATGATCTGTATTATTTGTTCAACAATTAAGTTAAGTTAGATGTAAACGTACTTACACTTAATATTTCATTCAAATTTCTCAAAAACAAAATTTCGTATAAGAAAATGTTATTTTGTAATTTCGATTTAATTTCTCAACAAGTTAATTCTTTTCTGGTTGTACCATGATTACCGAGCCACTGTTTACGCACGCACACACAAACATATATCATCACAGGAAATATATTACAATGATTTGTGCTGTACTTAAAAAAATTTGAATGTGATTTTTAAGAATACTTGTCAATGAAAAGTAATGTATTTAAATGTAGATATATCAAGTTAGAGCCAAGTTATATTACAATCTCGCCTTTAGCCGAAGACAACTTTTCCTAATTTTCTTTTGATATGATTTCATTTGAACCCCACTGCACCTCATGCTTATAGTCGTCATAGATAGATACGATTACAGATCTAGGTATATGTATATATAACGCATTTTATACGACTAGAAGCCTTGAGTAGCGAGTAGGAACTATAGGGAAATTGAACAATTTGTGCAAAGTGACTGGTAATGTTTCTTGTTTATTCAAAGGTTCGAATATTGTTGTGTTCCTTAAGTTTAATCATGTACATTATTCAACAATTTTCCTTTCATTTTATTCTTTCCTTGTTTTTTATATCAGAATGTAACTAAATATATATTATACTTGAATAATGGAGTTACATGAATATAATTGTTCTTACAATTTTCATGCAAACATTCCTCAAAGTGGGAGATGTTGCATGTTTTAAAATTAAACTTTAGTTTTAATAGTTAACTCCAAATTCTTAATTTTTTCTCATTAATTAATGTACATGTATATTTTTGGTATTAACAATTCTATATGATTAAATACTTAAATAAATATCTATTATAAACTATATAGTTATTAAACATAACAAATGAAAATTATTTACGATAAGTTATAAAAACAGGCATTTACAGGCATATATATATACGTGTGTGTGTGTGTGTGTGTGTGTGTATGTATTATTTTACACACACGCGCGCGCAAACATTATATGCACGTATGTATGTATATATGTGTGTATGTTATACGTTGTATGTTTGTATGTACGTATGTATCGACGATGAAAACACATATCTAACTTTTCTTACAATATGAAGTAATATACAAAGTTAACATATGTATGGTGCGCGTCGCGTATGATGTATATGTTAATACATCATACGCGACGTACATCCACGCATACATATATGTCTGTGTATATGTGTATATATATATATATATATGTATGTATGTATGTATGTATGTATGTATGTATGTATGTATGTATGTATATATATATTATTTTATCTGCAAAACTTGACCATATTAATATTGAACTGTGAATTATATAAAATCATCAATTTATGTAGATTTTATATCGTTATTGTATCGTTTTTTTCCATTATCACAGATTGTTTTAGTGGTAGGCCTATTGTTTATATCAGGTATAAAAGGCCAGCAATCGACTAGTAAATTTAATAAAATCTGCTTAAATTCTGCTTCAAGCATTGATATCGCCATCATGCTTCTAAGGTCGGAAATAGTCTTGTGAGAACAAAATAAGCCACATCATCATTACTCCAATATCTAGTATGCGCTACTACTGCATATAAATAATTTCTACCTAATCCAACTGCTCGTAAAACGTAATCCAAACGTTGCGTTAGCTCTAATGAATATAGAAAATTTAATTATACTTTTATGTGTTAAGCAAATAGAAATATATAATTATAATCTATAATTAATACCTTGTCCTGGACGGATTGGAGGATTTGAATCTGGCGTTGGTGAAGATGAGCCTTCTTTAACATTCCAACCAGCTCTAACTAAACCCCAAAGGCTCCATCCTTTCTCCGTATTACGACTGGACACATCGACTGGACTATCTTCTCTTTCATCGGTCTCTATTAATATAAGAGAAAATGTATGAAAATTAGATATTAACTTATCTTGCTAATTCTCTTACAATGGAGTTAATTTTATTTATTAACATTTAAGTAATCAAAAGTTTTAAAAAAATCAGTGTGTGTGTGTGTGTGTGTGTGTGTGTGTGTGTGTGCGTGTGTATCGTTTAAACCGACATACCAGTGGGAGATATATTTTGATCCGCGTTAACTAGTGACGAAGGTTCTATTTGCAATTCATCAACTCCTCCTCCATACGGTGGTATAACAACTGGCTCGACTTTACTATATCCTCTTTCCAAAAGTGGTTCCATACGATATGCTACAGGATCAGACCAATGAAATATATTGTAAAATCTTTTGCATAAGCCTTGAGGCATTACATCTAATCTATTGGACGGTGTACGTGTGCGCAATGCTAAAAACACTGACAAAGGAGAGCCCAAACAAAACAAGTTTTCAATCTGTAAAGAAGAAAATATCATAATAAAATTCTTTCCGTTCTGCCTAACTTATAATTAATAATTGCTTCTCTATATTAATAATTGCTTACAGGAAATTGTAAACCTTGCAACAAAACTTCTTGATCTGGAGATGGAGGTCTTGTGTCAGGACCCATCCAGCCTGTGACTATATCGTATACGATCACGCAACCTAATGAATGTGCCAAAATTGAAACTTTGCCTTTCCAATCAGGATGTCTGCTGGTAAACATGAAATATAATCTATTCAATTCTTTTTGTAATCCAGCTCTTACTTCCCCGCCATATAGAGGACTCGTATAATAAAGTATGTCCATTGCTGATGTATTTAATAGATGACGGATACTTAAAACGCTGTACGGTGTAATAGCTTCGACTATGTCTGGAAATATATACATACATACATATATATATATATATACATATAGTCCGTTAACTTTTTGTCTATCTGCGATGATTACATAACAACAAGTTAGACATAGAATTGAGAATTTTATTTACCTCCGTCGAGTTTCAAAGATGATCTCCATTCAACGGGAAAAAACTCAACTCTGTAATTTGAATTTGGAAAAAATCGTTGTCTCAGCCGTTCTATGCACTCTCTAAATCTGTTGAAAAATAAATAATATAATTAAACATTTATACTAATAGCAAAGATAAGAAAATATATATTTCTTAATATCGTAACATAGACTAAATCTCTAATTGTTTATTTAAATGAAACTTTTAATTATAAAATTTAACAACAAAATAAAATAAAAAAGTCATACGATGTTGTATTGCGTATTATTTTTCCAGTGTCTCTCTTATGACCAATTCCATGAACGACAAAGACTAAATGGTCTATATCTTGGGGCTTATCTTCCATTGTAGCAGGAACTTTATATCCCCTTTTTAATCGATATCCTGTGGCTACAATGTTCATTAGATTTAAGTATAAGTATTTCTATAACTTTTTTTTCATTACACTACATTACTTTCATAAAAAAAAAAAATGCAGTAATATTATATACTACACAATCCATTCAAGATTTGAGTCTATAAGATTTATTTATCTATTATCATTTTGTAGAAGACGAACGAAAATGTAATAATGAAAAAGTGATTTACTTTTGGGCAAACCCAGTTTGGATGTAACACTGCGCATTAATTTACTTGTTGTATATTCGCTATATAATGCAACATAATCTATCGAGTGCCAGTCAACGTGAAATTCTGGAAAGCATTCTGTGTGCAATACTGAAACATTAATCAGTATTTCAATTTATGTAATGTGACGTACGTACACACATACACACACACACACACAATCAATTTGGCACAATATAAAAATAATCAATACCTTTGTATGAGTAAGAAGAGGCATTTGTTTCAGGCGTTGACCTATAATGTTGCAAAGATTGTTTCGGGAACAATTTTAGATGAACTTCCTCTATGACTTTAGAATGTTCTATTTCCAATGGTATCCAACTACCATCATAATACCATGTACCTCTCATTATTTCCCATTCTTCGCCTTTAATTAAATGTAATTATAATATATTTCTATTAGATTATTAATACATTGTAAAATATAGAGAAGCAAAGATAAAATAAAATGAATGATATTAGCAAGAGTAATAGAAAATAAAAGTTCTTAAAAGTGTTTTTTAATGAAATAGTGGTAACGACAAGGAGGTAGACCAAATATATAACTATTAATTATTATAAACGGTAATTCATGGTATGTAGAATGCAATAAAAATAAGATAAAAAATTATTGTAGGTATAATATGTATATATATATATACCCATTGGCGTAATAAAATTGAAAAAGAAAATTATTTCTGTTATGCCTAAAATACTATGAAAATAGTATTAAAGAAAGACTGATATTTAGATTATGAAAAATTAGCAAACATTATGTATAAAAATCATAATAAGAAATAGGACATTGCTTAAGTACAGGATCAATAAATGAAATGAAATGACAAGAATGCCGATTAGAAAAAATGAAAAGTACCAAAACCATAGATTATGCTCTCAGTTCTTTTATAAAACATATATGCTTAAAACATAATCTCGTAGAATCGTTTTACTATCTTCATATTTCTTATATAATATATGATTCTTATCTTTATAAAAATAATATGTAAGGAAATATTTTTAATATATAAACATATACATATATATGTATATATATATATAATAGATTATTTAAACAGTAAAATATTTACTTCAAAGGTATTTTTAATGTATGCATTTTTTGTATATCAATTTCTTCCTCTTGGCCGTTTCCACATATATAAATTTTAATATCCTTTATTGCAAAGTATATTAATCTTTAATCAAAATATATGGACTATCTAAAAAGATCATTCGATAGGAATATTAAATAGAAATGAGAAAATATTTATTAATGGAAATAAGCACCTGGCCAATATATCGAGACACATTTCATATTATCAATTTCTGTGTCATACATTCCTCCTCTAACGACAACTTTCTCGGCAGGTGGCAATTCATTGCTCTTCCCATCATTTTTACCAAGAAGACTTTGTCTTTCTCGCCAAGCTGCTTCTATTCTTAAACTATCGTATCCACAAAATTCTACCCATCTTTTATCGACTCCACCTTTGTAAAACCAACGGATCTCTTCTGGCGTTAGAGGTTCTGCATGTGTTGCCTCATTAATTGTACCTTTTGTACCTTCCTTTGTACTTTGTGTACTTTGTTCGTTGTCTGCCTTTCCATTCCCTTCAATGAGAATAATCATAGCAATTTGTATTATCCCTTTCTCGTGTTTCTGCTTACCATTATAATTGTACGATAGTACAACTTAATACCTTCACAAATATCAATTTCCAAAGCAACTTCACTGAATGGATCTACTTCAATTGGGTTACTGGACATTCTTTAAATCGTTGGAAGCAATCGAACCCTCTATTGTATTAAAAAAATCACCGACATATATATATATATATGTATGTATGTATGTATGTATGTATGTATGTATGTATGTATGTATGTATGTATGTATGTATGTATGTATGTATGTATGATGTATGTACACACACAGGCGCGCGCGCGCGCGCGCATATGTGCGTGTGTGCGTGCGCGTGTATATACACAGATCACTGTACTATAATCGCGCAGTAAATTGGAATGCACTGTGCATTTCAATGACAAATAATATTCAAGCACGATATCAGTCGACGTTATGTACTTACGATTTATTATTGCACTATATAATAACACTGTATTCTCAATACGAAATGAAACGTATATTTTGATCTGAAGTTAATCGTAAAGTTCTATTTGTGTCTGATGTAATTATAAAGAAAGAAAAAAAAAAGAAACACTGACAGGCAGCGACGTTTGAAATATTGCGTGACACATAAAATCTCCCGATACACAAAAATTTACCTTCCACGAAGGACAGTTATCTAAAAATATTTTGGTTCTTCTTAAATGCACAACGATAGTGATTCATTTCCCTGAGACGTAGTCTTATGTAACTTTGATTTCCGATTCGGGTTTCCGTTCTGCGAACGCAATATGTTTAAATTCCAAAAGTTGGACAGCTGATCGTCAACGGCACTAGCATAGTTACAGGAGAACTAATACAATGGGCATATGTATACGATATGTCCATACGTACATACGTATGAACTTAACGATATATCCGTATCATGGTGTGTAATGCGCGTATCGTAAACTAGGCACGCGCGTTCCAAGTATGCAAATAATATGATATCACGTATAATATGTGCGCGTCATCATTCCTCATATATCACGCAAGGAAAATTCGAAATATTCAATTCTACAAAATATAATGAATATATTGTTTTCAAACTTTCCCAAATGCCCGTATCTATTACTCTTTATATTATATCTATAAGCGTAAGAAATAAATAAGAATAAATAGAAATGTAAATAATAAATGGAAGTGTAATTAAATCTTCGATAAAACGATTCTTCTATTCGAAATGTAGTATAGTAATTGTTTTCTCTCTCTCTCTCTCTCTCTTTTTCCCCCTTACTTTATATGCAATTGGGACGAGGAATAGGAATTTATGTACGCGTGCGCAACACATTAATAGTTTTATTCGAGTGATGCAAGCTTACATGAGTATGCACATGTGTATTATACAGAAATAAATTTGAAACATTTTAATGTTAGTCCATTCTATCTTTGATGATTACTTAATGTATTAAAATGAAAGACAAAGATAATCTCTTAATAAATTTAAACGAATTTTAACAAAGCTAATTTACCTATGTTGTAAATTTATTATAAATTAACGTACATTATATAGAGTATCGGTATATGTATATATATATATACACATATATACGTGTGTATATATATACGCCGATATATATATATATATATATATATATATATATATATATATATATATAGACAGGCTTATTTTACTATAGCGAATCAGGCAGATGTGGGTTATCATCATGATTTTTACGATAACGTACAACTTATAATTTCAGGTTAGCGAATGAAACGGGCCAAGAGTAGTAATCGTAATCGAAATGTTAGATGAAATCATTCAATTTTATTGTATTAGTATATGATAACGCGAGATAATTTATTTGCGAGTGACATTATAGTCCGATGTAATTTCTTCGGAAAAAGGAGAATATATTAATGATTACATTTGGTGTGAATTCAAAGCAGTTTTTATAATTAATGTATTTTTCATAATCGGCGCTAAAAATGTTTACGTCTAAAAAGCTTTGTTATTTAATAAAATACATACAATGCATAAGAATATACGATATCCAGAGAAATATCCGCCAGTCTCGAACGAAATTCAAGCAACTATAAATGTTTGCTCTATTGGTAACTTCTTTCGCCATTTGTAATATAACGTATACTCGGGCAAATTGATTAATACAGCATATATCGTTATTTCATTGCACTCCACTTCCATTGTCTTTTTATTTCGCGTTCGTTATCGTATCGTATCGCATCGTGTCCTATCGTATCGCTTCCTATCGTTTTTTCATAATCTTCGATAGATTAATATGAATTATTAATTATATTATAGTAATAAATGTGGAGAGAATCTATCTAGCTTTGTCAGATTACAACGCATTCCTTTTTTACAAAACGTAAGAGGCTGATTAAAGCAAGACAAACATACAAAAGATATTAATCGTTTTTCTCAATATATCACTGTTTTTTACATGTTTGTTACATGTTTTTCTTTTACAAAGGATCTTGTAATAATCTTAATATATACACATACATATATATATATATATATGTGTGTGTGTATATATATATATATATGTATATGTATATGTATATGTATATGTATAAGTGCGTGTATATGTATGTAATAAGATGGTAATAATTATTTGCTCTTACGTGTATATTTATTGTTACAAACGATAGTATACAATATGGTACTTAAAATTAATTTATCTTATACAAGAGAGTTTACATCTATAATAGCCATAACGTTACTCGCTATGGTCAGCAGCTCTACGCAACAGGACATATATTTTTTCCTTGATCCATTCCTTATTGTACGGTGCATAAGTGTTCGTACATTTTTGATATACCAAACATGATATGTCTGTCAATTGGTCGACAAAGTCAAATAATTGGCTAATATCGTACCTGATCGTCGGTGTATTTGGATTTCTTTTTTTCAAATGTTCCTCGTAAATTTTACATACACCTACGTATAAGAAATGTGTAATCATTAGTATTTTTCATCTTATGAGATATATAGGTATTAAATCAAATATATATATATAAATACTATGTACACACATTTATGAAATATATAAAAAAATTAAATATATACTTAGAAGATTTAGCTTAACTCGAACGCACCCTATTATACTGAACAATATGAAATAATGTTTTGTAAACAAATTATTCCATTCAAATTGGTCGATTTTTTTTCTGACAAAGATTCTTGTTTTCTTTTCAAAGTTGTTCATTTCAAGGAGATCTTAAAATTATCGTTATTTTTTTTTTGTAAATAATTAAAAAATTCTTTTACATCGACGCAGACAGATAATTTATACATTCGAGTTAATCTTGCACATATATATGTATGTATGTATGCATGCATGCATGCATGAACCAACCAAAAGCGATTTTAACTGTACTTTTAGAATTCTTTAAAAAGGACTCGATTGATTCTTAACTTTTTATATATTTAAATTAAATGTCCATGATAATTGAGCTTTTAAAATAACTTAAATTAAATTGAAACATGAATTGACCAAAAATGTAATATTCCCTCATCGAATAATAAGTAATAAATAAATTACAACGACAAATAATGTAAAATACAATGTTATGGCTTTTCTAAGGAATTTCTTTACACTTTTCTTTTGGGTGTTTTATCAATTTGGCTCGCATATTCATATAATGACATATTGGGTTGTCCGGAAAGTTTGTGCCGATTTGTGATAGGTAACGTAATGACAAAATCGGCACGAACTTTTCGGATAACCTAATATATAAGATAGAAATCAATTACCTTCCATACACTCGTTGACACTTTCATAGTCTGAAAACGTTCTTGTTTCTGGCCTGTTGCCTGGCTGTACGAGTAATATCGTATGAGCCTGAAATTAATGCCTAATTCTTAGTGAAAATGAATATTCGAATGTAATGTATTATATATTATATCAAATTAAATGTATACGATGTCATTATTTTGTATACTTCGATTGTATACAAGAAAAGTATATTTGGCGATACATTATATTCTAATTCGATATAAAATATAATAGAATGGGTCCAATGATCCAGAAAAATGATACTATTGATAATACAAATATAAACAATAGCTAGCACACACACACACACACACACACACACACAGTTGATTTCACAATCATAGTAGCAATACAATTACCATTTCTGCGTTCTACTTAAAACAATATTATTTCGATGGGATCAAACAGACAACTTGATTGTAAATCGTATTAATCAAATTATTGATGTAACGGCAAGAAAATCACAAGAGTTCATATAAATAATAAATCCAGAATTTTCGATACACAACTCGTTATATACCCATTTAGTTTTCTCCTTCGAATAAAAAGACTAAAGAGAGAATCAAAGATATAGGATATCGTCAAAATTCATTGTAGTTCCATCCGACGGAAGTCATTTACGCCATTTAGCAAATGCATTGAATTTTTTTTATCGCTAACACTTGCGTGCGCAATTATCTTTAGATTTGTTTTAATAGCTGAATCGTCCGAGAAGCATATCCAACATGACTTTAACCATGATCGTCTCCTATGGTTTAACGGTTATATGTGTGTGCGTGTGTGTGTACGTGTGTACGTGTGTATGTGTGTATATATATATATATATATATATATTAAAATTAATCTTTGAATGAACGTGTCCTTTTAAACTTGGCGCGTATCAAGATGGCGACACTTCCGTCTTGTGCTATAACAACGAGTCTTCCCTTCTCATAATCTTTTTGCTCAAAGCGAGACAATCTTATCTTTATTATTCAAAAATTAGTTCCTGAAATATTCACTTCACTTTCCAAGCGATTCATGCTCTATATCCACATAGTATCGATAATACAAGTACAATTTCTGTTGATATACATTGTTGATATACATTGATATTATTGAATTTCGTTTTTATCCTTTATTCTATTGGCTGCTACCAATATACTTTCCAATATTTACAGCCAATCAATTTCATTTATCGGAAGTGGCGCTTCGGTTTGTACATATATATTGGTTTCGAAGTCTTATTTAGAATTTGCCTTTAAATTACAACAGGACAAATGAATGTCAGTAACCTCGAAAGTGAATAAATGAGAAATTGAAGAGAGGGCGAGTAAATCGAATCGAAAGAACGCCTGACGCGGTTTCCTTAAATCAAATATGAAGACTAAACAGGAATTAACGAGCGAACCTACTTGGGTCAAGTTACAAGAATGTTTCAACAAGACAGGATCTGAAATTAACATATATAACTTATTTCAGCAAGATCCTGTTCGTTTTCAAAACTTCAGGTATGTTCGATTACGTTCTTGGCGTATGACCTTGACGTGACCTTTCCAAGATTTTTATTAAGTACACCTGATTAACGAAATTATTAATATCTTAATTCAATCGAATATCGCTTTCTTTTTTATAACCGAATATAACCTCATAAGTTTATGATGCATAAAATTGTAAAAATAATATAATAGAAAATATAATATAGTCAATATGCCTTTCGACGTAACGTACTTGTAATTATGTCTTTATTTACTTTGTCTCTCTTAGTCTAGAAATCTCTACTCCAGAAGATGGGCCTATATTACTCGATTATTCGAAAAATCGAATCACAAAGGAGATATTTGACTCGTTACTTGATTTGGTACGATTTTAATATTACCAATTATTATAGTTATACGACAGATCGCATACAACGATCGGTTGTATCTTATATTTTATTTACCATTTATAACCTACAAATTGCTAGTAATTATTACTTTTGACATTTCATTTAGGCCCGTGCACGGCAAATAGAAGAAGCACGAAGCGCAATGTTCTCCGCCGAAAAAATAAATTTTACCGAGAACAGAGCTGTCCTACATATAGCTTTACGTAATAGAAGTAATACTCCCATATTACTCGATGATAAAGATGTTATGCCAGAAGTGAATGCAGTTTTAAGTCACATGAAACAATTTACTGATGAGGCAAGATAGTGATATAAATAGATTATATATTTTTTTGCAATATTAACGAAAAATTACAAAAAATATATTCTCCTTTTATATCTAGATAATATCAAAACAATGGAAAGGTTTTACAGGGAAGGCAATTGAAGACGTTGTAAACATTGGAATTGGCGGCTCTGACTTGGTAAAGTAATATAATTAATGAAATAAAAGCAATTCTTATTGACGTAAGAGTATTTTTACAAATAGGGTCCCCTAATGGTAACGGAGGCTTTAAAGGCCTATCATATCGGGCCACGTATACACTTTGTCAGTAATATAGATGGAACTCATATCGCGGAAACGCTTAAAAAATTAAATCCTGAAACTACTCTGTTCATAATAGCATCTAAAACGTTCACTACTCAAGAAACGATCACTAATGCAACTTCGGCAAAATTGTGGTTATTAGAATCATTAAAAAATGTAAGTAATACGAGTGGATTATAATTAAGAGAGCCCTGTTATGTATCTATAAACATTCCGTCCATATATACATCTATATATACACATTATTGTTTAGGAAGCAGCTGTCGCCTTCCATTTTGTTGCCCTCTCCACTAATACGCAGAAAGTTAAAGAATTTGGTATCGATGAAAAGAATATGTTTGGATTTTGGGACTGGGTTGGGGGACGATATTCTTTATGGTCCGCTATTGGCTTATCCATTTGCTTGTCCATTGGTTTTGAAAATTTTGAGAAACTTCTCAGCGGAGCACATTTTATGGATCAACATTTTTGCAAAGCTCCGCTAGAGAAAAATGTATGAAAAGTTATTCATAGACTTCGTTAATACGTTAAGATGTTATTTGTAAATATTATATATATATATATATATATATATATATATATATATGTGTGTGTGTGTTTGTGTGCATATAATTTTTGTCTTTTAACAATACACAGGCACCTGTTATTCTTGCGCTTCTTGGCATATGGTATCATAATTTTTATAAAGCCGAGACACATGCATTATTACCATACGATCAGTATTTGCATAGATTTGCTGCATATTTTCAACAGGGTGACATGGAGAGTAATGGAAAATTTGTTACTCGATCTGGGAAGAAAGTTAATTATTCTACCGGTAATCATATCATAATATAAAATATATATTTTATTATATATTAACGAGTCTTAACGAGTATATTTTAATATGTTAAGGCCCGATTGTATGGGGAGAACCAGGTACAAATGGACAACATGCATTTTATCAACTTCTTCATCAGGGTACAAGACTCGTACCTGCAGATTTTATAATTCCCGTAATATCCCAGAATAAGGTTTGAAAGTTAAAACTTTTGAAAAGATAAAAATTTATTTCTTATATTTGTGAAATGATAAATATTCATTAAAGGTTCAAGGTACGTTACATCATGAAATTTTACTTGCCAATTTCTTTGCGCAAACGGAAGCTTTAATGAAAGGCAAAGGTCAAAGTGAAGCTAAAAATGAATTAGAGAAATCTGGTTTAAATCCGGAACAAGTGAATTCATTGTTGCCTCATAAAGTATTTGAGGGCAACAGACCAACCAATAGTATTATGGTAAAAAAAGTTACGCCTTTTGTCCTTGGTGCTTTGATCGGTTAGTATCATTATTCAAAGTGTAGTCAACATAAAGAGAGAGAGCATTGACTTTTTTTATGAAGATACAATTTCTTTCAATACTTTTTAGCAATGTACGAACACAAAATTTTTGTACAAGGTATTATTTGGGACATTAACTCGTACGATCAGTGGGGGTAAGTATCGAAGATAAGTATCAAATATTTGAAACTAAACATTTATTTTAATACTAATATAAATAATTTTTTTTCCAATATTCAATGTTGCTTATTATAGCGTTGAATTGGGTAAACAGTTGGCAAAAGCTATTGAACCTGAGCTTCGTAATACTGATAAAATTACAACTCATGATTCATCTACAAATGGTCTTATTGCATTTGCAAAAGCAAATTTGACTATTTGACAATAGTCTTCAATTATTATATAGTTGTTTAGATACAGCCGGGATACGCGATCTAGCTATATTTTTTTTTTTTTATTTAAGCTGGTGAAGTTTAGTTGACAAATAATTTGTTAACATTTTGTAGTATGACTTTGCTCGATTAAAAATATAAAATGTTAAGAGAGGTCTACAAAAATTACAGATTAATCTATATATAGTTTGCATTATTTTTTATAAATGCTAACATCATTATGTCTAAATACTTGATGTATGTATAATTTGTTTTATTCTATATAACTAAATGAAAAGAAGGATTAAACATGTCTTAACATTTGGTGCGATGGCGTACCAAATTATTTTATGTTTCAAGTTGATTAATATCACTTGGTATGAAATCATGTTACGAATTCAATGATTTTTGTATTTAATTTAATAAATTGCTTAATTTTATTTAATCTTTATTTTCACGATTCCTCTATATATCATGATCGAATATACGTGCGCAGGCGCGCGCGCGCTCGTATGTATGTGTGTGTGTGTGTGTGTGTGTGTGTGTGTGTGTGCGTGCGTGCGCGCGCGCGCGCGCGCGCGCGCTTCGCGTGTATCATTAAATGCAAACACTTATTCAAATGGAGTCCGATCGCAAGCAACACGTAAAACACTGGTCGGTGAAGGCAGGTGCGACGACAACAGAAAGAGACGTGGTCTTTTCTACATATGAATGTGATTTGCAGAATCTCGAGGAATATACTTGAATTCTTCGGGGAAAAAAAATACGCGTAGATGACGTAGTACTGCAGATATATCGTGTGAAGAAAAAGAAAAACAAAATCGTAACCTTTCCACCGATTATCTTGAGATAAATTTTTCCGCGTCAATAAATGAAAGTTTACGTGAATTTGTAGTTATTTATCTAATGAAGGTTACGTTTGATCGTACCATTGATAAAATGGAAATGGCCTTTGTTAAATATCAAAATCTCGAAGAAAAAGTTTTGGAAAATTTAAAGATAAATGGCATAAAACATCGGTACGTATATATAATAGCCGACGATTTATTTCTTTTCTCGATACGACATCGCATAAACGTGTATTATAATAATTTCTTCAATTGCCCTACAGGTCGTTTTACTATTTCGTTAAGTTCATTCGACGTTTTAATTTAATATTTTTTTTTGGTTTTGTTTTCTCTTGTAAAAGGATACACATTTATTTACACATTTCTAGATCAAAAGGAAGCAGTGGATTATGGATTGGAGGTTTAATTGGATTCTGTGCAGTTTTAACGTTACTAAAAGAAAGTAATAGCTATTCGGAGATATGTTTGGTCACAGGATTAGGAGGTTTTGGATTAATCGTTAGCTGCTTGTCTCTTTACGTTCGCCTTTTTATAGGAAATGGCGCGATTAAAGATTTTCATGCTATTTATTTTCTACCGTCGATCACAACATCTATGTTATATCTTCTTGTAGCAAACAAAGGTATGACGATTTATATTTTGTTCAGATACAAATTAATATTCGTTAATTCATAAGGTAAAAAACATATTCATTTAAACTATAAAATATATTCATCATGTTTTCCTCGATCATTACACAAGTGCAGGATTGCTGACAAGTTTAATATGGGGATTAAGCGTAGGAAGCTTGGGTACCTGGGGAGTCCTACAATTAATGTCACATTGCCCAGGTTGTTTCACGATAGGAGAGGCAACGATAGTTATGCATGGAATTATTTTATTCCTATTGTCGGTCGCCACGAATGTACCATTGAGGTATCATTTACCACCAATTCATAATGACGATATCGTTACTGTTATATTGCAGGTATTTTAATCGCTCGTCGCAAATAATTTTGTTACAATTGAAGAAAGAAAAAAAAAAGAGAAAAGTAATTTTGCGCCTTGTCAAATGTTTTGCAGATTGGCATATTATATGTGTTATCAGTTTGTATATTATGTAAAAGCTTTTCTATACTACGTTTCCCTTTGTACTTTTATACAATGTTATTTGGTACTTTTTTTCTACTCGCTGTTCCATTGTTATATGTCCTCCTTGACAAAAATCCTATAACATGGATATTATTTTATATCACTGGAGAACCACATAGAGTGAGTTTTATATTATTTATATTCATTATACGTCCCATTGATGGGAATCGAAACGTTAAACGTTCACGTTTATTTTTACAGATTACATTGATAATATATTGGACAATTTGTTTATTATTTTGCGTATTTGTTATAATCTTTCAAACGCTATCTGGCATTCGAGCTACAACCTCCATCAGGAAATATTTTCATGTACTAGCCGTTCTGGTTTATATCCCCGGACTTATATTCGAGCCTACGTTATTATATCTTGGAAGCGGCGTTATAATGGGAATATTCATACTGTTTGAGGTACGAAGCTTTATAATATTATTCTGTATTTATCAAAGGTAAAATTGAAATTTCTTCTCTATTTATGTATCAATTTATAATATAAGTATCACGATATTATGAACAATATAATTTATTTTCAATCGTTTCTTCGTTTTCGCCATTAACGAAATTTCAGTTATCAAGGATTTTGCATATATCGCCATTGGGGGATATTCTGCAGAAAGGGTTCATTGTATTTGTGGACGAGAAAGATACTTTAATATCTTTGACGCCATTGTATTTACTCTGTGGCCTTTCATTTCCATTGTGGATGCCAGCTAGTAATGTTTCACTGTTCGTCCTTCTTAGTGGGGTATTAACAGTAGGCATAGGCGATACGGCTGCTAGTTTCGTCGGTAGTAAATGGGGAAAGCATAAGTGGCCAGGTTTAGAAAAATCTCTGGAAGGAACGCTTGGCTGTGTTATTAGTCAACTTGGAACGATAATGGTTCTTGTTTACATGCGTACGTATTCCTTTTCTTTCCTTTTTTCTTTTCTTCTTCTTCTTCTCCTTTTTCTTTTTTTTGTTCTTTTTTTTTTTTTTGTTTCCCTCCCCCAATGCTCGTTCTTTTCTATGAGATATTTATATATTATATAGTGTCTCATTTAATTTTTAAATTAGGATATATCAATGATCAATGGTCGTTATTAAGAGGTATACCGTCCGTTATTGCAATTTCTTTTGTTGAAACGAAAACCGATCAAATTGATAATCTGATTCTACCGTTGTTGATGTATCTATGTCTTATCATCTAGATGCAGTACATTTTTTACTGTAGAAGGTAACAACGTTACGTTATATATACTCAAAGTTTTATTAGGATATAAATTATATTTGCAGCACATTCAACAAGTTCTCGTTAAATGATGCCATTCATTGATGGAGAGAACATATTTTGTATGCGTCATATATTTAGTTGCAAGTTTTAATTATAGTACGTACATATGTTGTAAATATTAATATAGTATTGATATGAACGAACCAAGTTTTTGTAAAGAAAGGAAAGAAGAAAAAAATATTACGATTACATGGAGCATTTAGAGATATTAATGGATTTTGGTAATTTTAGCTAATATTTCATTTAATAATGTTCATATATAAATTTTATACTATGGTTACAAGCTTTTGTACGTAATAGCTTAATGTATTATTTTTGAACAAATTTTCGTAACTTGTCGTTTTTTTTTTTTTTTTATACATACACACCGCATCCTTTTTGCGTTCCTCTTGGCTCGTTAATCATTAGGATACGTACATCATTAGGATGAATATCTCAATTTGGAGCTTCGGTCGTTTGAAGAATAATATCTTTCTATAACGAACGGTCGTGAATATGAATATTTGCTTTTTTAAAAGTTAAAAAGTAATTTCTTCTGTGTATAATTGAGAATTGATTCTAAGGAAAATTTAAAGGCGAACGTTATACGAACACGTAGGAAATACGTTTTTCCTTTCTTTTGTTCATTGGTGAAATATGTTTTTTTTTTCTTTCCGATCTTGTAGAAAAAGACGTGATTTCGAGGAAATTATAAATTTATTCGAAGAAGGAGAGGAAGAAAATGATTAGAAGATAACGTTTTCTTTTTTTTTTTTTTTTTTCTTTTTTTTTTTTTTTTTTTATTATTGACCACACAGCCTTAAAATCTTTCCACGGACAGCATTGTCGTCGTTACGCGTCCCCTCGCATATAATATTGTTCTCCGAGGAGAAGGAAAAAAGCACCGTTTCTTATTTATTATCAGCTTTGCGCCATCCGTCTAAATAGAGTACGCTATACTACGAAAAGAGTACATGACACAAAGCGTTATTAATTTGGACGATAGTCATTATCGCATTAAATTTATGCCCTTTCTTATATTTCACATGGAATAATTTCGCATTAGATTAGTCCGAATAGTTGGCGAATGAATCGACGTATTTTTTCAAAAAGAGGGAGCGAGAAGAAAAAAGGAAAGTTAAAGTACAGGTTGATAAATGATAAAATGAAAATGAACGTAAACGATGCTATTTTGGCGATCCCTCGAGAACGTTTCAATGTGTTCTCACAACGTGTTCTCCAATGAGAGTTGGAATAATGAAATTTCATAAAGGAACGATTCTACAATGACGGAATAAAATATGAAATAATCGTCGAATTGTCTTTTGCAAGGTTTGACGGAGAACGTCAGAGGCGTCTTATATTACCTATACCAACTATTTATTATGTATAGTCCTTTATTATCGTAAATATTAGCAATTAAATAAATATCCTGACATTGTCGATCGTATAATGTGGCTTTTTCGTTTCTTTTCTTTAGTTGAGACGTGCCGCTCTAAGGGCAACACGTTCGATCGATTTAGTACATTATTTATTTACTTATTCGGTCAGTTTTTTTTTTCTTTTTTCTCTCTTCCTCTCCCCTTTTCTTTTCTCCGTCGGTGCCTTTCAACGGCATAAATTTATTTCTTACGAATGGGCGAAGGAAGGTATACTTGCTCGATTCGCGCTCGTACTTTGATATCGCGATAGAAGGACCATATGGGAGTAAGGTGAAATAAGAAAATAAATAATTGTTTCATGCGTTGTCAATTATTGACTTTTACGTTGCGAAGAGTGTGACACGAGTTTCGCGTATTCGCGAACATTGAATCGGTTGACAATTCTGTACTACAAACTTTCTTTGAAAAAGCATCGCCAGTGAATACATGAATTTTGCAATTTGTAAATTTTGCAAAAAGCGGTGCACTTTAAGAAGGATCTTTCGTTTTTTCTTCAACTTTTCCTACATTCGTTTCATCGAAAATGCGTTATGCTTCGAAAATCTAATTCGCTCTTCGTTTATTTTCACTTTCTTCTTTTTCTTCTTCTTCTTCTTCTTCTTTTTCTCTCGTCTTATAATCCCGAAGTGATCAACTGACCCGAAGTAATCAATCGGACTCATATTTATTTCTAATAAAAATCAACTTGATTAATTCCTCGAAATCCGATCTTCAAAAAGAGAAGAGCTCTCGTCCAACTTTCGAGTCAACTTTCTTGTTCTTCGTTCGATTCATTTTACATAGAAAAACTAGCTAGAACGTTTTCGTCCTTTAGCGACGAATTTAAAGAGAAATCCGAAGGCAAAATGACTACGTTATAGAAATTCTATAAAAATAAAATGCGCGCTCGTTAACGCGGAAACATAAGTGGATCTCTCGCATCATCTTTTATCTCGTTTTCTAAGCGTGCCTCGTAATATCTTTTATATTAATGATAATGATATTCGATCGTAAATTATCCTCTTAAAGGAACGACAACGATAGAGAGACAAGAAATAAGGGCTATGATTTTCAGACCGTTCGTGAATGTTTTTATTAGAGCTGCTAGCAATGATTAAAGGGCCAATGGAGTCTACTTGCTTTCCTTTCTTTTCGTTTTTTCCATCCTTAATAGGGCTTTGACCCTTTGGCCGAAGATTTTTTTCAAACACTCCTCGGAAAGGATTAAATGATTTTACGTTCAAACGAAACAAACAAACAAACAGACAGACAGACAGAAAGAGAAACAAACAAACGAACAAACAAACAAACAAATAAATAAATAAATAAATAATAGAACATATATACTAGATATACATGTACATACGCACACACACATATATATATATATATGTGGTATACCTAGCACGCGCATGCTCGTAATAGACGCAAAAATATAACTCCATGAAATAATGGTGCACAGCAGCATAGATAAGCATATTGGCATAAGTCTCTTCGTTTCTTCGAAGGAATTTCTTCTAGAGGCGTCGCAAAATTTCATCAAAGAGAGCAGCGACACTGACCGTGGGGACATTACGGCTCCTCGTTCTCGTTTTAATCTTGTCCTTCGAGGAAATCGAAGAAAGAATTCTAAAAGAATTCTAGATCGAAAGGGGAGAGGAGGGAGAAATAGGGAGGATAGGTCGCATTCCCACAAATAAGGTGGGGAAAATTAATTATTCCCTCAATTTGTGCCATTCCGCGACCTGCCGTCGCGGAGATCTTGAAATTTCGTTCCAATGATTTAGCGCGGATTCTTGACATTTTGGGCCGCCAAATTTTAATCTGCCAATCACCTAAGAAAATAATAATAATAATAATAATAATAATTAATAATAATGAAATGGCCGTCAATAGGAGGACATTTAAATTTATATTTTTGTAATAAAGAAGAAGCAAAGGAAGATAAGAATAAAAATGGTCGTTGTTGTTACCTCATTCTTCGTAAATCTATCCCAATCGTAAAGAACTATCTCCAAGCTAACGTTGCTTAAACTATGGATATTATTGGGTATCTCGAAAATAAATGACTCGTTGAATACGGGACTGAGGGTACGCATCTTGACGTGCGTCATCTTCTTGGCGATACATTTCGAATTATAAGAGAGATAAATCTTAACGTAGGGATCCGCAAGACCCGTCACGTCCATTTTCGGGAGATTATGTGCCTTTAAGACAAAGACCGACAGCTTACTCGCCACCGGCTGCCAGCAGAACGATACTAGCAGTTCCCCTCTCCCTTGGGATTGTATCTAAAAGAAGGATTGCACTGCGTATATTCGATTTGGCTTGTAAAATATCCAATCGTATTATATATAGAAGAATTTAAAAAAGTTGATAACCTGATGTGTAAACTTTGATCATAGGGTGCCACCGACCTTCAAACTCCTCGGACAGATGTTTCTGCGCAGAGATATTTCTTGATTATCGGAATCTTTTAACCCTGGTATCGAGGAAAGTGCGCACGTTAACTCGCCGATAATCTCGTCGCGCGAGTATCTGTCGAAACTTAGAACGACGAAGTGCAGACTGATATCCTGTAAGTAACAGCGTTCATTTTATGGATTATAATATTTTACCCTCTCCCACCTATATATATATATACATATATATATATATATATACATATATATATATATATACACTCTCTTCCGTTTTTATCTTTCAGATTTGCGCCTGATTCTTTTCATCGGTAGATACCTCGAGTTGACTCTTTGTAATTCCAAAGAACGTGAAATCCTCGTTGTAAACGGGATTTCTCGTATTTCGAAGGACTCTTGTTTTAACGTGATGTCGTTTGTCCGGCAAAAGCTGCAACTTCACGTAAGGATCGCTGCTAGCGTTACCCTGATCCCTAGCCGGTAATTTCTTACACTTGACGACCGTCACCGCCAATGCATTTTGCTCGCTCTTGTATCTCAATTTAAATACCAATATACCTAGACCGTCCTTCTTATCCGAGATTTCAACATTTTTCTCGCATTTGACCTTCTCGTTATTCTCGAGTTCGGCCTTGTCGCATTCGTCCTCGATATTGAGGGTAACCTCGGTGCTGGTAGGCGTTTCAACTGGCGGCGTACCGGCTGAGGAAGAAAAATTAATGAATAATAATCCTCAGGAGCAAAGACCGTAATGTAATCGTCGAGTAAACAAACACCGTTTAAACGGAATATTCGTACGGATTTTTAACCTTTCTCACAACGCGAAACATCGTAATTCGTATTATTATTTCCGGTGTTGTGCGACGTCGTCGTGTCCGAGATGGTGGCATTAGTCGATCCTTCGTCTCTAGATCCGGTCGGACTGGTCTGATGGTTCGTCTGTTGTCCGGTCGAGCCTGGTGGACTTTTTGCAGGCCCGGTTGGACTCGGACTCTTTTTCAAATAATGGCTCGTGCTACCGGGACTCTTTACCGCGGTCGGCTTTCTACGGGGTGGTCTGAAAGCCAACGATCTGTCCGCGTTTAGCTTGGTATGCTCGCGTCGTCGTCGACAGAGCCACCAGGTCATCGCGACGGCGCAAATCAAGAAGGCGCCGCCGGTGCATAGCGCGACCAACGTTGTCGTCGATACTGAAATCACAGGCAACGTTAAAATTTACATTTCGATAACGAACCTTTATATATATATATATATATATATATATATATATATATATCTACTAGGAGTAGAAGGAAATTTCATGCGACAAATTTTCCACCTTTTATATCTAAGAACCAACGAACGTAATCGTCGTTATCGAGACATTTTCCCGAACTATCCTCGGTTTATAATAAACGCAGGGTATTATTAAAATGACAGCGACAGCGGAAGATTAGGGTGGAAACCAAAGCGGATTTATTACGTTTTTCTTTTTTGACTTTCTCACTTGATCTTTATGAGCGAGCATTAATCTGAAGCAACAGGAAATTAATAGTTGTGAAACAGACAGCTGTTTCGGTCGGAAGAAGAATGGATTTGATGGATTTTTTTCTCTTCCCCCGCCTCCCCTCCCCCCTAGTCTCCGTCCCCGATTAAACGAACCTTCGCGTCAATATGACGGGCGAGAATAAATGCGATCCACCAAAGACTTTGCCATGTCTCCGTGTTCGTGTACGGTTCGACTTTCCAGAAGGATCGCGAATTTTCGCCAAAAGCCACGGACGTATATATGAGCTCTGTTCGAGGGATGAAAAAGTCTTGAATAAGTGTTAAACGAATCGATTCATCGTTTCAAATAATATACGACGATAAACCGCGCGTTTACCTCGAACGCGGTAACATTCTTGTATGCTATTAAAAGGAAAGAACTTTGATGTAAGGAAAGGGCGAGTCTCGACAAACATTTAAAAGTTTGGTCAAAATCACTTACCGGCCTCAACGGGTCGAACCAGGGGTCCATCCTCCGTATCTCCCCGGGCCATCTTGCGCCACGCTCACGTCGCTTTTGAACGCCTTTTAATGCGCGTATCCTCGCCACGGCGAATACACTGGAACGAATATTTACGGCGTGCTACGCCGTGACCACGGTACTCTCTCTCTCTCTCTCTCTCTCTCTCTCACACTCTCTCACTCACTCACCTTTTCTCTCCTTCCTTTACTCTCTTTCCCTCTCGATTGCTAAGCTACGAACGTAGGGCAAACGGATCAATAAAGACGATACGCGGAGTTTGCGCGCGAAAGCCAGAGAAAAAGCCCTGTTAGACGAGTCGTCGCGGAAAATGTCGCGTCGTATCTTTCCGTTCGTAATAGCTTTTCCCCAAATATGTATACTTTATTATCTTTCAGGATTTTCTCCAACGAGATGGAAAAGGAGAGATTTTTAATCCTAGTATTCTCTTTCTATTTCATTTTATCCTTTCTTTCGTCTTTTTTTTTGCCGTCTATTAAGGAAAAACGTGCATCGATTTGTTTGTAACATTCGTTGTAATTTTTTTTTCTTTCTTTTTTTCTTTTTTATCCCCACAGGGATATAGAAGGAAAGAGGAAGCGGAAGAATAAGAAAAAAGGACGACGGAGGAAGGTGCAATCTTGCGCATTAGCCGTCATCTGCCAGTGACGTCATACGTTAGAGAACGTAGAATATAGTTTCTCGCTTTCGACATACTCGGCGCCACGCGTGAGTCCGACTTTCGTTGACGCGCGTCTTTTCGCAAGAGTCGCTCCGTGCTTGCCGGCATTTACGAGCAGGACCGATATAGAGCTTTCCAGTGCTTCGGAATGCTTCAGTTGGAATGGGATAAGTAAGAAGAGAGAAGAAAGAAGGCTCCAAAAATAAGGCTCTCTCTCTCTCTCTCTATCTATCTCTCTCTCTCTCTCTCTCTCTCTCTTTGTCAAGATGGGCTTGAAGAAATTTGAGATCATTTTTGATAATCCATGGAAAATTTATTATCCCGGACAGATGGTATCGGGAAATATAGTACTGGTTCTAGACGGAGTAAAAAAGATTCGCGGTAAGTCGGACGCGAGACGACGTCATAGTTATTTTTTCCTCAATGACGATTCATCAGTTCGTAGATCGATCGATCGATCGATCGATCTTCGACCTTGAGCGAACAGCTTATTTCAACGGGACGTAAGGTCGTGATCCGTTTGACATGTTGCTACAATATTATGGCTATTGTTTTCTTTCTTTTCGCTCTCTCTCTCTCTCTCTCTCTCTCTCTCTCTCTCTCTCTCTCTCTCTCTCTCTCTCTCTCTCTCTCTCTCTCTCTCTCTCTCTCTCTCTCTCTATCTATCTATCTATCTATCTCTATGTTTCGTACCACGCGACGCAAGCGCATTTCTCAAGGATATTCCGAAGAAATGGGAATTCACGGAAACACGTAATTCTTTGGCATCGGTAGTCTACTTGCTGTTACGTGTTCTCATTTCTCCCGTGAGGAATCGCGAGCTCTAATTATAGCTGACGTGTTGCACAGAGTCCATCGTCACAGAGTCCACGCAAATCGAATATCCATCTATTTTATCCGCGTAAATTCTTTTAGCATTTATATATACATATCGCCCTTTGTGCGCCTATTATCGATTTTTATTTACAGGTATATGCGTCAAGGTAAAAGGAGAAGCAAATACTTATTGGACAACGGATAAACAAAGATTGGATAATACAGGAAACTATAGAGATGAGAATACAACGTTCAGCGCACACGAAGAGTATTTTCAGACAAAGTACTATCTCGTCGGATCGGCTTCTGGTAATGACGACGCCCATTTTTATATTTTTTCTTTTGTTCCTTTTTTCATCGTTCACAGGTTTTAATCGGATTTTCTTTTCCCTTTTTCTTAACTTCTTGTCAGGAAATGAAATCGAGATACAAGCGGGCGAACACAAGTTCCCGTTCACATGTACTTTGCCGGAAAATTTACCGAGCAGTTTCGAGTCTGACTTCGGGCATGTTCGATATACGGTCAAGGCCATCTTAGATCGCCCATGGAAATTTGATCAGGAAGTTAAAGCGGCATTCACGATCGTCTTGCCGTTCGATCTGAATCAAGAACCGAGGACATCGGTAGGTTCTTGCCTAACAATTGTAACAGACTCGAAAAAGGAATATTAATCGAATAGAGAATATTTTCGCTTTGACAGGAACGAATCAGAGAAGAAATGAGTAAATCCTTTTGCTGCCTTTGTTGCACCAGTGCACCTTTGAACGTCACCTATTCTTTACCGGTCAGAGGATACGTTCCTGGTCAATCGATGCCGATTAAGATAAACGTCGAGAATTTATCTAACGTTACCGTAGCACGCGTTACTCTGAGCCTTTGCAAGGTATAAGAATATCGTCTCGCGGTTGACGCATTTAACGATACGACGATACGAAAAGGTTTTCTATCAAGTATACAATTTTCAAGTTCAGATCGTGACATTCCGTGCTACTAGTCCACAAACGGATACGCGAATCGAGGAGATAGTGGTAACGGAGGTCAGTAAAGGGCCCGTCGATGGCGGAGCTACTTCCGATTACGAACAAAACTTGGACGTCCCGGCCCTTCCTCCGTCGAATTTAAATAGTTGCGGTATCATCGATCTCGAATATCGTCTGAAGGTCGAAGCATGCATCGAAGGATGGTTTGTAATTTCGATGTTATTTCAAACGTATAGACTATGCGTGCGTATTTCTTCAAAATAATATATCGATCAATTGTCGAATCTATATACTTTGAAATTTTCTTATCTCTACGCCAACAGGTATCATCGTAATTTGAAGAGCGACACTCCCGTTTTCGTCGGAACGATACCCTTGGTGAATTATCAAATACCAAGCGCTCCTCCCGAGAATACTATGTTCGTCAGTTCACCGACGAAAACTTCGGAAAAATATTATCTATCTCCTACTTCGAATTTATATCCAGAATTACGTAATGATCATTTCCGTTTTCTTCATGATTTCATTATTTTTCAGCGTTATTACTACCGCTATCATTAATCTTCTTGAGCAACGATCTAACGTTATAACTTTTTTATGATTATTTCGTAGCACCCCCGTCGTACGAGGAATCAACGTATGGCGCCAAAAATCTACGAGAACGCGGCGAGTCGGAATATGTGATTGGTCTTACGAATCAATTCGCACCGAAATATCCGGTTTATCATTTTCCAACGGGTCAGTGAAACGACGAAACGAATCCCTATCAAAGGGAAAAGCTTTCGTTCAAATTCTTTTTCTTATGCTTGGATGCAAATATTGGATGGAAAAAATCTCTTATCCTTCTGTAACATCACATTTTGTAATTTTTATGTCCCACGCTTATATTCTCTTTATTTCCTTGTACCCGTAACGAACCCCTAGTAATTATTATTTCATATCTGAATTTTTTTCATCTTTTTAAAGAATAATTTACATTTACCTTAGGCATCCTAATAAAAAATTTAATATTATATAATGTGAAAGCCATAACATTACTTATACTAGTATAAAAGTTATAGTATACTTATATATTATATAATTATACTGGTAATATGATTTGAGTATTGGTATAAAGTAATGCCATAACTTTTACATTGTACATTTTTTTTTTTTTTTTAATATAAGAATTGCTTTATAAAATACGATCAAAAGAATTATTTTTCTCACGAAATTATATGACGAAGGATAAAAATACTAGTATCGACTTGAAGTAAACTTCACTGCCAGCTTCTAAACTTTCCAAGTTTGGAATATGTTTATTGCTTTACATGCAAGCACAATACCATTTTATACATGTACGTCTTTATAGATTATGAAGTACAGCTCAAAGCGCGCTAATATTTTTCGATTATTACATATTAAGCACTGTGAATTTGGAACTATATTCGATATGGATTGATTTTATTATTCAACCGTATAAATCAATATGACATTTACTTGATTATTTGTTAGTTGATACGAATGATAAAAAAAAAAAAAAAACGTAAAAAATTCTTACGAAATTGTATCGCTCATTTCATTCGATTCAATAAATTTTACAAACGAGTAATAGTCATAGGATAAAACGAAATTTCGCCGAATACTACGTATGATATTATTTATGGCTAACAGCATCGCATACTGACAATATGTTAATGCGCGAATTTCTATATCCTTCTCGATTGGAATTATAACTGGACTTGAAAAAAATATCAATCAAGAGTATCGTCTAACGGTAGAATATTTCGACAGATTATCTCTTGGACTCCGAAAGATCTCTATATTTATGAGCACGTAAAGTTTTATTTCTCGAAGAATTAAATTACAAAATATCTTGGATATATTTTTATATAACTCAAAGAATGCCCTCAGAGAAAAATTATATCATCGTCGAACAAGACTCTCCGTTAATCGCCAGTTATTTTTATACGATGAAATCAATGGTCAATTAATATTACTTGCGAAATAATATTTATCGTATATCAAACTATGAAAATGCATTGATATGCATTCTTGAAACCTGTATAACCGACAGTTTGCTATATCATCTACCATTTAATGTCTTTTTATTTATTCGCCTGAAGAAACATCGGTAATGTCGTACGCTGTTTGTTACTCATCGGATACACATGTCGTCACTTTAACATTATTGAGAAATCGATGAAAGAATATTCACGTATATACATACTTTTGTGTTTATTTAACAAGTATATAAGCAAATGCCATCGTTGACGTCAAGTGTCAATTATTATTTGTACGCAACTTGGCCGGAGTAAAGAAAAACGCGATTTGTTGCAGCATCATCGGCAGATGAGAAAATGGAGTCGTTGGTGAAGGATGATAAAATTTTTTTACACTTACATAAGGATATTACATTTACGCATTTTTAATATATAAAGGGAAAGGGTGATGGTGGTGGTGGTGATGGTGGAGAAGGAGGAGGAGGAGAAGAAGGGAACAAAGAAAAAAGAAAAGAAATAAATGAATGAATAAAAGAAAAAAAGAAAAAGAAAGATACATATATTTAAAAATAATGAAAAATATTGGTAGGGAGTGGGGTGGTGGAGAGAAGCGCGATTTATATTCTCTTGACACATAGAATCCAATAGGAAAGTCATTGTTGATAACGCGAAAGATTTCGATCGCTCGATTTTTTTAGCAATTTTTTTAATCGATATAAAAGAAATATTGTCAAACTTTAGTGTAACGTAGTCGGGCAATTCTGAGCTTAACGATCGATTATTTCCTTTTTACTTCGGTTTACACGACAAACGAAACGAAAGGCGTTTCGCTTGGACAATTGATCGACAAAACTAAAATCATTACTAGGAGGACTAGGGCGACCTTCACACTTATATGTTTATTTTAATAGATTGTATTGTGATTCTTGTTGCACTCTTTTGTTTAAAAACAAAATGTATTTTATCTCTTGACGAAAAGACCGTAGTAGTCAACGGTTTCCTATAAATATTCTACCATCCAATGCGTAACAAGATGTTCGCCCGAAGAGCCATCAGAGATATCAATTTTTATATACCAAACAAGGTTATAACAAAATTCGACATAGACTACTACAACAACAACAACACTCGAAATTAGACGCTCGATCACATTTATTTTCCCACGTCGCAATCACTCGAGTACAATTTTACGATTGTTTTCCTATCGCGTGGAACGATGTATGATGAATCTGACTAGCTGGGATGATATTAACCAGCGTGTCCAAAATTTCGAGTGCTTTATCCAATTTTTCTTTTTTTTTTTTTTCCTTTTTCCTTTTTCCTTCCCATCTTACTCAATATAGTTATACTTTGTAATTTTCTATCATTTCATTATTCTATTTACAATTATACGTCTCATCTCGTTTCTTGTATGGATGTTAGTAAATAATAATTAGCAGCATACGTCTCTACGCTGTAAACGGTTTAACAGTTTCCTTAAAAGCTACACGAGATGCTAATTTATTTTATTCATTACTTATATCACATTGTTCATATACACACACGCACACACACACCCACATCTTTCGTTTTTCTTTCTCATTCTTCGTTCACTTTTTCTTTTACCACGAATAGATCGATATTATGTACAGTATGCTACGCGCTACTTATTTCTACAGACAGTTTTCTTATTTCTCTTTCGTCTTAGCCAAAGACCGTTTCTCGCTTTTTAAGTTTTTCCTTTCTCTCCCACATTTGCTCTATCGCTCTCTCTCTCTCTCTCTCTCTCTCTCGCTGTCTCACTCTCACTTACATTCTCTCTTATTAGTGGTATTTACGATTCTGTACGCTGTAAAATCGCCATCAACATTTATTAAGATAATCTTCAACCATTGCAACAACTGAAAAAATGAAAATGTTCACCTTGATTATAATTCCAAGCATTGAGTACCCAACGACTTGTAATGTAATGATGCTAGTATTAAAAACAATGATTCTTGATAAGGTCATCGACATGAATCGGTATGGACGAAAAATTACACGCAAGTACATGTAATAATTAATGAGACCCGATAAGGATGAACATTTTCTCTCTTTGTGTATTGCTTAACCTTGTCATTTTTTTTCCTTTTTTTTTCTTTTTTTCTTTTTTTTTTTTTTTTTTTTTTTTTTTGTATATATTGGAATTGTCAGAATGCCTATGATAGCGCAATGAAATTCTTGATATATTCATATAAATCAATAGATAAGAATCGTAAATAGATATTAGGCATGCTGTTAAGCCGAATAGTAACATGCAATTGCATGAAATTAAAATAAATATATAAAAGAATAAATACTAGAACTTATTCGAAGGACAACTTATACAATTTGTTATTTCGGCATAAGAAAGTTCAATCTGCGATTTTTTTTGAATAAATTGCGATCACTTTGTGTCCACAGCCAGAGCACGATCGATTAAAAACTTCGTCGCTTATATCATTCGTAGTACGTTTAGTCTTCTAGTGTCTTTAATCTCTATAAAAAAAAATATATATATATATGTATGTATATATGTACGATATATATATATATATATATACATACATGCATACATACATACATACATACATACATACATACATACATACATACATACATACATACATACATACATACATATATATATATATATATATAAAAGTGAGCCGATTACACCCGCTTAAAGAATCAATCATAATCTTTCGCTCGATTGCACCGAGGTACGATAGATTACATTAATTTAATCCAATGTTAAAAATCACTTTCACTGTAAAGATGTAGCACGGATCGATGCTATTCAATTTGTAAACGCGACTTTCGCGATTAACGTTTGCAATGCAGTCAAGGGAGTTTTTCTTAAATTATTCATATTATAGACAGAAACATTATAAAGAAAATATCTTGATGAATTTCTTATATACTATATATATTGGATCAACTGGATATTCTATTCGAAGCATTTGTAATTGATAAACGGAGATATAAATTTTTGCTATGAAAAAAAAAAAAAAAAAAAAAAAAAAATATAGGATAGCAGCAGGGCGGCGCAAATAATACGAACGCTTTAATATGACCAAACGGTTGTTAAAGGATTTGGAAAAAATAAATATATGCTGATTAGAGAGATTTGTAATATGGCCATATTGACCGACCGTTAGGATAATTAAAATTCCATCGATTACTTTTAATGCTCTTTTAAGGTTACGGTCCGAATTAGAGATAATAAGAATATTTATATTCGACAAAGTACTCTTATTATAAAAAAATAGTTAGGATAACATCGTTTCATCAATGATATTATCCGAGATTAGCCAGGATTTGTAGAAAGCCAAGTGTCGAATTTAATAATATATAATTAAAAGAAAAGAAAGAAAACGAAAGAAACGTAAAGTAAAGATGGAAAATAGATAATACTCGTTCGATGTCAGTGATATATAGCAGCAGGTCGAAGCGCAAAAAATGTTATTTTCTTAAGACTCGTACAACCCATAGCGTAGTTCTATATTTATATCGCTTTGTCGTTTCATTCGAAATCATAGTCGCAATCAATTATTGCGCGTCCACACTCCGACACATATTATAGATGTTAAAAAAGGAATAGTGCGAATATGATAAACGCATTAGAATTGCCAGGAAACCATATATAGGAACGGGATGTAATATAAGGGCCGAGGGGGAAAGGAAGTGAATCGCGTGTCCAATCGGTGTCCAATGTAAATGTTGTATCACCTTTCCTCAAACTAACTTGATCTTCCTTTGATTCTGTCAGACGGTTGAATGCGAGGTCGAGGAAGGTTGCGTGATAGAAGATGCCGTCGTCGTAGACGGTGGGGTGGAATTCGATGGTGAACTGACAACGACAACCGGCTTGACCAACGTCGTCGTATTAAGGTACTGAGCATTTACGAGTGGCATTTGTCCGACAGACTTGAGAATAGGAGTGGTTATCATTTTTCCCGCAAGACTCGACGGTGCCAAAATGTGAGCGGTCACTTGATTATTCCCTTGAGATACGACGGTCATCGGTGTGACTATAGGTGTCAGACCGGAAAGTGGAGCGTGTTGACCGACTATGTGAGCTATACTTTCAGTGGACGGAGCATTTTGCATAACTGTCGTCGAACCCGCCTTTCCTGTCGTCGTTTGGAGCGACACTCCCGCGTGACTCAGGGTCAATCCTAGAACGAGATAAATCATTTTAATCGGTGTAAATCACCGATAGATATATTTTATTTGACGGGATGAGGAGGGTTTTGTCGTCCATTTTCAAAGCGACCAGCGGACATATATGACGTACGCGCGAGCCGTTCTGCAAATGGTCCTTTTTCTTTGGCACCGAATGCATCGCAAGGAGCGCAACTATGCGACCTGCCCTTGGAACGCAAGTCAGAGTGCGTATAGTCGTTAAAATTAAAACAAATGAAGAATGGTACCAAGACGCGCACCGTTTGCGGGGAGAATGTTCAATTCCGCGCCACCGGGAAGTCTAGTTAGCTCCGAACCGTTTCCACCGACGAGCGTTACCCCTCCGACCATTTTATGCGTAGTTTGCGTTGTTTCGCCACCCGTTCTTATTCTCGTCGTTTGGGCATCTATAAAATCGACAAATGCGCGAGGAGTATTTGTCAATTTCTTTCTTCGTTGTAAATTCTAAGATGAGCAGAGAAAAAGAAAGGAAAAAACAAAAAAAAAAAAAAAAAAGAAAAAAGAAAAAAAAAACAACAAAAAAAAAAAACAAAAAACAAAAAGAAAAAGTCGATGTCGACCGTTTCCCAATATTATTACTCACTGGAGACGTTTAAAGCGGGAGAATGGGCGGTAAGGACCAATGGCCTTCCTTCATTTCCAGAATGTACAAACGTAACGGGCCTGACGTCGCTCGCAGCAGACGATTGCACTGCGAGAGCCAATGGTCTGTCGTTGTTCGATAGATTAGAATGCACGAACGTCACACGATTGTCATTAGCCGTGGACGAGTGAACGACCAGCGCCACGGGCCTTGGCTCGCTTCCAGTGTTCGATTGCACGGCAATCAGCGGTCTCGATTGATCTGAAGAATTTTGTACGGCCAACGTAAGCGGCCGGGATTCATTGTTAGCACCAGCAGCGGCGGCTGCGGCTGCGGCTGCGGCTGCGGCATGAGTTACGAGCAATTGCCTCGTATCACCAGGGATCACCCTGAGACCAGGGCCGATATGTGATAGGGTCGGCACGATCGTCGCCAATCCTTGACCCGTGTTCAACATTTGAGCGCTTATCGGTAGATGCAGATGAGACTGTTGGACCAAATTCGTGGGCGACGTCGCCACCACTTTCTCCTACGAGAAAAAGATCAGAAAGCTTGTTACGCTAAATAGACCGATTAAATGGGTATAAGAGGGATATTATTTTTACCTGAGCCGGCGTAGGAATGGTAGGGGTCCCTGCGGGTACACCAGGACTCGAGCTTGCTGCCGGTGGGCTTTCCCTCGAACTTTGAGCAAGATTCAAACCCTGGGTTTGACATACGACGGCAGCGGTAGCCACTTGATTGTGAATATTTGAACTCGTGTTTGTCGTTTGGAGCGCTTGCGGCGAGCTAGCCGTCGCGGCGCTGCTAAGGCTGCTCGTACTGCTATATCTGGTGCCGCCGCGCGCTAGACCGGCCACCTCGAATTCCATGCTTTCTGGAACTTAATCGATTTAATCATTGCATAATCGATACATTTTATTTTATTTTCTCATTACCATTTCTTGCTGCCGTAGCTTCCGTAGACGTATTCTGTTCTGGCAGTAGAGTATTAAAGTCGATGTGATCCCACGTTGCCGCGAGTTCCTTTTTCAAAGCGACCAACCTCTGTTGCGCCGCAATCTTTTCTCTGGCCAGCCTTTCCATTTCGTGTTCGTACTCGCGCTCCTTCCTTCTCAATGCCTTTAAAGCAAAAAATTTAAAACGAAAGAAAAACAAAAAAGAAAAAAAGAGGGAGAAAAAGACCGCGGTAATGACCGCGGTACGAATGGGAGGAAAAATTCAAACGGAAATTCATTGAAAACGATGTCCACTCTTAGATTCCACTCTTTCGAATCTCGAACGAGTTTTGTTCGACATCCCAAGAGATATATATACTCCGGGGACCAATGATCGATCTCAATACTTCCCCTCGATATAACTTGTTAACATTATTATTATATTCAAGTTTTTCGCTTTCGTCCGAATCTTTGTGCACGTGGCGTAAATGATCGACGGAAAGGAGAGAAAGGTAAAGAGTGGGGAAAGTCGGTGAGCGAAGGTGGACTTTGCGCTAATAGACGCACGCGCGACTCGACGAAGCGCACGTGGCTCGAACTGTTTCGCGATACACCTCCCCCCTCCCAACCCCTTCCTCTTCTCTCCTTCTCCTATTCCTTCTCGTCTTTAGACTCTTCCCACCTTTACAATTTCTTCATTTCTTTTTGAGAGCGAGAGAGAGAGAGAGAGAGAGAGAGAGAGAGAGAGAGAGAGAGAGAGAGCGAGAGGAGAGGGGAGGGAAAGCACATTACGAAAAATGACAAATTCAGTTCGTCGGTATTGCGCGTTCGATAAAGCGAGCAAAAAATGACACGATCTTTCCGTCGTCATTCTCTACGCACTAGAGGACATATTTATTAAGCGAGTCGCGATGCGCATTCTAAACCTGTACGTTTGCGTCGAAACACAATAATCTGATCTCTTCACGACGGAGGCTCTCGCTAAGTAAGCCGCGATATTTAAAGTTCAGCTGTTATTTTTCGTGGTCCGCGCATAGATGAAAATAGATCAAAAGTAACAAGACGATTCAGTCCAAGTTATTTTTATAAAAGACTATCGAAATAGGGAAGTATTCCCAAAAAATAAATGATGCTGTTTATTCCGCGTACCTGTATATGCCTGATGGCCGCGTGTAAAATGGAAAGATTCGAGGACTTTTTCTCGTCTTGCGACGGTAATTGTCTTTTGAGCAATTCAAAACATTCCTTGAGATGCGCTCTTCGATTTTTCTCCAATTTGTTGTGTACTTCCCTTGTACCAGATCGAATCACGCACGGCCTGTAACGATCCTTTATTTATTATCTCTTTATTTTCTTTAAAAATCATTCATGCCACGTTAATCTTACCCATTCCTGTGTTTCTTATTGTCATGACCAGTTTCCACATCTACAACGAGATTGCCGGCGCTTTGCTGATTTGAGTGATTCGAATTATGATTCTCCAAGTAATGATTTTGCGTTGTATTATGATTATTCTGATGATGATGGTGTTGTTGCTGTTGATATTGCGGTACCGGTAGCGGCGCTGCTGATTGCTGTTGCTGCTGCATTTGTTGTTGTTGTTGTTGCTGCTGCTGCTGCTGCTGCTGCTGCTGCTGCTGCTGCTGCTGCTGTTGTTGTTGCTGCTGCTGTTGCTGCTGCTGTTGTTGTTGCTGCTGTTGTTGTTGCTGCTGTTGTTGCTGTTGCTGCTGCTGCTGTTGCTGTTGATGATGATGATGGTGATGATGGTGATGATGATGGTGATGATGATGATGAGAGGCAGAATGAAGAGGATTTACGTGACTGCTGAGATTGACATTAGCTACTGGCGGCGTGGCACGGGAATTCGCGATCACCGGACTCCCTCGTGAAGATACGCTCGTATGATTCCCATTTGTCCTGCTATTTTCCAACGGCTCCTCCTCTGAAACATTATTACGAATTGTTATCGATACGATAACAATCTCCAACGAACAAGAAAAATCGTCTAAATTATATATATATATATATATATTATATATTCGATTCGATCAAGATCAAAGCGTGATCCTTTGAGTTTCGCGATAGCGCAACGGCAATGCAAGTACTCGAGCCATTCTATGGTTGAACCTGAATGGTCGTACTTTCGTCTAAGATTAGCGAACGTATTCCGTCACCGATGGCGATGGTTTCGATCCGACATCGCGTTGTTTCTCACCCGACAGATCTCGAAACTCAAACGGCAGAGAAGTCGTGATACCGGAAAAGCTCTTCCTTCTTCTTTTCTTCGATTATTCTAATTTTCACAAAATCGTACAGAGATCCGACGTTTCGCAAATTCGTTTCTTTTTTTGCGTCGAACTAACGTAAATGCGAAAATTGTTCGCGCATAGTCGAAACTCTTCGCTACGACGAAGACCCAAGAGCTTTCTTCTTCGCGACTCGATTCGTCGCGTCGCTATAAATTAGCGCGGCACGTGTACGCGCATGCAGCCTAACTCTCATTCATGTACCAAAGAGTTGGCAAAGCCCCGTCGCATAACTCGCAGTTTCTTCCATCTATTTCTGACTCGAATGAAGAACCGAACGAGAGAATCCTAAAACGAGAATTCTACGTACGCGAGAGTTTCTTTGGTTCAGAGAAGAAAAAAGAAAAAAACAGAAACAGAAAAGAAAGAAAAAGGAGGAAAAAAAGATATTCGAAGAATTGTCGCGCAATAGCCAACCGATACCGTTCGATCCTTCGAGTCTTCACATTTTGGGCAAAGAAAAAACCGAATGGGAAAAGGGAAAAAAAAAAAAAAGAAAAAAAAAGATACCCCAACGATCGAAGAAACGTCGAAAAAAGATTAACCGTTCCTTTGCTGCTCTAGTACAATGTCACGGCCGAGATAGGAACGTGTTCCGCGAGATAACGCGTCAGAAATGTTCGCCCAAGCGATATTTTTTTGATGGGGGGGAAAAGAAAAAAAGAAAGACAAAAATGAGCAGTAAGTTAAACGGAAACATAATTATTTACTTCTTATATAACGTTCTTTTTTTTATCCTTTCCTTTAGCGGTGGATTATATTTTTTTTTTCTATTCGCTTTTCGATAAAATCAAACTTTGAAATTGCCAAGAGTTATATCACTTATAGACGATTTAGATGAAATCGTTAAAAAGTCGCGATAATCAGCTCACCGAGGAAATAGTGTCGTATCCATTTTTTCTTGGGTGGAGGGCACATCCAGTTACGTATAGGTTCGTCCTTGACGACTACATCGATTATACCGACGACCTGCGTCGATGAGAGATTATTCGCGTTCCTGAGACCGCTGACATTGTTATTGCTCTCTTTACTTTCGACGACAACATCATTGCCGTCTTTCTCGTTTTTGTCCACATCATCGTCGTAGTCGTCGTCATCGTCGTCGTCATCGTCGTTGTCGTCGTCGTCGTCGTCGTCGTCATCGTCGTCGTCGTCGTAGTCGCCATCGTCGTCGTTCCTCGAATCCACCCCCGAAGTACCTTCAATGGTATTGACATTTTTTCGAGATCGAGCCAACGTGGTATCTTCGCCGTTCAACAAAATCCCCATCTTCTCCGAGAAGAGTTTGGTGCTTAAATGTTATTCGTTGGAGAAAACTTGAAAGAAACGCGCGAATCGCGAATAATTCACTCACGAAAAGGATTGACTCGCGCACGCGTCCTCGAAAAAACTTTTCAAACTAATTATTCTCCTACTAATTTTTTTACAATTCAAAATATACACGATCTTTCCGATCTTTTCAACGCGAAAATTTAATGGGTGGCAACTCTTGCAAAAAAAATGTAATATTTTATCCGTTTCGATGATACTTTAACGTCAACGACGCGACGACAGCGAGATAACGTAACGCAACGCAACGCAACGACGACAACGATGACGACGACGACGACGACGACGACGACGACGACGACGACGACGACGACGACGACGACGACGACGACAGATTGCTTGTGGGTATCCAAGGATATAGAAGAATTTTTTCGAATCGTTCATCAAGTTTTCTTTCTTCTTCTACTATCGAGTCAACGCGTCGTAAGAACGTAACGTGATTCTTGAACGATTTAAAGACTCAAGAGATATACATTCCGTTCTTTCCTTTTAGCTTTTCTTCGTAAAAGATCGATGCAACGAACGAAAGCGCGTGGACTCATTGACGTCGACCGACACCACACGACCAAACCGTTCCCCTGTCACTGCTTCGAAGCAGAAACACGCCGGCAACGATGGCCCACCCACCCACCCTCCCTCCCTCCCTCCCTCCCTCCCTCCCTACATACCTACCTACCTACCTACCTACCTACCTACCTACCTATCTATCTACCTACCTACCGCCCTCCTACCGAGCCGACCGATTACGTTAAATGATCGCGATGTTGATGACGGAGGCGGTGGTGACGGTGACATTCGAAAGAGACAGAGAGAGAGAGAGAAATATATAAGAAAGGTCGAAGCGCGATTTTGAGCAACGACCGAAAACGTCAATGAGTTTTTACTTACCATCAATGATGAGCATTTTTTCCTCGCAAAGAAATTCATCTGGCTCGGCACGATCCCTTTTCAATTTGACACCTGTAACAAGAAAGACGAAAGAATCTTTATTCCGAAAGAGTCCGGATGTACGAAGGAAACGACGAGAGTTCGTCGTTGGAAGAGGGGGAAGAAAAAAAAAGAGAAAAAGGGCAACATAACCGAATCGCGCGTTAACGGCCGAATCCACAGGTCGATAAAGAATGAAAAATTGAAAGAGCCGCATCTCCACGTGATGCAAAGAGAGAAAGAGAGAGGATAATAGGAGAGAGGGGAAAATCCGAGCTCACACGCTATAGCGGAAGAGGGGAACGACGAGGGAGAGCCGGTGCCTCCTATCTCTCTCTCCTTTTTCTTCCATTCCCCCTCAATGGCAGGTCAGGAAGAAGGACGGAACCGGCAACATCGTGGATTGATCAGACTGCCACGCGGTCTGTCTCGCGTGGTGGGGGTTCGCCGGGGACAAGGAGCATGCGCGATGCACACGCTCCGCCGTATGCACTCGCGATGCGTATGCGCCGCGCGTCGCTTATAACCGCCGCATTCGTAGCCGCGTGTTCTTTCTCTCATCCTGCGCACGCTCCGTCTTACCCCACCAGCCACCAGCCTTCTCGCTCGATCCCATTCTCGCTTACGCCATTTTACTCTTTCCCCTCCCCTTATTTCTCTCTTCGAGAGGAGAGACACAACGCGACGACGCGAGCTCATTATTCTTATCGTCGCTCGTACATTTGCGCGCGTGCGGACTCCCTTAAATCCCCTTTTCGTATCGTAAAGATCGGTTCTTTCAAAGAAACGAACGATGTCCAACCGGTAAGGAAATGATACGAAAGATGTGAGAGAGAGAGAGAGAGAGAGAGAGAGAGACAGAGTATAAAAAGATACGCGTATAATGTTTTTACGGCCAATGGGAGTAGGTGGCGCGCGCGCGCGCACGTGAATGAAGCGCAGAAAATCTGTCGTAGTTTCTAAAGTCACTGACCGGGGGTTCCTTTCGCTTCCCCTCCGACGGCAGGCACGTTCCAGGTCTTTAGCCCCCTCCTCTGGCAGCGTCGACCGGCGCTTAGCACCACGGTCACCGTGCCCACCCCTCCCGTTCTCTCCGCTCCACTCCACTCCAACTACACTCCACTTCTCTTCTCTTCTCTTCTCTCGTCGGTGAGCACTATCGCTTGCCCGGACCTTTTCTACCTTCGACGACGCTCTACGACCTAACCGGAGCTCACCGAGTTGAACAAAATCTCGCGACCTTCTCCTCCATCGACAAAGACGATGACGATGACGACGACGACGACGACGACGACGACGACGACGACGACGACGACGACGACGACGACGACGACGACGACGACGACGACAACAACGACGTATCTTTTAATTTAATTTCGCGTCAAATCGAAACTTTTTTGCTAGCGTTTGCGGTATACATGATCCCTTTGATAATAAATACTTTTAGTCGTTCGTTTGGCCCTATTTCCCTCCCCCGCACGATCTCATACCAATTCCCATCGTACATTCGATCTTATAGAGTTTATCGAGCAATCGAAAGATATTACCAAAGAGAAAATTTTCCAAGGAGAAAAGAAACTAAATGCAGCCGCGCCTTTCACGTAAGGGGAAACTAACTCATTCGTCTATCCTCTTGCGTGTATATACGTGCGTGTATTTGTACGCGAGCGATAGGCTCGAGAGGACGAACGGACGGACGGACGGGCGGACGAACGGACGGACGAAGGAGGATGGATGGAGAAGCGTGTGAGGAGGAATAGTCGTCGAGATGCGGCGCGTGGTACTCACCACGTGGCTCGGTAGAATTGTGATGGTTAGAGTGGGGAGCGACGGCGAGCGGGTGATCGGAGGAGGAGGAGGAACTGCTCGTGACGCGCTCCCTCTTCTTCTCCTGCTGCTCGACGAAGCGCGCCGCTTCCAGCAACGTTTCCAGGCTCATTCTTGACGATTCGATCGCGTCCTCTCGATAAAACCCCTTCTCGCTTCGCCCCGCGACGACCCACTCTGCCTTCTCTTCCTTTACGATACCGTCCCAAGGATCGGTATCGCACCTCTGCGCGACCTATGAATCGTCGTCGTTGTCGCCACTATTCCTTTTTCTTTCTTTCCTTCCGTCGTTGTTAGCAGTCGTCGTCGTCGTCGTCGTTGTCGTCGTCGTCGTCGTCGTCGTCGTCGTCGTCGTCGTCGTCGTCGTCGTCGTCGTCGTCGCCGCCGCCGCCGCCGCCGCCACCACCACCACCACCACCACCACCGCCGTCGTCGTTGTCGATCTTGTTGTTGCCGTTGTCGTTATCGTCGTTGTACCTAAGTCTTCTACCGATGCCCGATGTTGACGTTACTATTGCTGTTGTCGTATCCGTTACTGCTACCAACCGCGAACGGCCGCCAATCTGCGTTGAAAACAAAACGCGCTATTACACGTTCGTCGATCCGAAACGAATTTAAAAAAGAGGGACGACGAGGAGCCACGATGGAGAGGTCGAATAACGATAAGCCTACGTTAAAATACGCGATAAGGAGGTAGGAGGACGCGAACGTTTATTCTACGCGAATCCTTTCGTCGGCCCACAATTTTCTAGAAAACATACGCCTGACTCTTCTACATCCCTCTTCTCTTATCGCATATCTTTCCTATTGATTTCATATATCATATCGATTTCGTCTTCTCGAAAGTTTAAACGAATGGACCAATTTGAAAATTTATTATATTATGGAACACGATTAGTACCGCGTCCCAACGTACGTCACGTGACTTAGGCGTGACGTAATGCGGAGCGCGCGGGAAGCGTCGCTTCGTCTCCTCCCACGCGGTACCACCAGTGGAAAGGGACGAGCAAGAACTTTTAATTCGCACGCGAATCTTCTATCTCGCCGTGCTGTGTCGTTGTTGTTGTTGTTGTTGTTAAAATAAGCAAGAGAGAGAGAGAGAGAGAGAGAGAGAGTCGAGAATAACGAACAGCATCACGAGAGAGAAATTCTCTCCTTCGAACATACCGCGCGATAAATATATATAATACAGCATTAAATAAAGAGTTAAAAAAAATTATGATAGTTTTTGATCCTGAAAATAATAATCTCGACACGCTTAATCTTTTATTCTTGATATTAACGATACTGACGATAAAAATGATCGATGTCGTTTACACGTAGCACGTTCGAATCGACGCATCCTCCTTCCGTACGTCTTGATAATGTGTCTTTTCTTTTAAAGATTACCATCGTATGCCGACGAGAGGTAACGTCGTCAACGTCGTCGTCGTCGTCGTCGTCGTCGTCTTTGGAAAAATGTAATCGTTAGTTTGTTTGGTCCGAGAAATCACATAACTTTGAGCCTAGAAACGAGTCGAGGAGGACTTTTACGGTTCGCAATCAGTGTTCGTCGGGGGGAGAGAAGAGAAAAGAAGGCTGACGAAGGGTAGACGAAAAAGACGGAGAGGGGAGGCACGACGAGACAAGAGGCGGGAAAGGCGAATTTCAGCATTGAGATTCGAATAGCGGGGGATATGTACGTAAATTCTGACGAACGAAGACACGCCAAAGCTTCGAATAAGGTACGAGCAAAGCTTTGTACGGAAATAGAGGAAAAAGGGAGCCAAAGGATGGTTAACGTTGAAGCCAGGAAAGTAACGAAAGTAAGAAAAAATGACAGACGGACAGAAGAGGAGGAGGGTTAAAGGGGACGGGAACGGGAGAAGGAGTGTTCGCGATTGCTAAGTATTTGGGGGTCGTCGCGCGATAATTCAAGAAGCGGCGCCGCGAAGCGAGGAGACACAGTCGAGCAGAGCTCCTTATAAACTGACAAAGCGACACACGCACGCATACGTTCCCGATGTATCCGCCGACGCACGTACTGCCGACCAATCGGAACTCCTCGTGCCGTGACGTCATGGCCCCAAGTATTCGCCCATTGGTCGAATCTATTATGGCACGGAAAACACGCCACGCAACCACCTATACGCTTATACACAGACACGCGCGATAATGTTAGACATAACACGTATAACACAAACGCGTGTACTCGTACACGAACGTCAATTAAATAGGCGATAGTCTCTCTCTCTCTCTCTCTCTCTCTCTCTCTCTCTCTTTCTCTCTCACTCTCTCTCTCTCTCTCTCTCTCTCTCTCTCTCTCTCTTTCTCTCTCCCCGATAGAATAACGATCTGCGGTGGTTTCCTCTCGCTGACGAGCGGGCGTGGTGAATAACGAGGAAAGCTTACGTAGAATGCATCGAGAGAGTTACGAGTACGTCGTCCACAACTTCGTACCGCGGCTCGCAACACGGTGAGAGTTAATGCGCCCGCGCGGGCATACGCACGCATGTACGTATACACTACCAATGTACCTAACGCACATAGGAATACGCGCGCGCGCGCGCCTGCCTACATACGTAGGTTAGCACGCGCGCGCGCACACATACACACACACACATACACACACAGGACACGCACGATTCTGACACTCTTTCGAAGAAAAGGATAAGGTTGAGAAGAGAGGAGAAAAGAGGAAATTATAAGAGAGAGAGAGAGAGAGAGAGAGAGAGAGAGAGAGAGAGAGAGAGAGAGAAAGAGACGGAAGAAAAGAGTGCAAGAGAGATCGATTACTCTCACAATTATTTCCGCGCGTCATATCTCTTTTCTCTTTTCTCTTTCCTCTCTCTCTCTCTCTCTCTCTCTCTAACACGCACACACGCGCACACACTCTTTCTCTTTCCTTCTCTCTATCTCTCTTTCTCTCTATCTCTCTCTCTCTCTCTCTCTATCTTTCTCCTCTTGTCAAACGTACCGTAGACAAACGTAAGATCGAACACGAGGGAGGAGTACGTTCCGCGTTAACCGAGCTACCGGTCGTCCCTAGACGTTTCGGAGCACACACGATGGTTATAACCTGATCGATCTGGCGCGTGGCAGAAACATTTTACAAGTGTTAACCACTGCGCATCAACAGCCATGCTTGCTTGGCCACGATTCACGTGTCTGGGCTCCGACTTACGGGCCAATGGTAGTGCGTTTCGTGACGTCATCCTGCTCTATCGACCAATGAACGCGGCCCATGTGACGCAGCAGTTCGGCTGGGCGTGTGAGAGTAGTGTCGAGCTCCCTGCATATCTCGTCGCCCGTTACCCAGTGCACCTTTTTCAGCATTTTTTCGATGAACCTTTCGCGATTATCGTACAACGACCGATTGAAATATACACGAGTTTCGCTAATGTCTTACGATCGCCCGATAAATTGCCGGTTGTTATAAGAAAAGCTTTCGTACTAGGCTCTTACCTTTCGCGTCGACGCCAGAACGGAGCTGAGTATCGCGCACGCGAGAAAGAGACAGATTGAAAGGGTGGGGGATAGCAGGGCGGCGCAGGGGAAGGGGGAGGGAGAGGGAAAGAGAGAGAGAGAGAGAGAGATGAGACAAGGAGAAGGAGAGAAAGAGAAAGACAGAGGTATCGTACACGCAGAGCACACCCGACACCCGGCTGGCCCGGGCAAATACTCGCTCCGATCTTGGCGGCGTCACTCTCTGCCACCTTTTGTCACGTTCTTTCTCTGTCACATGGATCATCGTTGTGCGCAGTTGCCACATCTCGACTTTAGAGGCGCGCTTCATTGTTTACTTAAATGTGTGCGCGCGCGCGACTGCGCATCGCTTTCGTGTCGCTATCGTTTTTATAATTACTCAATTACATTTTTCCTTGCACATTTTTCATCGTATATCGAATCGCATTTCCATATAAACAATTTGCCTGCTTTCGATATTTTCTTTAGAGAATTAAAATAATAATGTTCAATTTGTCGACGATTGCGTTCGTTAAAAAGAAATATTATTATAATTCTGGTGAGAATTTATTTATTATACGACGTAAAGTTATCTCTTTTTCAACATGTTTTAATGAAAATTACTTTACTTGAAAATTAATTTCTGTCAAAACGGTTTTTAAATATTTCATATAAATAATTCTTCCTCGTGACTCGAGAATCATAGGTTTTATCTAGCTTTTATTACATAAACAATCCTCAAGGAGAATTTTTACACTGGAAATTACACAATTACCTTTACATACAACTGATATATTCAATTATTTGTCATCTGCGTTCACCCAAGTACAGGAGAAATGGATAAATAAATGTTTTCGTTATAAAGCAGATTTCGTTATGGTTCAAGTACTCTTAAATTTTTAATAAATTAAAGAATTCAATTCTTATTGTTTACAAACTTGTGTAAATACAATTGATTATAATATATCTGTAAGAACAAAAATCAAATTCCAATGAAACGTACAAATCAAACATTATCTCTAAAGTATAGAGGTAACTGTAACGTTGATAAAACGTCAAAATGTCCTATTATATAGTTTGGCTATCACGAGATTCATGTATATATATATATATATATAGATATTGCTATAGGCATCATTTTATATATATATATATATATGTGTGTGTGTGTATGTGCATCGTGATAGAGTAAACAATTACTTTGAGTAAGCTACATGAAGTACAACAATGAGGCTTGCTACATCAAAATCAGAAACTTTTCCACAACAATGGATTTTAACCGCGATGGATGAATCTCGCTCGACTACCCAGATCTACCTTACATCCAAGAATTTTTGCATCTAAGACTTTAAGACAGAGTCGGACAAAGTCTATGTCGCAGAATGTACAACGATTCAAAGGTAAAATAAAAGATGCCCATGCTTTGGTAGATAAGGAATTTTTGGGAAAAGTATAGCAAGTACTTGAATTTCGATGGGATATGTGTCGGATAATTGCTGAAAGCCATGTAAAATATTTATATATATCCATAAAAACTTGAAGCGTTAATGTTTATTACATAACATACCTCATTCTTTTATAGTTTAGTCAAAATAAATCTTTAATGTCGTTTACTCTATTATGATACATCTCGAACGTGCATATATATATATATATATATATATACATATATATATATATATATATATATATATATATATATATATATGTAAGCACCCAGTAATATCCCAATGATCGTCCAAATCATTTCATTCTAACCATTGAAATTATTTTTATTGATATTGATTTTTAAGCTGTCTTCAATATTTGATCATGACTTGAGTATAGGCTTCGATATCATTGTACGTCCGTCCTTATATTTGCCCATCCATTTTTCTTTCATTCATCAAGCCGTTTTATGATACAATTATTAATTTATAACACGAAGAGAGCAAAAAATACTGACATAACTGTTACTTTAATAAAACATCGATTCTCTTTGATGCTACATAAATATTATTCATAGATCTTTTTTGATAAGAATTTCAAATTATACAGTACAATATTGTTGTATTTCAAATTTTCATTATTCGTTGTGTTGTATATCAATTGATTTTTACATTTCTTTTCCTTGTTTTTTTTTTCTTTTATTTTCTTTTTGAAATATTCTGTGACGAAGGATCTCGATCTATTTTACACAACCCTGAAGAAGAAGGGCCAGGAGTACTTTTATAGTACTGCAGCTTGATATTTAATATTCTTCTATAGTATTGTTGTACAATCTTTTCGCAAAGAATTATTTTCCATCTATTACAAGGTAATACTAAATAATGAAGGAAAGTACACGTGAAAAAAAAAGAGAAAATCCAAAGCATCCTCTCATCGTGCGTACCGTACAAGTTGTGAAAACAGAATAATCAAAGACTATCTTTGTTTATTAATTATGCCTTCTCTATTATAAAAACGAATTTACTAAAGTCTGAATAAAATACCAATTGTAACTAATGTTTCAACAAAGTATTGGTTATCTACTCAAATTGCTAACATAAAGATGTTTTAATTCTGTCTTTGGTGCATTTTCAAAAAGTGCTGCTCGATTCTGTCCTTCTCCTTTTTTAACCCAATGTCCGTAAACTCTAAATGCACACCCATCGATAATCTGCAAGAAAAGTTTGAAGAAATTAATAAAGTTGAAACAAACAGATATGATATAAAATGTTAACAGTTTAAATACCTTTCGTAAGATCTTTATTCTATAAGGATCGGTGCAAGCCACTTGAGTCGAAAGAGGTTCGGGTGTAATGTGAAGACGTTTAATACGTATCACTGCTCGTACGCAAAGAATCGCTAACTGAAATCTTCTTCGTGCATTAAATGACTTTGCCTTTAATTCCTGTGCGAATTTAAATGAATTAAGAGAATATAAGCGTATATACAAATATTAATGATTAAATGGAATAAGATGAAACATTTACTTATTCGGTCAATTCAATTAATTACGCCAAATTAATTAAACACGTATGTATAAATAATTGATTATCGAATTATTTCTTTTTTTCTCTTTTTTTTTTTTCTTTTTTCTTTTTCTTTTTACGCAATCTCGAAAGATTCACGCGCAATCGGATAAAGGCACACGGAAAAGAAAGAAGGGCTTCTTAAAGAGAAAGCTATAATCTACTATATAGTTTGTGCATAGAAAAGCATAAACATGCATGTTAGCGCGCTTCAATCATGAATGAGGTGGTATCATGCATATAAATAAAATTTGTGAACTTGGAAATAAGAGGAGCGGATTTTGAAAATATCAAAAGTTATTAATATTTAATGATTAATAAACAGAAAAGGCATTGAGAGAACATTATTATTATTTTAATTCAGAAAACAATGGTATAATTCACCGAGAAAAATGACTAACTGTTAATTTACACCGCAGACTTTAGACGAAAAATAAAAATTTATGTTTATCCCAAAGGAAAGAATAACAGAAATAATTTACCAAAGCTAATTGAGATATCCTACTCAGACGTCGTGAGTTAGATGACAGTGAACGCTTTAGAGGGGCGATGTCTTGATCCCACAACTGTAACGAGTTAAGAGTTCTTTACAACATAAAATACAAATTTATCGAAAAATTCGAACGTGATCTTTTTAAATTTGCCACATTTATCGTAACTCGTAAAGTAAATATAAATTTGATTTAATACATCATTCTTTGAATTGATATGTATAATTCGTACCTGTGGCCCTTTGTTAGTTTTTTCAAAAAGAAATTAATTCATATAACGTCAATAGTTTTGTATAATAAAATTGCAAATACATAATGTAAATGATATGTGCAATGGAAAGCAAATATGCATTAGAAATAATCATTAAATGTTAAAAACGAATATGTCATAAAAGCTTTTAGTCTTTCATTTTTACATCCAATAATTGTTAATGATGTTTTTTTACACCACTGCCATATATTCTAGGCTGGAAATATAAAATGATACATTGTGTAGACAAAGTTTTTCGTACGTATAAAAAACAAAAAACAAAGTATGAGGATTTACTATAATGGATATGATGAAACAACAAGAGAGAAAGAACAAGAAATGAAAGATGCTGCTTTTTTTTGTTTTCTTTAATAATGCCTCTTTATGTAATCATAAAATAAATCAGCATTTATATAAGCATATATCTAAATGTGAAACAATACGATCTTATGTTAAACTATAGGAAATGTTTTTTGAAAACATTTAAGATATAATACATGCTCTATATAGTCGGACTTTTCTAACATTATCCATTAATTTTTCATAAAAATACGTACCACAGTGTGGAAAAAAGAATGTTCCAGTGCTTCTTTTATCGATATTCTTTTTTTCGGATCAACGACTAATAATTTTCTTATTAAATCTTTTGGGGCTTCTGCAAATATAGATATAAATACATATGTATGTATGTATGTATGTATAAGAGTAAGAGGAAATATATAGATAAAATATCGCACCTGTGATATCTGCCCATTCCGGTGATGTAAAGGAATACTTTCCTTCCATTATATTCCTTAGCATGACCATTTGTTTTCGATGCCAAAATGGGGGACAACCAACTAATAAGGTAAACATAATCACTCCACAAGCCCATCTAAGAAGAGATAAACATTGGCTTGTAGACCCTTATTATGCACATAACGCATTAGAAAATCAATGGATCACAGTTATGGAATATCCTGCATATATTTGTGTTGGTTAGTTACTTTAAGAAAGTAATATACGTTGGTTAGGTTAACAAATGACATTTCCATTGGCAAATGATAAACCATTGAAAATAGAATATATGACAATGCTTACATGTCAACTTCGAATCCATAACCTTCGGCATTTTCAAACATGTTGCACTTCAAGACTTCTGGTGCTAAATATCCAGGTGTTCCGCACAAATCTACTCAAATGGAATATATATTATTGGGTTAATAAGAATAATTCTTTTTTTTTTTTCTTTTCTTTTTTTTTTCTTTTGGTACCATGACAAGCTCATCGAATATATAAAAAAAATGTTAACGAACCGTATAATTTATCTCCAGATTTTAACATCCTTGCAAAGCCAAAATCTGTTATTTTTACATTAAGGCTATCGTCAAGTAATATATTTTCTGGTTTCAAATCTCTATGAACTATACCCTGATTATGTACATGCAGAACTCCTTCAAATACTTGTCTCATAATATAACGTGTTTTCTTTTCGGACAGTGTTACGACCGATGTGAGGTAGTCGAATAGTTCTCCATTTTTACAAAGTTCGAAAATTAAAAATATAAATGTGCTAGATTCGAATACATCGTGTAACTCGACTGGAAAAATTAGACAAATATTAAGAAACAGTGGTATACATGACGTTGGCAAAATTTATATTACTTAATATATAATACCATAAAATAATATTACAATGAACTTGATTAAAATTAATAAAAATCTTACTAATATAAGGGTGCCCAGCAACTCTACGCAAAATATGTACTTCCTGTAAAGTAGCATCTTTCATAGTATGTCCATCCGTAGATTCATGAGGTTCATTGCTAATGTCTATAATTTTAGCCGCGTACTCTATACCAGTTTCTTTTTCTATGCATCTCCTTACAGTCGACGATATCCCTCTATAACATGAAAACTTATTAAAAACCATATCTGGCAAAAGTTATAAATATAGCACGCACACACACACACACACACACACACACAAATATACAGATATTGATAATAGAATGCAATTATTACTATCTTTGCAAATTCAGTCTGAACACACACACACACACACAATTACATAATGCACATACGCATACGCGCGCGCGTGTATGTATGTATATATATATATATATATATATATATAATATATATAATACGCACATAGCACGCACGCACACGTTAATTTCTTATATTTTAATACACATATACTCCTTCTCGCAGAAAGATTAATGACAATAATAATGTTACCAACAAAGACAATGACGATGGCAATGATAATGATAATAATAGCGATATCGCGCGTTATTTGGGTTTGTAACGATTATCAATGATTTATGGATGAAATCAGAAGGATTGTGCAAATTTAACAGATATTATATTCGATGGAAATGTTTTATTGAAACACATACGACGAACCTTCCAAGAATCTCTTTAGGCTCGTATTTCGCATAAAATCCCTTTGCGGCGTCCTTGTCTGGCAAAAGGTCATCCCCTTCGTCTTTTGCCATTTTAAACAAGCAATTGCATTCTCATTTGCATCACACGAAAAGACCGCAAATATCTATCGCATATTCGAAGAATATAGATGATACGTTTAGCAATGAAACGGATACTTCACTCGACACGACCGTCATATCCACAAGACGCTATCTGTTAGTTTCTGATCGCGGTAGATGAAGCAATAAGGAAAAACTTGTAGGACTTGTACCAATCGTTCGGACGATCATAAATAAAACAATACACAAATAAAACGTTCATACACTGGTATAGATGACAGAGAATCGTCACAAGGAACGCAAAAAGTGGGGCTTTCGAAAGGACAGGGATGAAGAATAGAACATGTGAACGTGGTAACACTGGACAAAAATAATAGTGAAATTTAGTACGATATATCGTGGAAAGGGGGCTCTCTTGTGAATTTCATCGACTTTTAATAAAAGAATCAAATGGCTTCTCATGCCATTCAATGTCGCGTAATGCTGAAAATTGTATCGTTAAATAATTACCCTACTACTATAGAAAGAATATACACACACACACACACACATATATATATATATATATATACATACATGCACGTGCGCATTCGCAGTTATTAGAAAAATATTCGGCCGAACGAATATATAGGTAGATCGTTGAAAGTAAAAAATAGACGAATGGCGGAGTATATTGTACTCTATTATTGGTTCAAGATCGCCTTCTCGGCAACGTATGTGCGTACAGACACTTAGCATTCTACGAAGATTGGTCATGTGACCCAAGCTCTTTACTATTTTAATTCGCATACCGTCGTATATTGTAATTGTTGGACAATTACAATATAACATTTATCTCTATATTGCTCTATATTAAATATAGTTACAGAGATATATACTCGAATTATTTCTTAATATTAAAACTAGTTATTAACTAGGCTGAAAAAAAGCAAATAAATGAAACGTACTCGAGGAAGTAAAGGTGGATCATATATTTTTTTGTAGTGATCCAAAATAATAAAGATGCGCATTCATAAAAATATGTACAATCGTATAATGTAAATGTTATGATTAAGCTTTTTTCTTTTCTTTTTTCTTTTTGCACAACGGGTTGGATCTTTATCCCGATTGATTTTGAAAAAAGAAACATGACGTTCATGGGCCACGTAGCTGGGCAAGTAATGCTTCGTTCTTACGACACTCGATGGTAAGCTGTCTGACAGCAACGACATATTTACGTTGCTGCTCTACAAGCGTAACCAATTGTTGACTAAGAGCATCGCGTCTGTTCTTTTCGTCGGCACACCGTTTCTCGACCTGCGCAATAAGAAACTAAACTTATCATCTATATGCATACATTGGTGTATATTGTTGTTGTGAGTCGAACGAAACGAAATTTTGACGCAACCCTGACGCACCATGGCTTTATTATACTTGACTCTTGCAACGGCGGACTCAAATTGCTCCAAAAATTGTTCCTTACCGCTCGTAGATGCCATCGCTCTGTCGTAAAAGGATTAAAATAAATTATTTCCCTCTATGTAGAATAAATGCATTTATCTACGTAACAATGTCGACTTCGAGATATCAATATACATACTCGTTATAATTATCCTGTATAGAGTTTAGCAAAGATAATTCTTTGCTTAGATAAAGCTTTGTGTCGTCTAACGTATTGTACAACGTGTAATATTGTTTGGTCTCCTTGTGTTTGGCGGATACTATAATAATAGGAATGTTTATGTTATGGAGAATAAACATGTAATAAAAACAAGCAATGATGTAAAAATGATGCGATGCGAGTGCCAAAGATGGCTCCACAACCTTGATTGTAAAGTTCCATGAACCTTCTCTGATATTGCGTCAATTCAGATCTTCCTGGTACATCATCCAATTGTCTGGTCAAAGAAGCAATGATTCTATTCCCTTTGGCCAACTCCAATCTCGCCTTAGCCACTACTTTCTTTTGCTCCTCGTATTCCTTAACTCTGTCTTCTTCCTCTGTTGGTACTACATCGTTGATTTCTTTTAACATACCTCGAAGTAGGTCAAAATCAGATTTGCATTGCTCCCGAAACTTTTGTTCCTGATCTTTTAAACCATCGTGCACCAATAAAAGTTCTTCCAATCGTTTAAAAACACTACGATACAAAAGAAGATAAAGATGGGATAGACAATTTTTCTAATAAAATTTTCCTATTTTGCATAATTATAGAAAATAAAAATATCAAAGAGGTGTTAATACCTATCATTTTCGTTAATTCCTATTTCTTGTGCCTTCTTAAACGAACGTTCAAGATATTCCCTTTGTTTATAACATTGATTTGTTTTATCTATCATCTCCGAGGCTTTACTTGCCAAAATATCTCTTTCCTTTGTCAATTTACGAATTCGTGCCTGTAGATTGGCTTTTTGCTTTTGCAAAGTTACCAGAGCACTGGATGTGCCGGATGCACCATTTTCCTAAAACAATGCGCAACGAGAAATCATGGGGATAATATAGTTTTTCAATCTAACTTTGGTATATTTCTTTCATTACCTCCGTTTCAGATATCGATCTTGTTGCATATTTCTCAGCTACCTTGGCTATTTCCTGTGCTTGCATCCCGACGATATTGCCAACCGCGTTCACGCTTAAACGATCCTTTATAATAATTTTACATTAGAGGACCGCGTTACCTTATAATAATCCGTATATCGATGAACAATTCAAAAGATTTTTTTTTTTTTTTATACAATTTTACAGAAACTAATATAAGAAATATTATCTTCTCTTTCGAATATGTCATTCACTTACAGAGCTTTCCTCGATAGCTGCCATTGAACCCGCAATTTCTCTTACAGCCGTCTACGCGAATGAAAGAGAAATGTTTCTATTTGATGAAGTTGTTTTTGCCCAATTAACTTGATTTAATAATGTGCGTGTGCGTGCATATGTATACATCATTCTTACCTTTTCATCGTTCGACCCGGAAATATGATTGTCTTTTCTATCGTCTTGCGAAGCTGTCATCGACTTGGAAGGAGGAAATACATCGGTCTTTGTATTCTGTATATTTCCATGCAAATTGGCGTCATACTCCAAAAGAGTACCAAGAAATCGAGTGGCCTCATCTCTCGGCAAACTATCTTTGTACTTGAATAATCGTCGAGGTTCATATAATCTCTGTAAAGTATTAAAATTAGAAAAATTGATTTGTTTTTTTTTTTTTTTTTTTTTCTTTTTGTTTTCAACACATTAAAAATCCCGAGAATAAACGTTATTAGAAAGGAACTCTCACTTTGATTGATAAAATATTTTGCATCATATTTTTCTTTGCAGCTGTCGCAGCACTATTTTCGTCTTCCAAGAAGAAATGCTTCTTATGAAATTGATTAATGGCGAAAGAGCGCACGAATCCTGCCATTTCTTTACGCATTTCCATAGAACGCTTTATTAACCACTGCAACGATTGCACATGTAAAAGTAGGTTAGTTAAATTGTTCATGGTTAACAATTACCTGAATAACCGGGAAGATATGGATACAGTCCAATCCTTGTATTTGATGAGGTTCTATATGGTACGGGCATTTCATTTTTGGCAGCATAACGACAATTTTTTCCGTCAAGGATCTATAAAAATTCAAAAATGCTAATAGATACACCATTACTGGTCTATTAGATTTATCACATTATAATATAATATTCCTCACTTACATTTTCTGGCCGATAGTAAGGTTTTCTCTGAACAATAAGTCCACGTCTACGTCGAAATTACAAGATTCGATGCACCATGTCATACCACCTATCACCTGTGTAATATAATTGTATATGAAAAAGTTGGATTTTACGATGACTGAAGATAAATTATGAAAAAGTGTAATGAAAGAAAAACATATATATTTGTTATGAAAGTGTATATGTGTCGTAAACAAACAAAGCTTTCTAGCTATATAGTGAGATACCTTGTCAAAATTTGATATACCCTTTATCCTGGCTCGAAAATATCCAGCAGCCACAAGAAGATCAATAATTTCTTGTAACTTTGTCGTTTGTTCTTCATCTTCGCGTATATCGGTCTAAAGGAAAAATATGATCTTTCAATTTGTTGGTTAAATAAACGATCGCGAATAGAAAGAATGCATACTTCTGTTGTCTCTGAACTTTTAGATATTTTTCTTGATGTATCGTTCAACATGGCCACTGAATATTATATTATCATAACCGATGAAAATATGGGATTCTAATGAAAAAACTGATAAATTCAACTTTTGTACATCGTTTGGAAAATTTGATAAACTAAATCAATCAAGTAATAAGCGCAACAAACACGTATATAAGATTACAGTTATAATACTGTAACAGTGCTTCCAATCTCATAACTTGAAATATCCCTTTAGGAAATCCAAAAATTCCTTTCCGTTTCTTTTCTTTGCCAGAGTAGAGATAAAATCTGAGACGATATATGCATTACTCTTCTTACACAATAACAATAACAATAGTAATAATTTTTCAATTATATAATATATATCGATTTTTGCTATCTTTTATAGAACAATTATTAATCTTGAGCATATTTCCTCGAATAATAGCATATTAATATTATATAAAATCAAAAGTAATTAAAAAAATATTTGATTAACTTAATATGAGACAGTTATCATATATAATTAATTTATTCAAGTGGAGTGTATGTTCTCTACCAATAAGCAATGATAATTTATTATCCTATATAAATTATCTTACTTTTTTCACATATATCTCGACGTCACGATAAATTATTAAAAGGTGTACAGCCTAAAAGCTGATTTTTTAAGCTATTTTTAAAAGACGTTCATCCTACCGCGCAATTCATTACGAAATTTCGTAACAAAATGAAGGATCACTTTTAAAATGGCGTCTAGCTCATTAAAAATGTATTCATTTTTAAAACCTAATGAGATCGATTCCAAAGAATTTTTACACCTGACATACTGTTAATAATGTTAATCCTTAAATCGTCTTTAATGTATAAAAATTAAATGACTTGAGAAATAATGGAATGTTCGAAAGCATTTGTTAGAAAAAGGGAAAGGTTCTATTAGGTTTTTTATTAATATATTAGATCGGACGATATAAGTAGTGGCAGAAAAATCTTCACGCTATTTTATATCTAATTGTTTCATGGAAAATAATTAATTAAAAAATTATTTCTTAAATTATCGGATCTCCCAATAAAAATTATTACAAGTACCGCATAATTCCTATGCGATTACGTTAAAAGATTGACGATCTTTTGTATTTCCTTGTTTTTTTTTTTTTCTTTTTTTATTCGTTTAAAAGCAGTAGTACAAAGTATTTAGTATATGTAAGGGTCGGAATTACAATATTTATACGTCGAGTATTCCTCTCCTTACTTTCGCCCATACGCGTTGTCTCTTTATCTTCTAACTTTTGATAATTATAATCACGCCTAATTATAATTATAATTATAATTTCTCAAGAAATACAATAAACGGAAACATACAAGAAGCAGAAAGCGCGAGAGATATATTTAATAATTATTGAAATAAAATCGAAATAAAACTTGTTACTCACGGTTGTCATCCATCTGACCGTATTTAATAATATTGAAAATAATTTCTATCCCTCTTGAAATATTAATAATCAATTAATTGGAATAAGCGTTTGACTAATAAACTTAATATCGATTGAATTTAGACAGGGGTAAAAACGATGCGTCGTCAATGATGATATCCTTTAGAGATAGAAAACGAAGAGTATTCTCGAATTACGCCACCGATCGTTACGCGCGATCAAAGTACTTATTCTTTTTTCTCTCGAACGGCGCCCTTATAAATAACACTTCAACTAAGGGACGTTTAAATAAGGTATCATAAATAAATAACTTTGAAAAGGTCCCGTCTCCGTAGAGATTAATAACAAACGAAATCGCAGTAGCATGATACTTTGTCATATACGATTACATACGTATCAGTGCAAGTTTATTTTCTATCTTCCAACCGACGTACACGCATTTTAATACGGGTCACGTAGCGATACATGGTATCAATCGAAAAGAACTTCTCTGTTAATAAGGGCACATTTTTGTTCACTCACATTGGCTTATCTTGAGATTATTTGGATTCATGGAATGGGCGTATGGTTCGTATATTCATCGATTGAGTTAGAAAATTTAATTTAATTTGGTTCTTAACGTTTGAAATAATGAGAAGAGAATTGCGCAAAAAGATGGCATCCAACGATCAGAACAAATCAAACAACCGATTACGATTGAGATCACTCAAAGAGCCATTTACAGCTAGGTGAATTATAAAAAGTAACGCATTGAAAAAGAAAAGTATCTGCAAGTTGATTTATTTATTAAATATAACGCTTATATTTATAATGATAGATAAATTAACAATTTGGGCAAAGAAAAAGACATTTGCATAAGTAAATTTAATCTACTCGCATGATAATAAATTTCGATAAACTCTTATAAAACGAGAAAAAAGTCATTAAAAGTTGGCATTAAAGGTTGCGTTTAAGTGTTTGCACATTTTATATATATATATACGGACTATAACAACATGCATACCATATATTAAATTAATGTGCGATTAAGCGTGATTGTAGAATATAATTTGTATGTCAAATAGTCGATGCTTGATATATCGAGAGAATGATTTGTAATCAATAAAACACGTTATATGTCCTTTTACCAATTTTAACGGTCGATTCAAACAGAGACTTATCCACGATCGTTCTATTCTCTTTTTCTTCCTTCTTCTTCTAAATATCAATGTTGCTTTTTCTTTTCGTTCTTTTTTTTTTCGCAAATACAAACAATCAAATTGAATATGAAAATCGCATTAATACTGTATAAGAATCACAGCGATGAAGTTATTATATAACGACATTTACAATTATTGTCAACATCATAGCATCGACTAATCATCTTTTTGTCTCGCATTATTTGCATTTCTCTTTTATTTACAACGGTCCTTTTAAGTTATTAATGCGTCCTAGTACGTATATAAATGGTTATTGTCGAACACCCCCAAAGTTGTATACAACAACAAAGAGAGAAACACGTAAGACCCATGGATTGGCTGAAAGAGCAAAGTCCCCGTACGTCTAATTTTTCTTCGTCGCGATTTACGTACGTATGGTACATATAAATAATACATATAGGACTCATCGAATGACCGATTGTGTAGTAATGGCACCGCTCTTGTAAGATCATCGATGGGATTATCGATAGAAAAGGCACCAACGATTATTATAATCTTACAGATAATAGCTTTTTTATTCATTCCAAACGAATATCGCCTGGAACTGGACTCTGGTGTCAATTCTCCGTTGGTATCAAGTTTTGAAAGAAAACTCTAATAAATAATGTATTTCGAAACGTAAGTCCAATATACGACCATGTTGAAACAATTGTGCAAAGATCTACGAAACCTCTCTTTAATATTAAAAACCAGAGGTACGTGCGTTTTTCTGTATATATATATATATATATATATATATATATATATATACACACACATATATATATATATATATATATATATATATATATATATATCACTTCTATTCGTTTTAGTCGTTACTTCCATTATGACGGACTAGCAAACGCACATTGGACGGCAATGTTAGCCGTCTTGATTAGCGCATCTTACAATTAATCGATAATCTTTTGTACGATTTCGTGCATCATGCACTAGGAACAGATCAGTGGCTTCCGTCGATGACGATGCGACGATCGATTTCGTCCTCTTCCTGTCTCCTTCACCGTCCCTTCTTTTTCTTTCTTTTTCCCCTACTTTCAAATACGCAAAAAAAATTTCGAAAGAGAGTAAGAGCAAAGCATATGCATTAACGAATTTCCCTTTTACTCGTAATTTACTCTGCATCGCATTTGCGATTTTTCGACGAGTATAAGTTTTAAGATTTTTCAATTTTACGTCAAGAGGAAGATATAAAAGACGTTTTAAATATAATCCGCGTGATTATGATCAAAACTTAAGTGCGTACAAACTAATTTGCCGTACAAATAATCAACGAAAAATTTCTAAAAGATCCGTCCTACAATTACAGTCGAAGACTCATCATAATCTCACTGTTGCTTTTTTTACAATTGGCACAATCGCATTGATCGTTGGCTTCCCGTCGAACGCCCTTCGTCGAAGCCCGATTGTCGTAGTAATAAAGTCCATTGGTTTGAAGTCGTAATTAACGTGTAACGCGATGAACTATTTATTATATACGACGTGTATTGTACGACGGCGTTCTCGAATGATATCTAGCACAACTTAATAAGAAAAAAGGAATAAAAGTGAAAGCGGAAGGGGGAGGGGGTGATTTGATTGCGTCCTCATCGTCAATACGATCATCGATATCACTATCGGAGATCGTGATAGTAAAGAGAAAAGTATAAGCGATTCGTACTCGTGCTCGCTATTTACTTGTCCTTTTCGGACGTCTTTTTACGCGGCCTTTCTTCATCTTCTTTCTCCTTCCGGGAAGTGGGAACGCGAGCGGACGAGGTGATCGCAGTTGCGTTCGCGAGCGAGCGAGGTTAAGCACAACAACATACCGGGCGTTCGTAATACGCAACGGAGGATCGTTAATTCGGTCGCATCGCTGCTCCTCGTCTTGCCAAATCTGCTTTTCACTTTTGCTCGATGATCTCCTTGATACTGACGTAAGAGCCGGTTAGAAAGCCGAGCACGCCGAACGAAATGATGGCAATATTCTTCCAAAGTCTCCACTTGTATTTACCAAGGCCGTCGTCTTGTTCCCAAACTGTTACCAATTCTATGACCGACGGGAACATCATTCCAAGAGTCGATAGACAAACCGCACCTACCAGCGAGATGAATGGACCGAGGGTTGGCATTGCGATAGCAACGGACACCGTGAATATAACCAAAAATATCCGAAGGGAATATTCGGCCATAATCTTTCTCGAGCCAAAGTAATGCCTGATATTTTTCCAAATGATTTCCATCGGTACGTAGAATTGCAAGCCGTAAGTAAAGAATATCGCAATGGCGATCATGATCTTCGCCGATTGTGCAAGTATCTCATCCTGTGGCGGATTCAAGGTGATCGATGCGGCCGTTTGCTCGCCGTACTTCCAATAACCAAAGAAACCGACGGTACTGTAAAGTAAGACGACGCAGAACATGCCGGTATTTAAGACTCCGGGACAACCGATGAAATGGGTCGGCGTTTTCATGTTGTTCTCCAAGGGCATTACCTGTAGAAAAAAAAAGAAAAAAAAAAGAAAAAAAAAAAAAAAAAAAAAAAAAAAAAAAGAAAAGAAAATCAAAGCGCACAGATGAAAATTTGCAAAAGCGAAAGATCAGAAACGTTTAATATTAAGACGTAAGAACGATTTGTAATACTTACGACGCCGATACCCTCGAGAGCGAAGATCGCTGTACCGAAAAATAGGGGAAGTTGAGCCCAGCTCGAAAAATTTGGCACATCGCTGATCGTTGGTAGATCGGTAAAAATGTAATAGAAAGTTATGCCCATTCCTGTAGCGATCAATATATTGGCAAGCATTGAAAATGGGGCCAGGTACTTGAGATTTCTCACGAGAGAAAAGACAATGAGGAATGGTAAAAGGGCGGCCATGTATAATCTCAAACGATCGACCGCTTCCCAATCCTCGCCCATTTTCGTATAATAAGTTACCACCTCTTCGAGATTCGTCGCAATAAATACGATATATACGCAGCAACAACCGATCAGATCGATCACTAGGAAACAGTTGATGGTGGCCCTGAAGGAAGAAAAGATATTAATATTTTCTATCCGCGTTGGAACAAACGAGGAGGAAGGAAAAATGAAATAAAGTCTCACTTGGCCAGCCGAGCATACTTTTGTACGCCTTCCGGACCAACGAGAAAGGCCGTCTCGGCGACATCAGCGAATCCCAAACTCGGGGTCTGCGTCCTTCTACAAAGATCGTGGGCGCATTTGACCAATATGTGTACGCAATAAGTGCAAATGGCGCCTATGAAGAAAGTCGCAAAAAGACCGAAAACGAGACCAGCATTTCGGAATGCCAATGGCATAGCCAGTATGCCAGTACCGAGACTTCCTTTGAGCAGATGTATCAGCGTATCTAAATCCGAGGTAGGATGAGCCAATTTTCGATGCTCGAATGGATCATAAAGTGCTGCTTCTTCGTCGTTTTGACGTTCCACGAGAGGCAAAGTCGATCCATTCGTCACGGTGATCGGTACATCATTTTTCTCGCACTTGTATCTGTAAAACCGCGAACATTAGCCCGGATTGTAAGAGAAAAGTCTTCGATCTGTCGTATCAAATCTACATTTTTAAATATGCATACACGTACATACATATATATGTATGTATGATTATATATCTAGGTATAACATAGGTATTATGCGCATGGAAAAAGGAAGTTGTTCTCTTTTATTCCGCGATAACACGACAAAGCTTGTGCGAAGAAGGGTGAGGAACATTGCGTTTTTCTTTTTTCTCAAAAGTCTCTCTCTATACGTTTCATTTTTTCTTCTTCTATATAAATACCTTTTAAGAAAGATTCGCGTCTATGACTGTTTCTCATTGTTGCAAAGAAAAAGGAGTCAAAAAAAGAAAAAGGTGTGGGAGTCGGAGAATAAAGAAAAGGAGAATAAAAACGAGGAGAGAGGCAAAAAAGCAAAGGACATATAAGAGAAACAAAGAATACAAACCCACGCAAGCATGCTTGTACGTGTGTATGTATTATCTAATGAAGAGGACGAAGAAGTCTAAAATGGATAGCGATAGAGTAATATATATGAAGGGGGATTCGACGAAAGAGCGAAAGCCGTGAAAAAAGAAATAAATGCTCGGAGAATGAAACCGAAGGTTCGCGACGAGGATTTTTTACAAATTTTATGCGAAACGTAACGGAAAAGAATAGTCGATGGATATAATGAAAAAGAAAAATTATCAGATAAAAGCGAGAGGAGCATTCTATCGCGAATTGAACTTGATCTCTCTTTTCAATGACGAACGAGAGCGAGCCACGAACGTTGATGAATGAAAGTCGATGAATGTTGCGAGTATACAGAGATTCGATATCGGCGCGTCGCGCCCTTTCTCTCTCTTCCTTTCTCTCTCTCTCTCTCTCTCTCTCTCTCTCTCTCTCTCCCCCTCCCTCTCTCTCTCTCTCTCTCTCTCTCTCTCTCTCTCTCTCGCTCTCTCGCTCTCTCGCTCTCTCGCTCTCTCGCTTCTCCATCTCTACCTTCCTTCTAAACCTTCCTTCCTATCGAAAGAAATCTCGTACGCGCATAGAGAACGGCACGGCCGTTGTTGCCAGGGCGAAGGTAAAGAGAGACGATTCGTGTAAAAAAATTGTATATAAAAAATCATGTAAAAATAGATAGAGGTGTGTATAGGTATATAGGTACCCATTAAAGTGCGTGCGGTAGTTTCTCTTCGTAGTCGTCCGAAGCTTTCTGTCTCGAGAAAGCTCCGAATGGAGCTTACGTCCTTGTTGGACGCAACGCGTGTCAGGTCAGGCTCAGAGGAAGCTGCCACCACCGCACTGCATCGCAAAAGACGCAACCCAGCGCCAAGACGCAGTACGACGACAAACAGGCCTTCTTTGCTTTCTGACTATAGCTCTCTGGACTTTGCCGAGAATGATTAAACCGCGTCTTTAAAACGCGCCGTCTCTCCATGACGACGACGACGACACATAGTCTTTTTCTCTCTCTCTGTCTTTTTCATTTTGCATAATTCGTGCCAATTCATTCTTTTCTCATTTTTTTCCTTCCGTTTTGCTCTCTAACTATCTCTCTCTCTCTCTCTCTCTTTTTCTCTCTCTCTCTCTCTCTCTCTCTCTCTCTCTCTCTCTCTCGCTCCGTCTCCCTCTTTCGCGCTATTTCTCTCTGTCTATTTATCTCTTTTTTGACTTTACGTGCTTGAAAATACAAAATTAACACGTCCATGACGATTTTGTCCGTATTATCTGTCTTTCGTCGGTACATCGTGTCATTTCGCGTCGCGGTCGCGTTTACGCGGATGTCTGCACACAACCGTTCGTTTTTTTTCATTGTCTGCTCATCGGACAATGAGAGACGTTCGATGATTTTGTTTTGCATTTTTTTTGTTTTCACACACACACACACACACACACATATATATATATATATATGTATATATATATATATATGTATATGTATATGTATATGTATACGTATATGTATACGTATATATATATATACAACTGCGATGCAATCGAATGATATCGTCTTATCTATCTTTCTCTCTTTTGTTACTCGCAGAGCACACTTTGTTCGAGCCCGAATATATGCCCGGAGTTTATACACGAGTCTGGAATCATATAAATGCACATATTATACAGTAAAGACAGATCGTTTATCCTTTAAAATTAGACTATTTCGTTCTTCGATTTGCATACCGCATGACCTCAACACGAAGCATTCCTGATTCATGAGGAAAAAATCTCGGGACAATTCCCCCTGCTGCACCCTCCCATTTACGCGAGCAATATAATTTCATCACTTTCGCAGCATAATGCTATTTTTGTTTTAGCTGGCATCCTTCGGGCCATCTTTCAACGCGTATACATAAAACGTACCACAGGATCAAAGAATAAATATCCTATATGACGCTGAACATGACGATATTAAGTAGGAGAAAATCGATGGGTCGGTCGAAAAGACGTAAATGTTTGAAATAGATTTGCATAACGAAAAGCGCATCGCTTAGAAAGAAAATAAATTATTTCGTAGGAATAACTAGACGGCCGCGATAGTGTCAAAGATCAAGCATAACGTATAACAACCAATAAGTGGCCGCATTCCCTGATGCAATACTTGCCGATGTTTTTGTTAATGCTTGATAATGATATAATAACGAGAGATTAAGTACGAGCACGAAAAAGACGCCGAGGGTGCAGCAAGAACGCAACGCTCCGTTTGATTCGCCCAAAGAATTCAAAGAGCAAAACGCTTCGAGGTCGTCGAATTTGAGAAAGGACAGTCGCTCTCTGTTTTTTCCGTCGCGTTATGAAAAAAGGAAAGAAAAGAAGAGATAAAAAAAAAGACGAAAAAGAAGAAAGGAAGAAGAAGAGAAAAAGAAAAAGGAAGCAATTGCTACTACATTACTCGAAGTTAAATCGAAACTTACGCATTTTCGCGACTATTCAACTCGATTCGTGATCAGGAAGCGTTCCTTGCGGCAGTTACGCAACGATTTTTTACATCAGCGATCAGGCGGTATGCAATGACAAGGAGGTATAAAAAAGAAAAAGGGTACACAGAGAGTGAGAGAATAAACATATAACGAGATGCAATGCACAATATATGATCCTCGGGGTGTCACTCACGTTCGCTCGAGCGCGGAGCAATTGGATTTGGCAATAAAGCAATGGCGATGATCGATCGTGGTAGCGGATAGCGTAATCGAACTCTCGATTATCACCGAACCACCACTTGTTCGATTTCGTAACTTCAACTTGGAAACACTTACTTGAGGACAATCATGTCTGACAGTTCAGTTTTCACACCGTGCTTCTTTGGGTCGTATTCCGCTATCATCGGGCGCATGGGCGTCCTCTGTAAGAAGAAAAAAAAAAGGAAAAGAAAATGGATAAATAAATAAAAATGAGTAAATGACAAATTTATCATCGAACGATTAGAAAAATGTTAATACGCGGGGGATAAGATTTAGTACGACGACGAAGCCGGCAATTGGTTGCACGATGCAATGCCGGGTCAACTCGACTCGACTCGACTCGACTCGACTCGACTCGACTCGATTCGAGTTCGTTGGACCCGTCTACGAGCTATTCCAAGATTCGAGAGTTTCGAAAGCAAAACATACACGAGAAACATCGGTGAATATTTCAAGCGGCAGGGAACTAACGCCTAAAGCTCTCTGTTAGAGATCGTTGATTACGAAAGATATATATATATAAATATATGTAAATATATATATATATATATATATATATATATATAGAGAGAGAGAGAGAGAGAGAGTTAGCGAATTAATCGAGAAACGGGAGCCGCCTTTCGTACCGCGTTCATCGACGCGACCTATTCGATATTATTATCGTTGAAAGGCGCCAATATCTATCATCGATCTATCTCTAAAGGGCGCCTATATAAATGTTTAGCTCGTTATTCACCCTAATTCGAGATCGATCGTTGCTCGATGTCATGGAGAGAGAACTCATCTCCACGTCGTGCACGCTATCCGTATTTCCCATTTTAGCTTCGTCTCCTAGGTCTTCCCCCTTTAGTTTCGGTCTTCTCTCAATATTTTTTGCTCGATCTGGCTCGAAGCGCGGACTCGAAACGCGTCTCGAAACGCGGCGAAGACGCACTGCTATCTACTTTTACTCTCACTCGCGACTCGAGACTTTGAGTTAGAATCAAAAGTATGCCCGCGAAATAGCTTGGAATTTCGGCCGTTCTTCGATCCACTGTCGCGATCTGTATATCCTTTCTGGGAATCGCCGCCAAAGGAAGAACATATTTCTTTTTGAATTAAAAACAATCGACCCGTAGGACGATCGTTAAACGACGATAAAAATGAATGAGGAGCGTGAACGCGTCGATCCGATGGCCCTCCTCGATGACCGTTGTCTAGATTCTCTTTCTCTAACCGAGATGATCGTTTGTGCGGACCCGTAACCGCGACGTAGAAAAGCGCGGATCGTTGCCAAATCTTTCGGCAATGTCCCGAGGACGGAACGACTCTTTATATACGACGAACGAAAATAGGAAGAACAAATAGACGCGTGTCTACTTCACGTGAGTAAGCGTCTATGCTCTCTCTCTTTCTCTCTCTCTCTCCCTTCCAACCATCTGTGAGATCGCTAACGAAAACTCCAGGGAATTGGCTTTGCTATCGAGCGCATTGAATCACTTCGACGTTTGACCATCCATTTAGAATAGTTTCCCCTTTGTCCCCGGATTCCTTCTATGCAAAAATAAAACTACCTCCTCTCTCCTTCTCTCTCTTCTTTTCTAAGATCTAACGTGTACGCGCGCGCGCGCGAGAGAGAGAGAGAGAGAGAGAGAGACAGGTGTCATCGCCCACGTCGATCTTTATTTTCGATCGTCAGCCCGAGCTCGTTTCTTTTACGTTACTAATGGAAACGTACGAAGAATAATCTCCACGATAGCGTCATAACTTTTCTCGGATAGCTGCGATTTTTCCGAGGGAAAAATACAACCGAGTTGTATCTTGTCGCCTGATCTTTCCGCTTTTATGCGGTGATATCGTACTACGATAGAGATAGAGTATGGCGCCGAGTGGCGCCGGACAACGCACGGCTCGAATCTTTTGCCGAATCTATTTAGAGCATACGACGCGGCGCCTTGGCGAAGAAGCAACAAGGTAAAATGTGTCGTTTTAACATAAGAGGAACGATCGAAGAGATCCCCTTCTTCCAAGAAACGATTACCTATATTCCGATATACCCTATCACAATCGTAATATTTTGTTTACGCATTGTCGTTTTTATATCCGGCTTCTTCTAAAGTAAAAGAGTGATAGAAAGGATATCTCCATTCTCCCCCGCGAACCATGTTATATAACATACTTTCACGGTCGACACTTTATCTTACACGTTAACGGTCATGCAATCGCCTCAAGATAAGCTTTATGAACTTTCATCGGGAAAATAACCAGTTTCTGTGTCTCACGATGAAAAGACAATTATATCCTCGTAGACACGTGCAAGACATTGATAAGACATCGATATAAAATTTTCCAATATCGTACGTTTGTCTATAACGATACTTTATTGATAACTTTATACTAATTCCTCAGGAATCCCTGAACGAACGGAAGGAAGATTGGAAGTAGCAGTGAGCCGAGATTCGAAAGAATCAAATGTGAATGTGAGTGATTAGTCTCAAAGAGATTAATCAAAAGAGAGCCAAGAGAGTCATTAATTCCGCCATAGATATAATATTTATCCGGATAGGTTCTCTCTCTCGCAGTAAAACGTGCGTGACTTCCAAAGATAAAGCGGGGAAACTCGTGCTCGAATAACGATATCCCTTCGAGTAGAGTGGAGTTATCGAGCGACGCGACTCTTTCAAATGCAAACTACGAATATATATATATATATATATATATATATATGTGTGTGTGTGTGTGTGTGTGTGTGTGTGTGTGTGTGTCGGGATAAACAGGATATCTGCTCGTAATAGGACTCACTCGTTTCTGGTTTAATTGCGAGAGAATTCTTCGAAGAGAGTTAAAGATAGAGAGAAAAATAGAGATAAACAAGAAAGCACGGGATCGATTTGATCGACGAATTAAGAGTGGACCGTCACTCGATTCTAAATCCTTCTCAAAGCGCAATTTCGTTATTGATTCGAGTCGTACCGTAATTGCGAGAACAAGGACCACTTTCGCTTTAAGAAACTTGACTAGGTCTTATCAATCGAGTGACTCTTTTAGTATATAGGTCTCTCGATTAAAAGAAATTATAGGGATCAAAGGTGGTGGAAGCGTCCTTTGGTTGTAGGGTTGTACGAATTGAAAGCGATTGGACAAAACACGAACGGGACGAAGTCGATTGCGAGCGACCGAGATTAATGCGTGTTACCGGCGTCATCCGGCGCGATGACAATTAACGAATCTGCGAATAACGTCACATCCTCATATCATCTCGTCTCTCGCCCTCCGACGCGGTTGGCCGCGTGCGATTTACGCTGGCGTGAACACGCGGGATGCGCGTGGGAGGAAAGCACGTTTCTCCTTTGCCCCTGAATTACGAGCGTGCGCGTTCGAGCCGGCACTTATTCGAACGACGTGGATCACGGTGAACTGGTTGGCAACAGCATTGACCTTCTTAATCCGCTCGCGTGTTTTGGCCTCATCGAGAAGGAACGTCCATCCCTTTTCATCCAACTACACACCCCTTCCAACTACTAGACATCGATTGATGTTAGAAACATCGTATCGGTCGTTTTGCGTGATTTCTCCGCGAACGGTGAACCCTTTCCAATCTCGTATCTCTCTTTCTTCCGGTCGATTTCGTGCGATACGAGTAACGGTAAATCGTTACGTCGCGTCTCGTCTCTGGCTACGGCGATTCATTATTCCACTTGGCTATTCTTTCTCTACATTACTTTCATTCCTTTCCCAACTTAGTTCGCATATAGGTATATACATATATGTATATATATATATATATATATATATATATATATATATATATATATAGAAGAAGCTACGCACGATACATCTCTCATCGACGACGTCAAAATCGATTATTTCATTCTCTTATTTTCTTTCGAAAGAAAACCTCGTCGTTCCGCCTAAATAAATTTTGCGATAGAAAATTTCATCTCGGAAGGAACGGATAATGACCATCATCATTGTCCTATGATGGATAATTATATAAATATCTTGACGGAAGTAAAGCGCGAAAAAGACAAAATACTGCGTATAATAGGACGGCGTCATGCTAAAAGAATCGCACAGCTTGCAAGAGAGAGAGAGAGAGAGAGAGAGGGAGAGGGAGAGAGAGGTACGGTAGCTGAAGGGTAGGGACAAATATCATTGGGAAAGAGGGGAGAAACGAGTAGCAAAGTTCAGGCATTGGCGATCGGACGGAAAGAAGGGGGAGAAAGGAGTGGTGATAAAGGTGCGAAGGGGGAACCGAAGGTGCGCCTTCCTAAGAGAGCGAGAAAAAAGACGGACAGAGGCAGTAAGGTAAAAGAAAAAGAAATACAAAAGATAGGGGGAAAGCATCGACGAGAAAATTTCCATGACGTGGCTATGTAGAGCCGCCGTATACTCTTCGTCGCGATGTATGTACGGTATACATGTTTCTATGTATCGATGGATGAACGGCGTACATGTACATGCATATACATATAAATATACTTTGTCATTATTGCATTACATTACGTACGTTACATACTCGTTGACACGTCATCATCGTGCCAAACGATCGACCTAGGTCCTAAGCGCGCGCTCTCTCTCTCTCTCTCTCTCTCTCTCTCTCTCTCTCTCTCTCTCAATCTCGCCCCGCTCGAATTCGGTCGAACCGGTTCTAAAACGACTGCTACTTGCGCCGCGAAAGAAAAAACGCCGGACAGCCGAGGTACTCGAGAAAATGGCAAACGGCTTAAGAAGAGATCTTGACTAAAGGCAAAGTCCTTCGGCGATCTTCTTCCATTCTCTATTACGTCTCCTCCTATACTTTCCTACTTTCTCCAAAAGTTTTATTTCCGTTCGGTCGTTAATTAATTCCTTATCGTATGTATGAATCTACGTAAACGTCATATCCCCTATCCACGTGCTCGATAAATCAATAATTCATTTATTAAAGAAAAGTTTCTTGGAACATATCCAAATAATAATCTTTGGTCATGATCCGAAGACTGTCGCTATGAGTTTTTAATAGGACGCAGGAATTGCTGTTTCGAAGGAAAAAAAAGAAGGGAAAAAGGAAGGAAAAGGAAAAAAAAGATATTCTTTCTAGGAAGAAAGAAACCGCAAGAAAGTTGCGATAAACGGGCGAAACAGGATGAATACTTTTTCAATACGATTAAGCGATTATTTCAAAAACTGAAAAGAGTAGATGAAAAGGGGAATGTCGTGTGTAGATAATTTCTTATCAAAGAGAAGTGTTTGATACATCGATAGACATCACGATAAAATCGTAATTGTATCGATCGATTATGTATACTTAGAAAGTAAGAGATAATGGTTGTACCGAATAGTAAAGAAATATTCGTAACTTGTTTTTAATGCGCGATCGATTTGTCTTTATGTCTCGACGAAAAGAAAATTTCTCGATTCTTATCGTTACGACGTTCTAATCTGCGACGTTCGATTAAAAAAATGATATTTCGCCTTAATAAATTGGCTGCCCCAATTATTGGCAATTTTGTCGCGATTATAGGTACCCGGTAATACGATTTATTAACGCATGGGTGAATTTATTATCGACGATACGACGAATAGTTACGCTCTAAACCAAAAAGAAACCAAGAGAGATTGCGCAAAAATGTCACCGATTTGCGAAATTTACTGTCAAACGATAGTAAATCTTACCGCATTGGGATATATTACATAGTTGCGTCCTCGAATTCGTACGAAATTCAAAATTTTACACATCGATGATAAATTACTTTTCTTTTGAACAAAAATTTATTTTTCACGTATCGACGCTTTTATCAATTTCACGTGGCCGTCATCATTGAACCAGGTAAGAAATGTTTCTACTGATTAAGTCAATAGCGATATCGCGTGACATCGATGTTGTAGACAAAAAAAAAAAAGAAAGAAAAATCATTTTTATCGAATAATCACGTACTATATAAACAAAAAAAAAAAGTTCTTATTATTATGACATTATATAGGTACGAAACTTTAGACGGAATATTTCTTTGAATAGTACTAACGGACGATCCAAGATAACGGACTATTTATAAGCATTTATTTATTTATCTGAAGATATTATCTCTTTCTTTTAATTACGAACGAACGAGTTTAAAATGTCGGAAGCGAATCTACAAAGAGCTCTTTTATCTATTGTAAATCGATCGCTTCTTTTTCTCCACTTGTTCCGTTCGTTCGTCTTCCCATTACGCAACGCTGTTTAATGAAAGTTAAAAAAGTAACGCTCAAGTCCGGCTAAATTTAGCCCGAGAACGCGGAAGCGTAAAAATACAAAGAAGAAAGAAAATAAATATCTACTCACCTGAAATTTGCCCCCATGTACAGGTGGTGCGCTTTGTTTTTGTATCTTGTGCGACATCTTCCCGAAAACGTACGGAACGTACTCCGTATATCTTCGAATATCCTTGACTTTTCTCAATGAATAATAACCTGAATAAATATACACTTGTATTTACTTTTTATGCGCGTGCGCTTTTCCGCGTGAGCTTTTCCGCGTGCGCTTTCCGCGTACGCTTCTTTTTCAGCTTATTCCTCTCTCTCTCTCTCTCTCTCTCTCTCTCTCTCTCTCTCTCTGGGATATTATCTTCTTTACGACTTAAACTTCCTTTAAACTTTTCGTTCTCACTTTCTAAGCGCTCCTAAATCAAAATGGTATGCAAGATGATAAATAGCCAGACAGCACGTGTACTTGCGTAGACGATAGACCGATGAATACGCACGCGCGTTAATTTTCCCTTTTTATGAATATGTATGCGCGCGTATATGCGAGTAAGCGTCTCGTCCCAGCTCGTTTCGTAAGCTAAATTTAATATTAGTAAAATAGAATAAGATAGAGAGACGTCGGTAAATACGAATATATTTAAAATAATAGAACACACAGATGGGAGAAAGTCGAAGAATATCGAAGAATAAAAGATTACTATTTATGAGGTCGAAAGAATTTTCTTCTTTTATATCTTTCTTTTTTGCGTTGAATTGATTCTAATAAAGGAAGAGTTTGCCGTAGCCACGAGCGTCACGCAAAGACTCAAAGAAGAATGACGACGACGACGACACGATCCACGATGTGGGAGGCCGTTAACGCGGTTCGCCCTGCACCTTTCGCCCCCACCACTTCCCTTCCTTTTCTTTCACCCCTCTTCAACTATTTGCCATCGTCCCTCTCCCCTCCGGTCCCCTTACCATTTGCACACCCCACCATTGCCACCGCCGTTCATTTTCCTCCGCCGCGCTCTCCTCTAATCCTCGCCTAAGATCGTTACGCGCGCCGCACACGATTACGGTCTCTCTATCTCATGGCCAAACTTTACGGGCGAACCTTACTTCTTCGACACACAACCATTCTTCCCTCTCCTATTCAAACGTTTCTCTCTCCCTCTCTTCATTCAGTCTTTCCTTCTCCTCTCTTCTCCCTCTATCATTCTAACCATCACGGTCATGTTTTTAGCTCTCCTCTCTCCTCAAGCCTTCCCAATCATCTCTCGTCTTTATTCTCTCTGTCTCTCTCTCTCTCTCTCTCTCTCTCTCTCTCTATATTGATATATTTTACGAGGAACATTGATCTTTTCGTTAGTTCCAGAGATAAGTTTCTTCGATTTGTTTCTTCAACCTGTCAGCGCAGGTAATAAAAAAAGATGAGAAAACAGGTGCCAAATGCGCTCATAAAAAAAATAATCTCATTGTAAAGGAGAATGAAATTGCGAAAGAATGAATTATCGATCGTTTGTTATGATCCATAATGCGACTTTTCTTATCGCCTCGGGGAAAAAAGATATCGGCACTTCCGAAAGTGAGATATGATTTTATATCTTAATGTATGGAAATAATGGTAACTAATATAAAATTAATGTAAAAGTTATCGTTATGTAATAAAACTATCGAAGCGTTTATACTCTCGAATCTATTTAATTTTCTTTTATCTCCCTTGCAACATGACGAATTGAACGAGTAAACGAGGAAAGTAAATTAACGAGGCCGCAAATAGTTTAGTTTATCAGAATTATAAGAATAATTGAGATGACTGTTAAAGAGATGACTGTTATTGCATAAACGTAGAATCGATCTGATAAATTCCCTTTTACTTTTTTTCTCCTCTTACTTACGTACGAGGATATAATATTTCAATGTACCCGGAATAATCGTTTTTAGTTGTAACAATTAAGCCTTCCTTATCTTACAACTTGTTCAGGATTAAGGTTAATGATATCATCATCTTGTATTTTTTTTCTCTTCGTAAAACACCTCGAACGCGTGGAAAATAATTATCGTCATAAATCAGAGAGAAATTAAATTGTCCTCCTCGAATTTCTTTATAGTAAGCAAAACTTACAAAGAGAATGCAATATGACAACGGATATCAGAGAGTTAAAACGCTTTCTCGTTTAAATTTATTTACAAAAGTCAGCATAAAGAAGATCGTACGCGCTATCGCGTAATATTTTTTACACCAAAGGAATCTCTTATATATCATGCGTTGCGAATAACATTTGTCGTAAGAAATTTATCGTAACAATTTTCACGGTAAAAAAAAGAACCGCGATAGGTAGGTCGAGCGACCGATATACATACGAGTGGAAATAATAAAAATATTTAGATCCAAATTGTTATTTGATAGGAAAAGTTAATTTTTAAAAATGAACTTTTATAGCTTGAGAATGGGTGTCCCGTGATATAGCGCAGGCGCATCAGAAAAAAAATCTAATCCATTTATGTTATAATATCGGGCTTATCGATAAAAGCGTAAAAACAACCGTACACAAAGATATTAAGGTTCGTCTTTCTCTTTGATTGCCGAGGAATCGCCGAGTAGAGTAAACCTCGAGTATCGTGGATGATGGTGTAGCATTCCTTGGATCGTCGCGTACTAATTGTAAAGTGAAAACTTTCCATTCGACGACGCTTCGCTAAGTCCCGACGTAAATGCGCGAAAGTTCATGCGAAACTAGAGGAAGGCGAAGCGTGCGTTGGCATCGCGCCTTCCTTCGTTCACGGCTCAAATACGGAAAGCGTATGTACGGCTAAAGGAAAGTAAAGAAGATTTATCAAAGAGTACAAATCTTTGAACGAACGACGAAAAGATTCTATATATGACGCATTCGTATTAGCTACGAGGCGCCAAAAAACGAAAACGCCAAACGTTCTCGTCGATATCACCCTTTCGCCCACACTTTGTTCCAGATTCGGGAACAGGCCGCTATTTGATAATAGAAATTGCTCCGTAGGCGATCGAACAAGTATGGCAGACGTCTCGTCGCCAATCGCGCATTGAAACGCCTCCTTTTGCTATGTAACTCTGGAGAAAGGACGCGCGACCTTCAGGAATAACCTTTTTCTCGTCCTCGCTTTCTTTTCTTTTTCCTCATTTTTCTTCTCCTTTCATTTTTGGAAATAAAGTGAAAACGGTGACGGACGAAAGACTGAAAACCCTATCTAGTAGGAATATTTGTATCTCGCGAGCATGAACCTCCGGCAAGGCCCCTGTAGAGAGAGAGAGAGAGAGAGAGAGAAAGATTCCTTGTCCTAAGAGGGGACCAGACGCACGAGGCCCGCCGCCGACAAACCCTCCTCTGTACAGTACGCTTCAAAAATTTCGCAATCCTTTCGAAAAGAACTTTTCAATATGATCCTATCGTAAGAACCGATAAGAAGCCAACTTTGTCCGTTTGTATTACTCGATCGATATTGAATATTTATTAAAATTTTTATTTAATTTATACCTTTACACTCCTACATATTTATATATATATATATATATATCGCATCATTTGTATAACAACCCTTTATTTCGACAGGACGGTTGAGCTTCGAATTATCCATACAAATGTATTTTTCTTTTTTCCTCTCTTCCAAAAGGGAGTGTAATTAGGTCGTACCAATTCTACCTATAAATTACTTCCGTTTATGCGACATTTTGAGATAAAGAACGTACGAGATATAGCGCGCGTTCTATACAACACGAAAAAATTTGAAAAGAGACAAATGAAGTTTAAAAAAATTCGAAGGTCGAAAAAATCAGCAATTGTTCGAGGCTAGGAAGGATCTCCCCCTCGCGTTCGGCGAACGTAATCTCGTTTTTAGGCGTAGTTGAACGAAGCGTCTACAAGACGCCGACGACCGACTGCTTCGATGGAAATTTCCATTGCAGTTGGCACGTTGCGCGGTGTGACCGTACAGTCCACCATAAAAATATTTCCCCTCTTCTTGACTATACGCTTTTTCTCTCTCTCTCTCTCTCTCTCAGTGAGACTCGCTGCGACGATCGAACCTTTATCGATGTATCTATGCGAAAAACTAACTCTTGTTATCTTTCTTCGAATCGTAAGATACTACAAATAAAATTAACTTACGATTAGTCATCTTTGGCCGTTGATCATCGTTACATCAAAACCAGTTGTGATATTTACGTTCATTTTTTGTCCATTGTAATATTGGCAAGAAATATCGATGCCGATGATCGAACGAACGTACAGTTGCGACAATACATTATATTCGATCCCATTTTATCACTACGATTTATTATTTCTTACGATCCAGAAGTTCTTTACTTTTTTGAACCTCGATGGAAACAAAAATGTCATAAATCATGCAGTTCATGTAGAGCAAGACGATAATATTCTAATAAGATACAAAAATCGTGTCAAAGGCGATTGTTGGATTGTTGATTCCCGCAATGAAAAAAAGAATATGAATATCGATCATGCGATACGATTATATAATTATCGAAAACCTTGGATATATCCGAGCTAACCAAGATATATATTTTCTCTCTTCTCATTTCCATTTATTATTTACTTTTAACGATGAAAGAATTATTATTATTCGAAATGAAAGATACAGCTGATCGCGCAATAGATTATAACTAACATATGATTGTCAACGAAACGATAAAGAAGCTATTCCATCTAATGTAGTTTCGATTGTTCAAATTCGCGGGGCTATTTCGATCGACAGGAATATATTCGACAGATGGCGCTCTATCTAAGGCCACAGCCAGTAAACGTGGAGTAAGATCGTTGGTCGTTCGAGTTATTCGTCGGTGTAAAGCTACTGATCTCTTATTGGCTGTCAACGTCTAAGTCGGCTAGTCGTTTCGGCGAAACGACAAATGGGGAGAAAGAAAAGGAAAAAAAAAAAAAAAAAAAAAGAAAAAGAAGTAATTTTCTATGGAAATAATTTTTCCCTGACGGCAAATACTCGACCGAATGAAATTATACTCAATGACTTAATTCTTGTCATCGAGTTACTCTAGTTCTAGTACGATCGTGCGTTGTACGTATAATTTGTTTAAATCTTGTTGAGTTTCTATCGCCATCGGAAATATTAATTTTATTAAAATGGGAAAAAACAGGTGGATATACGAGATTAATAATCCCAATAAGATTTCCGAATATATTTCCAATTGGGCGAGTTTTATGTAAAGATTGCACGCGCGATCAAGTCAACACACATCGTTAGGAAGCAATGTGATCGATCAACGTTCAGGGTACAAAAAAGGAAAGACAGATATAATACAGCTAAGACAAATTACGGGTGGACGTTTGAAAACTTACTGAAAATCAGTCGATATAAATAAAGAACTTGAGAAAGATAAAAAGATCGTGAAATGTCATTTAAAAACGTGTCTTATTTCAGTGAAAGGCATAGCAACAACGTGGTGTAATAGAGCACGTTGCCAAAGTGAACGATTCAATATTGTTGAACGATTATCGTTGACCACTTTGATATTATTTATTTATCTTTTTAAATAATGAACTAAATTGTACGTACATTATTGATTCGCAATAGAGAGAGAGAGAGAGAGAGAGAGAGAGAGAGAGAGAGAGAGAGAGAGAGAGAGAGAAGAGGAACGAATTAAAAGTTGACAAGGGATAGTGATAAAAATGTGTTACTTTCGTATTTACGTATCGATCCTCGGCAAGAGGTTTCTCGCTTCTAGAAATACGTTTCTACCTTTCTAGAAAAATACGTATGGATACGGTTCAATGATAACATGTCAACATTGAAATTAAGTATGCAGGATAAGAAGGACTTGGATAAATTTACGAAATTTTTGGCGTTAAAGGCTGCCCAAATCATAGTACAGTCCAGGTCAGGAGAGAAAGTATGCACAAAGTGTAAACCAAATTCATCGGGTACAGATTGGGTAAGTTGCCTTTTTTCCTATTTTCTCTCATTGTTGCACATATTCGTGACGGATTATTCCTCTAACCTCAATCCGGGATTTCGATGAACGACATTTTATTATAAACAGTATTTTCAGACGACATACAAATTTATGTCGATAAAGAAGCTATTATAATATTGTTGTATAGTTCAACTTGGCGATTCAAGATCTGCCGGATGTCTTGGCAGAGGCTAAGAGAGCTCTCTGCGGTGAAATAGTAAATTCCACTATACCGCTTTGTATAGAAATCTCCTTGAGGACCGTAGAAGGCGATACGATGGTTTTAGAAACATGGAGTTTAGGCGTTTTACCAGAACACAGTGATCCTACAGTAAGAGTAACCTATACGGTTTACAACAGAATGGGTATTTTATTAAAATCGTTGCTCTCCGTCTCGAGGATTACTCCAGCTTATAAATTAAGCCGTAGACAAGGACCAGACTCTTACGTTATCTGCTACAGAATATATATGGGGGAACCTCAATTGCACACTTTAGGTACGTTTACATGCATATGTTTATTATACATATGTTCATCTAAAATACGTACTCGTGAAATTATTATTTCCGTTCAAAAAAGGAGACAATTACAAGCACGTGAGAGTAGGACAACTGTGCACTCCCGTTGGTACGATACATTTGTCGGTCTCGTATAGGACTAAAATGACTATTTCTCCAACCCATACGGGACGAGATTCGATAATGCTTAAAAGCGATCATTTTCATTCGGATCTAAGTCCACGGCATGCCCGTTATCAACAAAGGTACATACGATAATACCATAATATCGATTATATCGAATCGATTGAATGTTATAACACCTATTCTCCTAACGTATCCTCTCTTTCCTAGCGAAGAAAATTCCAAATCTTTGAGCGATACTATAAAAGTAGGGGCATTTGTAATTAGTAAGCCCCCTATGGTCAATGAGGGAGATTTAGTTATACCAGATGTACCGTTCAGTTCTTTGCTGACTCCTCGACAAACCTCACCACCTCCTCCTGGTTCTCTCGGCGATACTGTAAATGCGAAAAACGTAACGGCGGGTGTTGCCACGGACAACAGCAACAATGGTAACAATGAAAGACTGTCGAACGATAATAATACAACGTCAAAGTCCAATTCGCAGAATGAATCTAGAAGAAGTAGTTGTTCTATGACCAGCGCAAATGACGATTTCATTATGGTAGATTTGGTAATTAAAGTCTTCAAATTTATATTTACGTTACACTTTTAAGAGACCTTAATGCGTTTTCTTTAATACATTTCTCTTAGAAAACACCATTCGCTATTACTAACACTAACAGCGATTTGGGAGCCTTCTATCGGGAATGCCAAAGTGCGCCCCAGCTTCAAGCATTTATGGAGGAAAGAACACTGGCAGAACAAGTGGGAGATCTTACTAAGCAATTGGAAACGTTCGAAACGAATATGCAGCATTACGAAGACATTTTATCGTCCCTATGTCAAACTGAAAACAATAACTAACGGACGAGACATTTTTCATGTATTTCTCGATGTGTAAGAATATTATTTATTACACCACGCACTCATATTTATTGAAATTCTCTTCTCATCTAGTAGTATATATTATATTGTTATTATTAGGAACGAATATCAATATGCTGGTGCAACGACGCTTCTTTGTTATTCGACGACAAATCGTATGGTAAACGTGCTGCTTCTCTATTATCCGTTTCTCTGTCGAATTATATAATATATACGATTGATGGAAAATAATAATCCTTTACGATGAGAATTTTAAACCATTCAAAAATATATGCCATTGTTAAATGTTTTCTTTATATACGTTTGAGAGCAGAATATCTTGGATATAAAGCCTTGTTGACTCGTGACTTGTCTACACGTTACGGGCGTATATACATATACATTATATATTATAACCCTCTATAACGGCATGTAATGTTTTGAACTCGTGTACGCTTAAATGTTTTACGTTTAACTTCATTATACCTTTTTTCTTGCAACATTTATTCTTATCTCAGGTTTTCTCTCTCTCTCTCTCTCTCTCTCTCTCTCTCTCTCTCTCTCTCTCTCTCTCTCCAAGTACACCGTCCTTCGATTGTCTAGTGATTTATTATGGAAGTAATATTTAATTGTAGTTGATTTGTTGAAATGCGATGTACAAGCAGTCCGTAAGTAAGTCGCCCATCATAACCTCTAGTAAAGCCAGATTAAAGTTTCTTAGTTCGATCGAAGGATGAAATTTCTCACTTTTCTTTTCTTTTTTCAAATCCTACATATACAACATATTGTATCACGGAAAAAGAAAAGAAAAAAAATGTACTTAATCGAATATGAAATTGCAGGCTTACCGATGTATCGTATAAATGTCAATAAATAAAAAGAGCATTTTCACGTACACAAGAAATATACACATTTTCTAATTGCATATTTTAAAAGTACTGTCCAAGTATATCGAAGGACGAGTGTACAAGTTCTATACTTGTGATAATGATACATACTGGTAATATTTTTACATATTACATAATTATTTTGTAAACACGACCAACCAAAAATATGCTTATGGAGGGTTAGCTGACGTTGTCATTGTGCGTACGAAAATGTCTAAATGCTTTATTATTATTGTTTATTATTAATAATTGTTAATTAGTCTTATTAAGACAAAATTTACTATTATTTATTGTCTGTATATAGTGTATATTATTCTTTAGTACGATTATAACTTTCATCGAATAAACATAATTGCGTTTTACCTTATCTTTATAATATTTACATAGAGAAGGAAGGGTATTTCATATTTATTATCATTTCGTGTATATTGAATTGGCCCAAAAAATAATGTCCAATTTCTGCGCTAGATAGCGCTTTTGTGTTCACAGGTACAACACGTGGTTCTTAACCTAAAATATGTATGTGTGTATATATATATATATATATATACACACACACACATACACACACACACGTATGTGCACATGATGGCGATGGCTGATATTTTAACGTGTATGGTAATATTATGGCGTTTCGTTAAATTTCCTTGAAATCTTTTTTAAATCGTCCTTTTGAAAATGTTCGATAAAAACGTGTACTTTCGAGGAATTATGTTGTTTTATTTTCACATAGGGAAAAAGGCAATTGGAAGGAGAAAAAAAGATTTGTGACGTGATAGAGCGTATTCAAAACGAACGAGAACGGTTGAAAAATATTTGAAAAAGTTATGAAGATTTTAGTCTAGCTGATGACGCTCTGGTAAGTCTAATAAAATCGATAATCAAATATTCATATTAATCGAAAATAATAAAATAGTAAGGATATCAATAGATTATATATCGAAAGAAAGTATCAAAATCCAGCGTTGCTTTTACACTTTTTATTTCGAATAAAGCTTCTAGGTATGACGTTTTAGGATACATCTAAATAAAATCGATTAACGCAATAAAAATTGATTTTATTTAAACGCAATTCAGGATTGTTCACGAATCTTATTTTATTATCGGTCCACAATAAATTTATTATTAAATTTGTCGTTATATCGATATATCGCGTTTTGTAAGAGAGGGATTTTGATTTATCAGGAGAGGAAAGACGGAAAGTATTTATCGATAAAATCGAAAAGATGGCAGTTCGGTCGTTCGATATATTTTTGTTTGAGAGAGGCGAGCGACAGGCGGGCAGAGGGCATCGTTGGCAAGAGATCCCTTTTCCAAGCAGTAAACAACATGGCTGGTTTACTTTCGTACGCGGGTTATGTCGTCCCCGTCATTTCAACGAAAAAACATCTCGCTATCTTCAGTCACTGATAGCCACTCGCGGTGAGTAAGCATTTCGTTCACCGAACGACCATCATTTTAACCTTAACGCGACATAAACGGCTCGACGAAAGTAAATTGTTATATCGTTGTTATACGTTCGGGATATTTTCACCTATGTAAATCAGACCAGACCGTATGTTTCTATTTCACGGCAACGTCTTCAATGACAAACCGTGTTCCTTTCGAATCTACCAATATTTCTTACTTTATTAACCTAGGAGGACATATATGATGGAATCGTATATATAAGTATATATCGAGGCAAAGTGTTTCTTACTTATAACGTTAAAAATAACATTACGACGTGTTCTCTCTTCTCTTTCTCGATTCGTTCAATATGTACACGTAACGTCGAATGATGAAACCGATACGTTCGATTCGCCGACATTCCAACCCACTTGGATCATTTTCATATTCTCATGTCGATGCTTTCCTTTGACAGCTGGTATAGTTTAGCCGATATCTACGATATAGCGGGACATTTCTATTTTGTCGTGTGGCAACTTTTACATGTTCTCTCGCGAGAGAACATTATTCATATCGCCCAAAGGTTATCCGTCAACGAGTCTCGTATACTCCCCCCCCCCCTCTCTCTCTCTCTCTCTCTCTCTCTCTTTCTCTCTCTCTCTCTTTCTGCCTGGTTTCCTCTCGCTCCGCATCGTCACCATCGTTACCACTCCTTAGGAGCTTTTTTCAAAGCAACAGATGTTTTTTCTTTTTTGCAGAGAAACGTATGCGAACGTTGTCTCCTCCTCCTCCTCCTCCTCCCTTCCTTTACCTTTTCGTTAAATACTGTTTTACGTTAAAGCTACTACGTACATCAGCTCTTCCTTGAATCGCGTAGGTGACTTGAGCGACCAGCACGGAAGAGAAAAGTACTATAGAAACGCGTTAGGGGAACACTGTCGCCCTTATCTCGATTTATCGTCCAGTGTGTACGTTGTTGTTAGTAAATAAATACGCTCTGTTCCCCTCCCTCCCTCCCTCGCCTCGCCTCGCCTCGCCTCGCCTCGCCTCGCCTCGCCTCGTTAGAACTCTTTAGGAACCTTCGAAGAACCGAGCTGACATTTAGATAATGTGTACGATCGTTAAACGTTGAGTGGCATGCAGCCACGATCGTACTACTCCGCATTCTATGTCGATAATCGACTTTTATCGTATCACCGATATATACCATTTTAAATCGTTATAATTCACCTTTTTTCTTTTTCTTCCTTTTTTTCCTCCTCTCTGTTACATTACTCGCACTCGTGTATCATTAAGTATATTAAGTGTGTACGAAATAAAAAAAAGAAAAACTTAATAGGGATGGATATATTGTGAGCGTGCAACTTGCGAAGATTAATATTTACCTATAATTTCATATATTTTCCTATCTAGATTATATAATATGAAAGAAACTTGTAGTATAATTTATATTTAGAAAAAGTTGAATCTTCGGATATGATGAGATAACGATTAGATATTACAAATACTAAAAAACTAAAAATATATATTACCTGTTATAATTTTATTAACCGTACTAGTAGTAAAATCATAAACTGTATCATAATGTTTAATCGACGGAACTGGAAGAAACGTTACAAAAGTATTAGGAAAATATTAGAAAAATATTACTCGTAATTCCACAGTTCGTGATATTGAGAGAAAACGTGATCGCGCGCGACTTGGAATTTTTCGATTGTTAATTTGCAACGATCCATGGCACTTAAAAGGTTAATCATTACGGAACAGCTCGCACAAAGTCGATACATATCTCTTACAATAACGAAACAAACAATTCCCAGATAGATCGATGATTACATCGATACGTTCCAGTAATATCTCTGCGAACGAGTACAAATCTATAAGTCAATATATTATTCCATTAGTAAGTATAGCGACTAAATAATAGATACCGATATATGATTTATTTCTTGATATAAATTGATATTGTAAGTAAAACGTAGCGACAAGTTTTTTCTAAAATTCACTTTTCCGAAACTTCAAGTCGGTTGTTAAAATAATTGCTAAGCAGCGTGCTTTGTTTTTTAAATGTTAAAACGAGATTTGTAACATCGATGAATTCTCTTTCCTGACGATCGAAAAACTTTTGGGTCCAATCGTACGTCATTCTATGACAAGCAGTATTCCTCTAACAGTTAAACAACTAAGATAATTTATCTCTAATTATACAGTCGGTAAATATACCAGATAATAAAATGAAGGAAAAGAAGATAATTACTAGGTATAACTTATCTTTATTACAACTTTTTATTTTTAAACACGATTATCAAACTTTCCTTTTATTTTTCTCTCTAAGGTAAGATAATGCATAATAAAGTTTAATAAGCAATTCAAGTATAGTCGGAATATAACTTTGAAAAGGCGAATATTATGGACTACTTCTCTTCATGGCGATGAAGCTCTTCGGAGAAAAATGTATCATCCGATACATTTCATGTTATATTAATATATTCTCATTATCAACGCTAAACAAAAACGAGATAACATTCCGATACTTGTATCTCTCGCATTACGCATAGAAGAAACCTCAAGTAACAAAGTAACGGCTGTGTATGTGTGGGTGTGTGTGTGAATGAATTCTACAAGAGCAAGCCATTAGGTGCATGCGTACTCGAATCATTTTTAAGTACATTCTCGAAAAAAAGCAATTTTGTTATTTTGAACCATTGACTTTGCTAATCTAACCACAGATTATGGATTAAGCCTGTACAGATTATCAAACTTTTTCTATGTACGTTTCAATGTCACAATAAATTCCTTATTATGCAGCATGCATATCAGACTGTGATATGTAAAAGTTTTCCAATTGTCAAGAAATATAATTCATCGATACAACAAAGTATTAAAATGATAAGTGAACAATGTATTGAGGGGAAAAAATATATATTATGTTGTTTCATAGTTATTTAAACTATCGATTAGGATTTCACGTGAAAAATGAATTTTAGAAAAATTATTAATATTTTTATTTATAATTTTTTCTAATTCTAATTAAATGAAGTAACTCTTTTTTTTTGCTACCTTTTACAGTTCCCTAGTTATAAGATAGAATCGAAAAATAGCCGAGTTTTCAAGGATCGATTTTACTCTCTAGGACTGAATTTTTAGCAGCAGAAAAAAGAAACTTGCGTAACACATACCTATAATATGCTCTACGTATTTTCGTAATTTTCTGTATTTCTACGTTGGATATTTTCCTTCGTGAGCATAACTTATAAAAAATATGAAAAATTAACAATGAAATTAAATATTATCAGATAAATACTTGGAATTACAAATGATGTCACATTTTACCTTGTGTCTGGATTGTAGACAAGTACACGTCGAGTCACTTAAAAGATATTAACTCCGTCCGCTTTTATTTTCTGGAAAAAATGCTCGAGACGCTATTTCAAAGTTAACGCTATTTTTAATGGTGCGTATTGCTCTTTCAAAAAGAATGATCGTGAATGCGCTTGCATCATTGCACTTGATCAAAAGAATCGTGACATGAAAAAACATCGAATAAAAATATTTCGCAAACTAATCATTTTTCGATATTTCATCCTAATATATTTTTTTTTTTATGGCAAAATGGCATAAGAAATCGATTCAGGCGGAAAAAGTTGTAGAACTCGATTAAAAAAAAATACCGGTGATCTTGAAATTGCGCACAAAAAATGACCTTGAGAGAAACTTATTTTTCTACACCCATTGGATATGTCGCTTGAGAATAGTGAGCTTTTATTTTGAACATTTTGCCCACAAAACTAAAAATAATGAAATTATTTAGTCTTCTTTTTAAGTGCCTCACCCGGTATATCTCGACGAGCGAATCGTTACATATTGTACAAAGTAACGTGAGAACTGGAAATTATTTCTCCTATTGCAATTGTTATATGCTATGGTCACGATTCTATGTAAATATATAAGCTATAAGTTACATAACGATAGATGATAATGATATACTCATATTTAACTAAATAATATTATTCGGCATAGTTATTTTTAATTTTTTTCTTTTGGACGAAGACTATAGTTCTTTTTTTTTTTCCGGAAAATAACGTAATGAATAAAGATTAGATACAAGAAACATGCATTTATCTTGTAATGACATAGCGTAACGATAAGTATAATCACATGATAAATCCACGAAGCGTATTATAATGGTTTATTGTATGAACGCTTCTAAAAGTAATTACTGGTAGATTTTCATGACTAAGGATTCATTAAGAAAACTGATTCGTTGCTTTTTTTTATATAAAATGTATATATATAAGAATTATTCTCGTGCAATAAATATTTATCCTTCCAATAAGGCTTTTTTCGTTAGAATCGATCTAGCTGCGATTGTAGACCAATTCTAACGAATAAATAATTATTTATAAAAATAAAAGATTATAGAAGGGTACTTTTTTGTAGAATTTTAATAGTTAGTATTGTTCTCATTTAAATCGATCTTGAATAATAGCAATTGTAACATTGGCAAAAATGTGACAATTTCCTAACATTCTGAAAAAGTCATCTCTTGATATAAGTTTAAAGATCGAAAAAAATCAATCTAGTTGTCTTTTATCTTTCGAATCCATCATTCATTTCTCAAAATCGGACAAGGATAGATCTCTGACGAAGTTTTAGTAAATAGCCTTAATTGCGAAATTATATATATAATAGTCCATGACGTATACACACTGATAGCTTTTCGTTATCATTGTAAACATGTATTAACGAAGCAACAGGTATCAAAAGTACAGGCAATAAAGAAATCCTTGGACGATCAGGGTTTGAGATAAAAACTTCGTACGAAGCATTTGAAATTATCCGACAAAAGTAAATCATTCCATATTAGTAGAGCGTTCTTCGAACGCGATGTTTCGAATTTAATTAAGTCGAAATAACGAAAACAAATATATTCCGTTCGAACGATATACACAGCGCTATATATCATTTGAAATACGTTGTCGAAGCGATATTAACGTAGATTATCACTTAGCACTCGATAATCATTCAATCTTTCTTTAAGTTTATCTATTTATAATTCAGTAGTTGTTTAGACCTAACAAAAAATGATGTCATATGAATTATACCGTATCTAAGGGAAGGAAGAAAAAGAAAAAAAAAAAATCGAAGGAAGAACACGTGGAGGAGCGATCCTTTGGATAACCTTAGTTCGGTCACTACATCGATCCGTCGTAGCGGAGCTTTGAATAATAGATATTCTCGTAGCCACCGTACAACTGTGGGTGTCGTCGGTGAGCGACGAATCGTAATCCCTTTCCGCCCCGTGATCTCTCCCTTTTATTATTATTATTATTATTATTATTATTATTATTATCAATTCTTAAATTCACCAACGAAAATAGGAAATTTGTTCGGTATTATATAAATTTGTATATACCGTTACATGATGGCATACAATCAGGGCATTGGTAGCAATCCTGTATAAGACAGATATGGCCAGTAGGTAAGTGGATCCGCCTGAGAAGAGGTCTGTGAAGGCACGTGGAGGCGCGTGGACGATCGTGTTCGAGTCGAGAGAGAACGAAAGAGCGACAGTCGGCATTGAGTTTTGCGCTCGATAGGTACGTCATGTCGGAGGGAATGAATTCGCGTCTCATTTCTCTTCCAATTATTTTACTCCCGCCTTCCATCGTGAGAAATCGTAGACAGCGAGCTTTGCGTCTGACGTGGTTCAATCGTTTTCTTGCGATCAAACGACGACTAATGCTTACCATTGGGGAGGCCTTGACCGTCGTTGAAAGGCCAATCACGAAGACGCATCAAGTATTACTAGCCTCGAGTTTTAAAACGTTCTCTTTACATTTTTTATGCTCGATGTTAAAGATAATTTTGAACCGTAACGATTATTTTACCTTTTTATTTGGTTACGAATGAAAGCGAACGTTGTTATCGGACAAAATATACACATACACACACATCCTACTTATCCTAAAGGGGATACGCTCGCCCTTGACCGCCACAACGATGCTCTGCTTCGCTCTATGCGAAAGTGATATCGCTTACAAACGGCCACAGTCCGATACGATGTGTCTCTGCAACTTTAAAAGCGGTACACTGTCTTGAATCATTGATAAAAGCCGTACTTTCGATGGTACGAGTTCGAGCTACTTTTTAACTACGACGTTAAACGAAAGAAAGGTCGAATCGAACTATATGAGCCGACGACCATTCTTTTTCTTTTTTTCCCTATTAGAAGATATTGGAACTAATGAACCATTTATTAGGTATCTCGTCGATCAAGTCATCTGCTTTCAACGAGCAATATTTCTTGTTATTCTTTTTCTTATTTCTTCTAGTTATTTCTCTTTCGTCTTACGTATTTCTCTTCGTTAATTATTCTAATTCGACTATATAGCCTTTGAAAAGATGCGCTTTAACGTGTCTTAAATATGTTACGAATTATTTGATAAAAAAGGCCCAGGATCAAAAGTAAATCCCGTTTCAGCGGAATCTCTGTACTTGGGCTTAAATAATATTCGCAGGACGGATGATAAATGTAAGGTAAAAAGATGTCGGTCACGTTTAGATCGTATTACCGTACGGGGTAATGTTAAAAGGAACGATATCTGTCATTGGTCATGCCGCGCCCTCTGCTATCTCCGGCCCTACCCTTCGGTCATCGCAGGGGTTTGGTTCTTCCATTAAAAGTCGCACATTCTTTATTCTCGATTATGACGATGGACGGTCGCACTGGGCTTCGAGTTACTTTTGGAAGTAACTCGAAGCCCAGCCTAGTCGTGCATTATTTCCCAGGGAATCGCTGGTAATCGTGTCATCATTAAAGGAGGGAGCGTCCCACCGATCATCGGAAAATAGTTTCAATAGACTATCGCGTTGTTATCTTTCGCAGATACGCTATTATGTAGCGTAGTTAGTTTTTTCCAAGGTTGTAAAGTATTATAAATGCATAAAGAGGGTAGAGACACTTACATTATACACCGATACATATGGTTACTTTTCCCTTTCATTGAGCTCGAGTCTACGCGCGTGTGTGTGTGTGTGTGTGTATATATATATATATATATATATATGCACGCGTATCCGACGTACATTGCGTTAGTAATATAAATATGTAAGAGACGATCATGGGAAGAAGTTGAAGGATCATTTACGTAATAGATCACGAGTCGTGATGAGGGAATCACGGTGTGATTTTCAAAGGGCATCGTGACTCCCAAGCGACCAATAACAAAACATCACCATCACTTGTTTGTTATTATCGGATACTTTCACCCAATGAAATTTGTCTTTCGCCTTTGACGTTTCTAACGTCGTCGTACGATTAATGTCAAATAAAGAAAGAGGAAAATGTCTCTCTTCTGATATTTGCAAAATGTCAATGTTCCTCGGATCGCGTTATAAGGCTCACGCGAATATAATGAAGCTTTTTAAAAGAGGGAAGGAAAGTAACGCGACGCGCCGTCGCGGCGGCGGTGGCAGCGGCGACGGCGGCGGCGGCGGTGGTTCTTCGGTTTTTGCGGTGGATCGCGGCGCGCATTAGTAGAGAAGTTTGCAAGTTAGAGACTGGACGCTTCTTCTTCCGAACGCATCTTAGTATCGAACGGTGAACGTGAAGCTGTTACTACACGCACGTGTCTTCTTGTTGCGTTCGAATAATAATAACTGCGTACGTCGTCCTCGCGTTCTCCTCTCAAAAGAAATCTCTCGTTTTCGACCAATTACATTTACCCCATCGTCTCGTTCGATTAAGTCCGCGAATTCGCGGATGCGCAAATGCGCGAGCGTGAGCGAGCGCGCGCGCGCTCGCTTTATCTTAGCGCGATGCTCGAAGACGAAAGGAGGAATCACGCTCGATCTTAAATTCTATCGGTATATAGCTAGACTTCCTCTTTCCTCCTCCCATCATTCTTGGGTGGACGCGATAAATGAGATATCTTTACTATGCCAAGAGATGAGTCTTCTCTGTCCACAAGGTAAAAATCTTATGTTCCTTCTATCGTACGTTACTTTTTTCTTAAAACTATCGAATACGACTCGAAGACTCTTGATTTTTGTGTTTCTTGGCAATAGGCCAATCGTCATCTCCGTGCGTACGCCCAAAATGATCTTTAGCGTGCTATCGAAGAGTAATCTTATTAAAGAGTAACTAATTACGTGAAAGCGTAACATTTATAAAACTATTGTGAAATATCATTACAGGTATGCATTCGCTTGCAAAGATTTTCCGTAAAATTATTATTTTTAATAAATTGCACAATCTATAATATATATAAATTTTATCGAAACGGCCAGTGGGAAACCTCGTGATTTCTTTGCGGCAGACGTAAGAATCTATAAATAAAATCGAATGGTTCTGGAATAGATTCTTATTCCGATTTTCGACGCGTATTAATTAGAAAGAAACGTCAACGAATTAAAAAGAATGAAGGAACGCCATTTCGGCGCTATTCTAATGGATCTCGGTCACGCGATGAACTTATCGTTAATTTTAACGTTGACACCCGCGTTACTGTTTTTCGTTATATCTCTTTTTGAAATGAAAACATATTTTCGTCTGTCTCGAAGAACTTATTGTTGGAGGATCTTTATAGATCACCGAGATTGCCGTGAGAAATACAAACGATGACTAGCAAATTGTGCTAAAGTCTGTCATATTAATTTAGTTATCTCGATTGTTTTATGATGATTCGCGTTGTAATACACACACACAGGCGTACATATAGTACATGTATACGTATATGTAGATATCGATACCATCTTACGGAATGTAAGTCTTATCAAACTCAAATATTCACGACGACCGAAGCGAAGATTCTCGTATTTTCACTTTTCGATGCGGTCTATGTCGCTAACCTTGGATCATCTCCAACTGCTCGGTCGAGAATCTCTCTGTAACCGTGCGTCGAACTCGGCGATTTTTCAGATTTCAGTCTTGCAAGTATATTTGTACACTTGTTGGTGTCGAATCGCGCGAACCGCATCGCGATGCAAATTTTCAATGATCGCGCTCGTACGATCTAATGAGGGAATATCGATCGGTGAAAATGATAAGGAAATTTCACACCGAACAACTCTTTCTCTCTCTCTCTCTCTCTCTCTCTCTCTCTCTCTCTCTCTCTCTTTCTCTTCTGTTTTTCTTTAGCGAATCTCGCTCTTCGTGAATCGCAAATTTCATTCCACGCATGGCGTTAACTCAATTAGCATGAGGGAGACGATAAAGAGCGCGTTAAGGCCTCATTCATAGACGGACAGCTGAAACCTTCGAACGTCAGCGAGATCGGACTATGTTCAAAGCCGTTCGCGTAGAAAAGTTGAGAACGAAACGAATCGAGAGGATGGCACATATAGGTATATTTTAATAAAAGAAATATCAAAACGGGACGAGAGTCGAATTATTTAAGATATATGCGCACCGTATATATTAATATACCGTTTCTCGTTTCCTATATTAGTTTGCTTTTTTGACATTGTTCGATGACGCGCTACCAGTTATCGCGACTATGTACAGAACGTTAGATACTTGTATTTACACATGTCTCAGATATATATCTCTCTAGATATATCTACGCGGATCTACTTATACGTCGTGAAAAAAGAAAAAAACGATATCTATCGTTGGAGGTAAGAGAGGAGTATATGTCGAAAGACATATTGTTTCGTCGATCTATTTTCGCGAAATTCGAAATTGAAGTAAGACGAGCCGAAAACGATAAAACACACGCAACTACACGCGTAATCGTGAGTCCTTTTATTGTGCATCCTTTTATTTATGTTAGCTTTACATAACCGCGTCGATGATTTACGAGATTGTCCTCGTAACGTCGCTCGAAACGCGTTACGCTATTAAGCCTCATGAAAAAGATGTTGTATTGTTAACTCTATCGATGCATCGATGTAATTTATTCGGGGAAAAAAAAAATAATAAAAAAGAATTGAAAAAATTCCTTCCTTATTGTCCACATTGGCTCTATAATAAGGAACATTGATTGTCGTCTATAATTATTCATTCTTATTTCTCAATCTTTTCCGCGTAATAAAATGACGCGTCATTTCGTTGCATGGAGATGACCAGTGAGAAATCTATATTTATGATGCAACGATAGGAACGTATAGATACGTCGGTACGTCGTGGGATAGGAGTTTACGTTTGGTTTGAGGAGACACGTCAGTCTTGCGGAAAGTTTACTATTCGAATCAAGGTTTCTTGAATGCGTAACGGAAACAGTAGATTTGTATAGGTTTTACTCGAATCGACCGGATTGCATCTTCCGGTTTGCGTTGGTACGATCGAATCGTGCGATAAAAATGGCATCGAATTTATCTAATCGCAAGTCGGAATGCGGTTAAGCTAACAGTTTCTCATTTGTCCAATAGCGAGAAAAGAGAAGGCGGAAGAGGAGGAGGACTAGCGTCGAGATTGAAAATTTCTACAGGAAAGAATTGGTGTTGGGAAGAAGAGGAGGAAGAGGAAGAAGAAGGAAAGAAAAGGAGAACGGCAATAGCGGCAACGGGAATAAGAGGTGGAAGAAGAAGATCGGTTTCCCCGATAATCATCGAGAGCCATATTTTTCCGACGTGGAGGAGAACGCGGAGGAGCTGCAGCGGTAGTATCGAAAGAAGAAGGATAAGGTGGTCCTGGAGGTGGAGGTGGGATCGGTCGAAAGACGACGACGGCGGCGGCGGTGGCGGTGGCGGTGGTGGTGGTGGCGCCGACGACGACGACGACGACGACGACGACGACGACGACGAGGACGACAACGACAGCGGTGGTAACAAGAGGGTAGGCCGGAGGTGACCATTCACCCCACATGGACGCCACCCTCGAGAAACCACCCATATCCTCAAAAGTGGATATTTTATCGCCATTATATCGCCAGGAAATATCCGAGCGGAGCGCGAGAGAAGCGCGACGCTCGAGGACGATAATTCCTCTTCTCCTCGGCCGTTCTTTGGCCCTTCTTCGAGGATTCGTCGCCGTTCCGATAACGACGACGACGACGACGACGACGACGAGAACAACGACGACAACGATTCGTCTAGCGAATTACCACCCTCGACCGCAAACTTTTACTTCTCCTTATTTCGCTGGTACCGACGAAGACGACGGCGACGGCGACGGCGACGGCGACGGCGACGGTGACGAGGACGAGGACGCGTCGACATCAAACACGTTTCATGCGTTTATTACGATACACGCATCGACACGCGTTGTCGTCGTTGTCGTCGTCGTCGTCGTCACGCATGTAAAAGGCATATCGATAGACTCCGTCCAAAAGAGCCTAATCAGCAATTTTAACAAGCCTAATCAACGCTTTCCGCCGACGAAAAATGTCGCGCAGCGCATCTACGCGTCCCATGCAAGGTAAGTTTCTTTTCTTTTTTCTACCTTTGTTTATTTGCTTTTTTCTCTTCGATATCTCTCGATGCTCGATGATTTTTTCTTTTTTTGAGAAGATGAGATTGGATTGATAGACGCGTGTATCCTATCCGATGGCGCTCAAAAATTCGCGCTTTAGCTCTCGAAGTCGTCGTTAACGCAGCAATCTTCTTTATCTATTGTAGGCGTCGACGTCAATCTCGACATCCATGTCGCTTTTGGCGTCGGCGTCGGCGTCGGCGTCGGCGTCGGCGTCATCGTCGTCGTTCGACGTTGGCGTAAGCGTCGTGACACGTGGCGCCGTCGAGGGGCGACGCCTCAAAGTCACTCGACGGCCGTCGAACCGTAATTTCATCGACGAGTTGTGGAGCTTTGCTACGTCGTGTTCCGGACATCGAGAAAGGGAGAGAGAGAGAGAGAGAGAGAGAGAGAGAGAGAGAGAGAGAGAGAGAGAGAGAGAGAGAGAGAGGGAGAGACAGAGAAAGGAAGAGAGAGAGAGAGAGAGAGAGAACAAAATAGACTGGTAGACAAGTGCCTCCAGTGTATGCTTTGTGAAAATTATCTTAAAGTCGTTTACGCGTACAATACTTGGGTGCTGCTGCTCCTTCGGTCGCGCGTATCTCCACTTCTTTCTCCTTTTATTTCTCATTCTTCTTTTCTCCTTTCTTTTTCTCCCTATTCCTCGTTTTCCAATTTTCATTGTTAGTGCTAGTGCCGCTGCTTTTGTCGCAAACCAGAAGAAACAAGCGCGCATTCAATCACTGTACTACTATATGCGCTGTCATTGTAGTATAGTCATCTTCGTCGTCCTACTCGGTGATCCTCATCGTGGAAGGCATTTACGGAAGAAGAAGAATACATAAAATCGGTGCAAATCGACATTTGCTTCCTTCGATGGGATCCTCGTGTTACGGGACATCACCGTCGACGCCTGATATCGATCGGTCCTCTCTCCCTCCTCCTCCTCTTCCTCCTCTTCTTCATCCTCCAACAGTCCTCCCTGCTCGTTCACCTTTCTCGCCTTCCGCTTTTCGAGCCTAGTGCGCTAGACAACAGAATCCTGTTTCCTCGTAGTTTTTCGCATTAACTATCGCTCTCATGATCCTGGATATCTTCTCTGACATATCGTTCCCTTGTGGATGATCGTTACGTGAAAAACGATACGACGACCACGACGACGACCACGACGACGGATGACGGTGAATGATTCTCCTTCGAGACATATTTTCTTGTATGAAATCAAAGGGAGTTGTCGTTCATTTCACCGTCTTTCATTGAAGAGAAACGCGTTCGCGCCAATCTTTATTGCACAACGATGTTAGCATCGATACGTGCATCGACCAATTCATCGTTCCTTTATGATTTCGATCACGTTTAAATCGATCACTCATTGGAACGTGAAACACCCTTATTTTCGATCGTTTAACGGTGATATCCTTACGGTCGTTGTTCGAATAAACGAGCTATGCGATCAACGTTAAGAAAAAGTGTAGGGATGGTAGACGTCAAATGTTTCTCTATCAAGTCATTTTCCCGCATAAGTTTTTCAAATTGGCCTCAGTGTGGTGGTGGAACGCGTTTAGAAAAGGCTAGATACGTATCACGTGACAGGGAGATAGAGAAACGTAAGTGGCGCTGTAGATAGGTAGACGTCTCTAATCGCGGTATCCTTCAATTTTCGCGCTTTTTCGGGGAGGGACGCTGAAGAAAATTAAACGCGTTAAAATAACATTGTTAAGCAGTAATTTTCTTATCGGACGAAAAAAATAATTGTGCGAAGGAAACATTCCGTCGTCGTTGTTCGTCAAACGTCTCGGAGCCTCGTCGAAAAAAAGAAAAAGAAAAAAAAAGCATATTTCTCAAATCTCTCCAATTTCTTACTTAAAAGGATATCGCGCAACAATGGGAGAAAGACATTAACACCTAATAAATCAGTCGGATTGCGTTTAAAGACCAATCAAAGGATATGTAAAAGGGAAGGGAGAAAAATAAGGGGGACCTCTTAGAGTGGTTCAGCGTGCGCTTAAAAATGCGCGTCTCTCGTCGGTTTTACGATTGCAAGACGAGTTGGGAAGGAAACGAAGAGAAAGTGGTTCGTGATACCTAGCGCGACGTAGGGCGCGCGACGTCTTTGGAGAGATTCATGCCTTGCGGAAGCTGCGATGATACGGACGGACGAAGAGGAGGGTCCAAAACGGGAGAAGAAGAATGTAAAAGGCGAGCCGGACATCGTCTCCTCGGCACCTCCTACGTGCCACGAAGACGAAGAGGTTGGCCATAGAGAGGGTTTATAGCTTGTGCGTAGGATAGACGATGAGCGTCGAGGTCGACACGCTGGAACTCGAAGTCTTCGAGGTGAGTCCTCCAAATTCTCGAGAACGGTATACTCGAGTCGAATGCTCTTGCTGAATGTTAGTACGAAAGAGAGGAGATCAATGTGCCAATGCAAAGTCGAATTCTTCAAAGGGATGATGAGGCTTCCTTTGTACTAGTTTCTCTCTCTCTCTCTCTCTCTCTCTCTCTCTCTCTCTCTCTCTCTCTCTCTCTCAACGATCGACGAAATTACAATCTTGAGAATGATGATACTCAAGATTCCAAATTTATTGCCGATCTTTCCAGTGTCTGCCTCTTGCATCGGACTCTACCGTATCCTGTCACGCGGCTCGTTTGGCACGCGCGTCAAACGTTACTCTCGTTTCCGCTCAGATCATAAAAGTCACGTTTAAAGATTCATTTACCATTATTATAGTGAACTTTTTTTCTTTTATTGTGATGAATATATCTTGAAAAGTACAATGAAAACGTATAGAATTCCACGGAGGATGTGCAACGCGTCGTGCCAAGCGATCTTTTTTCGATCGTATCTTATACACCCTTCCGTTATTCTAACTCTTCTTCGTTATGATGGGACGAAGGTAAAAGAGTGTGACGAGACCGATGTTACGGAAGGAAAAAGAACAACGACCACGACGACGACGACGACGACGACGACGACGACGACGACGGCGACTGCAACGGCGACAACGACGGCGACGAAAACGACGGCGGTGGCAGCGGCAACGGTGACTGTAACGGCAACGACAACGACGGTGACTGTAACGGCAGCAGCAACAACAGCGGCGGCGACGGTAACGGTGACGGTGACAACAACAACAACAACAACAACGACGACGACGACGACGACGAGGACGACGACGACGACGACGACGACCACAACCACGACGGCGGCGGCGGCGGCGGCGGCGGCGAAAGAAGCAGCCATGTGCGCTGTGGACATTTGCATTCAAGATGGAAACGAAATCCGTAAGAAGAAGCGAAAACGGCGAAAAATGCGCAACAAGCCACAACTGCAAGAGCAACAAGACGTATCGATTCACGCAGTATTGAATCTTCCATCGTCGTCCGAAGAAGTTGTTGAGGCAGTCGACGAATGCTCCAAAAGAGATTCGTCGAGCAGTCTTGGTGGTACCAGCAGGCAC
>NC_140833.1:3457500-3480000 GCF_050613455.1 Vespa mandarinia | reverse complement strand
TTCTTATTAAAAGACATACCTATACATTGATTGTGTGTCACCATGTATTGTGTAATGCTTTCTTTGTCTGGTTTATGCCAAAGAATTAAAACGAAAAGAGTCAAATCTTTTCCTATGAAAAATATATTACAAATTGTTACTTCCGTACATACGCCGAATATTATTATCTCCTTGAATGAAACATTCTTGGGCATTTACCTGAAGGCATCCTAAAGGTATAACAAGAATTATAATTGTGCTACGAATTTGCTTAGATCATGGTATGTGCTATAGTATCATATTTTATACATTTTGATCCTGGTATCCTTTATATTCTTCTTTCGTTAAAACAGTAAATATTAAAATGTATCTGCATGTGATTCGACAGCATCCAACCAAATCCTTGTATAAATTATAAAGGTTATCAGATTATCTTCTCCGTTTGAATATTATTATCATCATTATGAAGGAAGAAACAATATGCCAATTACCTGCTTGTCGAAGATAGTATTATACACTGCAGATGTCATAGTATGCTAGATTAGGTTTTAGTTGTACCTACAAAGTGCGATATACGTCTCATTTCGAGTGTTTCATTGGAAACAAAAATGTAAAATTTATAAAAGATAACGATGATGCTTGATACTCACTCCTTCTCTTTCTGTATGCTTAACATTAATCCTAGAAATAATTATTATAACAAAATATATCAAATTATGCCGCTTATGTCACATTCTTGTTTCTTGTAGAATCTAATATTGTGCACCATGTTTATCGTTAAAATTTAATGTACATTATCTTCTTTTTCCTTGGAGATCGATCTATTCAAAGTATCCTGAATCAAATTGTGAATGATTAAAAAAATAGCAAAATCCTTTTATAAAATTTTTAATTATCTATTATTCAATGATTTCTTCACAACTATCAAATTATTTGCGCTTATAGGATAAGACTTTTTTCTTTCGAGCTAATATTTTTTTGTATACAGCAGTGATACGGAATATAATCCGAGTAGAGACGAGCAGGATGAGCATGAAATGGAGCAAGCTATGGGTTTTGCAGTGGTTATCAATGGACATTCCTTAGTGCACGCATTGCATCCGCAACTTGATCAACTTTTTCTGGAAGTATCAAGCCAATGTAAGTTCAATAATAAGTTAATTTATATTTGCCAAATTACCTTCCTTCGTCCCTTCATTTAAGGTCCTTCGTTTATAGGTAAATCTGTGATATGTTGTCGTGTAACACCTTTACAAAAAGCAATGGTCGTTGAATTGATAAAGAAAAATAAAAATGCGGTTACTCTGGCGATCGGAGATGGAGCTAATGACGTTTCGATGATAAAGACGGCTCATATTGGCGTTGGTATCAGTGGACAAGAAGGACTGCAAGCTGTACTAGCCTCTGATTATTCTATAGGGCAATTTAGGTTCTTAGAAAGATTATTACTCGTACACGGCAGGTGGTCGTATTATAGAATGAGCAAGTTCCTTAGATACTTCTTTTATAAAAATTTTGCATTCACTCTCTGCCATATCTGGTTCGCCTTCTTCTGTGGATTCAGTGCACAGGTATGCTTTATAATTATTTTATTGGCCATTAACTGAATATGACGAATGATGAATATAAGGCGAATATGATTCCTTAAGATTCCTTTGTTAGAGCAATATTGTTCCAAAGTAGAGTCGGAGAGTATGATCTTTTATAAATATGTCTGATGTACGTACATGCCTGTGAGAGAATGTATGCATTGTACATATAGATATATCTTATATGTTTATATCTGGGAGAGTATATTTTTTATTTTTTCCATTTCATTTTCAGACAGTGTTTGATCCAATGTACATTTCTGTCTATAATCTATTTTATACGTCGCTACCAGTCTTGGCAGTTGGCATATTTGATCAAGATGTTAATGATAAAAATAGCCTAATGTATCCAAAGTTATATGCACCTGGACTTCAAAATCTTCTCTTTAATAAAAAAGAATTTTGTTGGAGTGCTCTACATGGTTTTTTTGCTAGTTGCGTATTATTTTTAGTACCCTATGGTAAGTATCAATTTCTTCTCTTTTATAATTTCTATCGAGCTTTGTTTTTTTTTTTTTTTTTTTTTTTTTTTTTTTTTTTTTAATAAACATATAAACATGTGTTAAAAGTAGTATGAAATGTTTATTTAGAAATATCCTTTCCAAAGAGACGTATTAATATAAATAAAATTCATTTAAGGAACATACAAGGATGGAGTATCACCAAAGGGCTATGTACTTTCAGACCATATGCTGCTGGGCAGTGTTGTAGCTACAATATTAGTTATAGTTGTAACAGTTCAAATCGCTCTTGACACATCATACTGGACAATTGTTAATCATATTATGGTGTGGGGCTCGTTGATATGGTATTTTATTTTAGATTACTTTTATAACTTCGTCATAGGAGGTAGTTACGCCGGCAGTCTTACAATGGTACGTATTTCACTATTATTTTATTAAATTGATACATACTGAAGAATAGCAAAGTAATATAAACTGCAATTGATATGTGTGTGCGTGTATGTGTGTGTGTATATATATATATATATATATATATATCTTTTCATTTGTTGGATCAAGGCTATGTCAGAAGCAACATTTTGGTTCACAACAGTTATAACATGTATAATACTAGTGATACCAGTTCTTTCATGGAGGTTCTTCTTTATGGATGTGCGGCCAACACTCTCTGATAGAGTAAGATTGAAACAAAGATTAGCGCAATTGCGTTCTCGTCAGAGTCAGGACATTTTGCGTACTCCATCTACGAGACGCACGCGACGATCTCTGCGCTCGGGCTACGCATTTGCTCATCAAGAAGGTTTTGGACGACTTATTACATCTGGAAAAATCATGCGCAAATTACCCAATGGTGCAGATTTTAAGTTCGCTATGCCATTTACCAATAATGTTACTAAGCAAATTAATACTGCTACTACGTCGCCAAAGGAGAATGCATCTCGGAATTCGCACACATTGGATGCTATCACTCTGTGAAGCTTTACGTTAATCACAGTGTTGCACAGTAAGTATGATTTCTTCGTTCACGTACCATCGTGACATTAAAACATAGTCACTCAGTTTGCCTTATTGAAAGTTGCTCTATATAATTTTATCTTTTTATATTTTTTTGATAAAAGTATAATAATTTTCTAAGAACAAAATAGATAATAAATATGAAAACTGAAACAATAAATGAACGCGTCTATTATTATTATTATTATTATTATTATTATTATTATTATTATTATTATTATTATTATTAATATTATTATTATTATTTTAATTATATTATTATTATTATTATTATTATTATTATTATTATTATTATTATTATTATTATTATTATTATTATTATTTTGAAAACGAAAGTAATTGTGTGATAACTTTTTTTATTTCTTCTTTCTTTGTCTTCTTATTTTTTCTTTGCTCACAATCAATTATTATTATATAAGATCGGTTATATAAAATTTTGTATAACATCAGTATTTCAGTGAGGCACACTGTATCATAATAGTCTTAATCTATATTTTCTACCTTCTTACTGCAATTGATTATATTTATGATTTGCAAAAATATTTTTAATAACGTCAATTAATATAACGTAAAATATAATATTTTGTTAATTGCAACTTCAAAAGTATTAAATTATTGATTTGAATTATTATATAAAATAATTTTAATTTCTTATAACATATACTAAATAATTATAGTAGAATGAGAAATTATCACTTCACAATTATGGAAGATAGAAAATTAAAAAATTTATTTGACATTTAATTAACGATAAATAATTTATAACTTTCTGAAAATTTACTTTCTTTGAAGATTACTGCAGATGACTAGTAATCATTTTTTTTATATCATATGCAATTGTACAACTTATGTAGTAATAATTCTAATCATTATAAAAAAAAAAAAAATTCATTTTACTGTGATACATGTACATCATATAAACAGTTTAAAATATTGATCGATATTTGATTATTTGCTCATTAAGTATGCAAAATTATATATTTGTAATGAAGAACAAATTAGTCATTAACTTATCTATTATCTGTTATTATTGCTATTAAATCAACATTTTCGAATGCATTGTCTGGCTTCTTTTTTATTTACATAGAACACTTATTTTTGATGATGCAATATTCTAAATGTTTTCTCTCTGGTAAGTTTGCAATCGAATCAAGAATACTATTATTGTAAATTTCTATCTACATAATTAAAAACGTCATCCTTGAAACATACATTATTTATTCTTATTACTTCTAGTGTATGTAGAAGCATGGGAAATATCTTCTGCTATCTTGTATTATATGCTATTTCTATAAAACAAAATCAATGTAAAGAATATATTTACTCTAAACATTATTACTTGTACAAGCATATAATAGTTATTCATAGATATTCATAATTGCCTTTATAAAACATTAATACAAATAACTATTAAAATAATACTGTATCATAAAATTCACTGTAAATATTTCAAAGAGATACATATATATATATATATATATATATATATATACACACACACACACACACACACAAATACACACAAATACACACAAGCACATACATACGTTATATTATGTTGTATTGCATTACATTGCATTATATTACATTACATTATATATTATATTATATTATACTATATACTATATCATATATTATATTATATTATATTATACTATATTATATTATATTATATTATAACAAACTAATATTATAATATATTAAATATTAAGCATACGTTTTTTAAAAGAAAGTAATAGTTAGAACAATCTGAAGAAAGCACGAACATAATATAGCTATATTATTATATACTGTGAAGAAACGTTTGCCTTGGACTAACTACTAAACAAAAACACATACACACAAACACGTATGTACCTATCGTGTATACCTGCGCGTATGTATATATAGTATGTACATATGCGTATACGTAAAGTAAAAGGCAGTAGTAACGTTAAAAAAAAATATGTATTTCTACTTTTAATATTATTGTGAAACATAGAAACACAGATAGCTGATATATGAAAAGTGTGTTCCACAATCAAATCATTATGTAAACAGAGAACATAAACTCACTGCTTTTATGCTACTTACAATGTGTCTCATATTTGAATCACAATTTAATTGAAATCTTTGTATATATCATACCAGTCCCATTTATCTATTAGTCGGTATAAATTCTTTATTGCTACTTATCAGTTTCTTGTAAGTTCAATGAGTATCTCAAAAAGAAAATTGTACAAGATCCTCTTTTATATATTCGAATATGTGTAGATTAAAATTCGAAGTACAAGGAACAACAAACTAAAGAGACTGCTGAATTTTTATTGCGATCTTCTCAATCTATAGAGTATATATGAAATACAAATAAAACGAACAAAGAAAGAAGTGGATCGTTTATAATAGTTTCATATATTGACATGTCTATTTATGTTAGAAAAGTATTAGAATAATATTGTGATTAATTATAATCAATGTGAAAAACTAATGTTATTAGTTTCTTGATTATGCTTTATGTATATGTTTCTAAAATGAAATTTGTTTAAGTGAAATCAGGCTGATGCTAATGATCATTGAATTGAATCTAATATTAATGATTCGATTTACTGATATGTAATTTAATCATTTGTAACAAAACAAAATGGCAAGATTGTTAAATTTTTTGTAATAGTTAATAGTCATAAAAAAGAAAAAAAAAAAAGAAAAAAGAAAAATAGAAAAAAAGAAAGAAAAAAATATCAATCAATCACTTTGAATATGGCTTCTCGTTTAAGATACTTATCGTTTTACAAAACTTAATATACTTATTTTCTTCACTAATGTTCTACAATCAAAAAATTTTCATTATATCCTTTGCATATTAATTAAAAGTAATAGAGTAATGTACACAGAGATATAAGATTTATATTTATTTTAACTACACGCATGATAATGTAACAAAATATCGTACACAATTTTGTGTCATTATTGTCAGCATGTTTATCAATTAAATATTAATAGGCACTATTTTTGGAAGATAATAACAGATTTGTTTTTACTCTAATAATTACCATATCTCAGCTACCAGTGTGACTATATGAATATAAGTAACATTCAATTTACATCTCATAGCCGTTTTAATAGATTCAGTAAATTCATATACTTTTATTTCATCATAAGATTTAATTCTTATCTATCATAAATATACCATTTCATACATTGGGACCATGAAAAGATATGTGTAATAATATGAGTTAATAACATTGTGTAGCATCTTTCTAATATAATTAGCATAAGTATAATTGAAACAGTGTTTGCATAAAGTGCATTTTAATATACCCCGCTCCCCCTCAGCCATTATATTCAGAAGCAATCGATGTACAGAAAACCCGTTAGATTACAAATAATATAATTATCAAACGAACAGAACAGACTTGCCTTAAACTTCTATATATCAGAAATAATCGTTAATAACATTTTTTAGTAGCACAAAAATTGTTCATACAAGGAACATTCGTTGTTTCAATTTAAGTTACATAATCTTTTGTATAACATTTGAATTAATAATGTAAGAAGTCAGCTTTGTTAAAAAATTCAATGATAGAAATATACAGCCTATTAAACTTAATCAAGTTTCTTTATAAACATAATTTTATATATATATATATATATATATATATATATATAAGTATTAATAATGCGGGGAGTGTATATATATATATATATATATATATATATATATATATATATATATATATATATTTTGATTCATGAGATACAAAGGAAGTAGAATATTTAATTGTTGTATATTGGCTTATTCATAAAAAAGAAAAGAAAAATTATAACATAAAAAGTATTTTTATATTTATTTGACAATCCTTTTTAAACAGATTTAAGAAAAGTATATTATTAATTTACAAATGATCTTCTCATTTTAGCTCGGCCTATATTAAAATTGCAGTCTTTTAGCAAGAGGAGCACCATCTATAGTCTCCAGTAATTTACGCTTTAAACTGGTCTTTTCCTCGGGTTGATGTTTTATTGTTGTCGGAAGAGGTAATCGAGAACCTGGCGTCGGAGATGGTTTATTGCTAAAGTATGGCATTTGCAAAGCTTGATCGCATGTACATCTCTCTAATGGATTAACATTTAATAAACTAGCTATTAAATCTAATAGATCATCGCCTGCAGCGGTAAATATATGTTTTAATGGCGTTCCTGGGAATGGCTTAAACTGAATAAAATCAGATAATTCCGTCATGCCTGGCCATGTTTCTTCAGTTGGTGTACCTAACGTCTGTAAAGTATAATAATTTATATTGTCGTTATTTATATAAAATAATAAAAGTATTATTATATAATAAAATGATAAAATCCGTTTCAATGCGTTTAGAGAAAATACCTGAAATATCCTAGTAAGTTGATCCAGATCTGATTCTCCAGGTAAAAAGGGTGCGCGTAATAATAATTCCGCTAATATACAACCAACTGCCCACATATCTATACCAGTTCCATAAAGTCTTGCACCATAAAGTAGTTCAGGGGCTCTGTACCATCTAGTTACCACCTGATGAGTGTTTATTCTATTCGGAGAACCAAAAAATTTGGCTAATCCAAAATCGCCTATTTTCAATACCCCTTCAGAGGTAACCAATAAATTATTTGGTTTCAAATCTCTATGGAGTATCCAATTAAAGTGCAAATAATCTAAACCTTGGAGAGTTTGAATCATGTATGCTTTTATATGTCCAGCAGTCAGGACAATATTGCTATCTTTTATTATTACTTCTAAGTCCGTATCCATAAAATCAAATACCAATGAAACATTGGACTTATGGCCAAAGACATCTAAAATAGCAGATACAATAGTATATATTTATTCAAATACCTTTCTTTTTTTTCGTATTTTAACTATGTAAAAATAATCTACCTAATAATCCAATGACGTTATCATGTTTCAATTCTTGTAAAAGCTTAATTTCTCTCAAAGCAGTTCTATTTATACCGTCTCTAGCTTCTGCACGGCTACCGACTTTTATCTGAAGAGGTTAAGACATGATATGTTCATTTAAATATTGAATTTTTCTTTCTTTTTTCTTTTTTTTTTTTTTTCTATCTTTTTTTCATAAAACAACAATAATATAAAATATTTCCTTTTAGACCTTTTTAACGGCAACAATTTTTCCTGTTTTTACATCCTTTGCTTTGTAAACAGTGGCAAACTGAAAATGTAGTTAATATATAACATTTAATGTATAATATTATGCGAGAGATATAAAATAATTAACGTTTCTGACCTGTCCTTCTCCTAGAAAATCGATTTTTTCATATCTCCGTAATTTTTCAGTCATTGCTATAATATACTAAAGTAACTTTTACTTTCGTCAGCATTATCTGACACTCAAACTTTGCGTTTTGCCAAACTCTCATGAGATTTAAATGCTTTAAGTTTTAGAAGTATTTTTTATAATATTGATAGATGGCTATAGTGTCACTGCGAATTGAATGCTCTCTCTCTCTCTCTCTCTCTCTCTCTCTCTCTCTCTCTACTTTATTTGATGTAACGTTCTATGCGACGAGAATGTAAACAGTAATTCGGGCAGATAATTTTAATTAACGAAATTTCAACATAATTAATATTAATTTAACAATAACGATACAATATTCGTTTAATAACGTTTTAAATAAAGAAAGTAAAGTATAAAAAAAAAAAAATCTATTCCTTCGTTTGTTTCACCGCGGCCGAACGATCGCAGCGCTACTCTCGTAAACTGTACTCACTTCTAATTGGTCTTTATATGTTCGATATGTTCGATAGCGATCGCTCATTGGCTGGCCCATTATCTCTCAAAACTCTACTCTCAAGCTTCACTCATATTGATAATAACTAGGTTGTGGAATCGTCAGAGTTCTTTAGAACTAAAATACCGGCTATAGAAATATAAATTTTAAGACGCGTCGTAGTAGATAGACACATGGTAAAAGAAAAAGAAGTTGCTTGTATTCGTATCGCTACCAAAATGGCTGAGGTAAAGTCGCGTAGGGTTGCTCAAGCAGAAGATTTATCAAATGTGGAGTTTGAAACAAGTGAAGATGTTGAAGTTATTCCTACGTTTGATAATATGAATCTACGGGAGGAATTACTAAGAGGGATTTATGCATATGGTAAAGTATTATTTTATTTTTTGAAGTTTTGTGCAAGTTAACCTTTTCGCTGCACATATCATCACCTGCTTTCAATTTTGGATGATAATCTTTCATGTCTCTGGATTTTATTAGAAGTAAATACATGTATTTGTAGAAGAGACATACGTGAAAAATATTTTTATGTACATATATGTGTGTATATATATATACATATATATAATTATCATTATTATTACGTATGGCGTTAAGAACTCGAATTGCCGCAAATACCAAATCTCGCCGATATTCTCGTCCCCGGGGCAAGATCCCTGTATGCACGATTTTTTAGGTTAAGATTCGATTATGACGTTAATAATATTGTAACAATTGATGTAATTCTACGTTGTATAATTTTCTCCGTTCTATAAATAGTAAATTTTAAGCGCCTAGACAACACACCCACGAATAAAAGTTAATTAACCGAACGAAAGTATCCATTTTCCTGATATGTATATATATATATATATGTGTGTGTATATGTATTGCATAAGTTAATTAATGTTTATCAATCGCAGGTTTTGAAAAGCCATCGGCCATACAACAAAGATCTATAAGACCTATAATGCAAGGCAGAGATGTGATAGCACAGGCACAATCTGGTACAGGAAAAACTGCAACTTTTTCAATCGCTATATTACAATCTTTGGATACGGAAGTACGAGAAACACAAGTACTTGTCCTTTCACCAACTCGAGAACTTGCTACTCAGATACAAAAGGTTATTCTTGCATTAGGTGACTTTATGAATGTGCAATGTCACGCATGCATAGGAGGTACAAATCTTGGAGAAGATATAAGAAAGCTCGATTATGGGCAACACGTAGTATCAGGCACACCCGGCAGAGTATTCGGTAATATAGACGTATTGACATTAATCGTTTAACGCATTGTCACTTATCTCAGTAGTGCTTACATGGCAGTCAATGTATTAAAATTTCTCTACTAATAAACTCGAAATATCTACATTTTTATATTGTATATTTAAAAATTCTAAAAACGCATATTTATGTATCATTTAAAATAATAACAATAATATATATTTTCAGATATGATAAAAAGAAGAGTACTTCGTACTAGGGCTATTAAAATGTTAGTACTTGATGAATCCGACGAAATGCTTAATAAAGGTTTCAAAGAACAAATTTACGATGTATATCGTTATTTACCACCAGCAACGCAAGTTGTCCTAGTGTCAGCTACGTTGCCGCATGAAATTCTTGAGATGACAAGTAAATTTATGACAGATCCTATTCGTATTCTTGTAAAGCGGTAAGTATTTCCGTCGATATTCAATATACCGTATTGTATGTATGTAGTTAAAATCGGCCATATTTATTTGCAACAGTGATGAATTGACTTTAGAAGGTATAAAACAGTTCTTTGTTGCCGTTGAACGCGAAGAGTGGAAATTTGATACACTCTGCGATTTATACGATACTTTAACTATTACTCAAGCAGTAATATTTTGTAATACAAAGCGTAAAGTTGATTGGCTAACGGAAAAAATGAGAGAAGCCAATTTTACAGTATGTTCTATGCACGGAGATATGCCACAAAAAGAGAGAGATAATATTATGAAAGAATTTCGTTCTGGACAAAGGTAACTCTTATCAAAATTGTTCCTCATTTGATTACACTTGACTCGATATTATAATTCCTTTTTATTTATCTTATAGTCGAGTCCTAATCACAACTGACGTTTGGGCCAGAGGAATAGACGTCCAGCAAGTGTCGCTTGTCATTAATTACGATTTACCTAACAATCGTGAATTATATATCCATAGAATAGGCCGATCAGGTCGTTTTGGCCGAAAAGGTGTTTCTATTAATTTTGTCAAAACTGATGATATCAGAATCTTGAGAGATATCGAACAGTATTATTCGACACAAATTGATGAAATGCCTATGAATGTAGCTGATTTAATATAAGACACATATGCACATATTAAATATTTCCTTCATTTAATATCTTCATCCAGTTCCATTATTTCTTTTGACATAACTGATTTAATATGAAGATTTGTTTTATTTACATTTATGGTAGCGTTAAGTAGTACCTTACGTATTAATGTCTAAGTTATTTATAACTCAATTCTATTTCTCGCCAAATTCCGTGTGATATATTTTCACAAAAGCAGAAAGTACTTTTACTAATTTTACATTTCTATAGGATTTCTCTTGAATCTATGCAGTTTCATCTTCAGGGTTATCCTTTACAAATAATTATTTATTGAGCGCAAATCTACGTTGTGTAATATTACAAATATTACATAAGGTGAATACGTACGAGCGAATGAAACAATGAAAAATTAAGCGGTAAATATAAATAACTAATTAACATGTGTACATGTACAATACTTGTATATACGATTATGTAATACGACTATTATCGATGTATATCCATTTTTATTTTGATAAAAAAAAGTTACAAATATGTTAATAAAAGTATAGTAGTATAATGATATAAATTTTCTTTTTCTAAATATATACTTTTATATTTGATAAATCGTAGTAATAAAAATCGATGGTACATAATCGTAAGATAAAAAAGAGAGAAGAAAAGAAAAGAAAAGAAAAGAAAAGAAAAGAAAAAAAAGGCATAATATATGAATAAATTATACGTATAATTGACATGTATCTTGAAACGTAACTGTACGTAATATGTTTTGTAGGAAAAAATGATTGTTTAAAACATTATGTCTTCTTGAACCAGAATAATCAATAATCGGACCTATGGTTTAGATGGCAGTGCATTCTTGTTTTGAGACACTCTTTTAGTGTCTTACAAATATCAGCAAAAATCTGTGCATTCGATCTAATATATCGTGTACAACTCAATTAATTTCTTGATTATGAGAATTATTCTGTAAGGTATAAACTATAAATTTAACATTTTACCATTATTATAATTTTATGGATATTATAATAATTGAAGGAGACAGTAAGGAAATGTAATAGTTTTGAAAAAGTCACATAAACGTCACAAATATTCAGTCAGTTTGAATAAGCGTAAAAATATAAACATAATGTTGCAAACAAAGGAAAATATGCACTACTTGTTCGAACACATAATGACTAATTGTAAACTCTATTTGCGCACGTAAGGATTTCAAACGAACGTTTGAGAGAAGATTGTTTCTGGTGAGAAGATAAAAGAGCTTCCTTAAAAAAATATGGAAACACAGGAGGATTGCTCGATTCGAAGGGGCCAACTGGTGCAACGATATCCAAATGATTATAAAAACGACGGACATGCTCCACTTTGTGAGTATCTGTTATAGCAACTTTTTCGACAAGCTATTTTTACTAAATTTCTCTTCTGTTGTTGTTGTTGTTGTTGTTATTATTATCATCGTCATTAACAAAGCAATGATGATGAGCCAAGCACAGTATATGAATACTGGAAGAGCTACTGTGCGCATAGCAGTATACCTAATGACCGGAATATTTGTAACAATGGAAGTTGAGCAAAGCTCGACCGCACAACAAATTTTAACTATAGTACAAACGGAAGGAGAATTAGGATTGGCAAGAGCTCCGCCTTTAATCGGACAGCCAGTATTTGCTTTATGGCTATGCTCATCTCAATTGGAGATTCAATTAAGACCGAATCACAAGCCAATAGAATTAGCCGCCAAATGGAACCGTTTAGTTAAAAAATATGGTTCGCAAAGAGATGGAACCGACGAGGAACCTTTATTATATTTTCGTAGGAATGTGTTTCTTTCTAGATACGACGAAGAGCAAATAAAGGAGGCTAAAGTACTTGAACTGTTGTATGCAGAAGCAAGGCATAATGTTTTACAAGGTAATAAGCTTTGATAACAAGGTATAAGATATAAATTAATAATTCTAAGAGAGATACGCGCAAATATATATATATATATATATATATATATATATATATATATATATATATATATATATATTATTCTTCCTTAGTTCAAAAATGTATGTCGTTGTCATAGGTAGATATCCATGCGAAGGGCAAGCACGATATGCAAGCTTAGGAGCATTACAAGCACGTATTGAAATAGGCCCGTATAACTCACAAACACACACATTGGCATTTTTTAGAAGGCACCGAGGAAAATTTTTACCACATCATTACACATCACCGAGTCTTTTATTAGGATTAGGACTTGGATTAGGTTTGGTGGGAGGTAAAGGAGCACCAGAAGCACGCCTTTTGGAACAATATAAACGAATACCTAATCATACTGGGGCGAATACAAATCCAAGAAAACTTATTAGGAAGTATCTTGAATTTTGTTGGGGTCTACCTTGTTATGGTGCTGCCTTCTTTCAAGGACAAATTGAACGTCCTGTGAGAGGACTAGCATCATGGATTACGAATCGTGACCTACAAGTTTTGATTGCTATTAATACCTCGGGAGTATACATCGTTGATGATATGCAATGTGTAAGTCAACAAATTTACATCTTTCATTCGTTTCTTGTTATATCCATAACGATTTAGTTTTTCTTTAACAGAGTCTTCTATTAGGATTGAAATACTCGGAATTAAGTTGGGAAATGGCAAAACCTTCTGATGAAAGAAACCCCGATTGTCTGCCCTGTTTGTTTCTACAATTTCCTGTTAGAGAAAATGGTGCACGCGTTTATAAAATTCTACAAGTATTCTCGAGACAAGTGTGTTTTATAAGATAACAACACTAATAATAATAATAATAATAATAACAATAATAATAATAATAATAATAATAATAATAATAATAATAATAAGGAAATAATAAATATTAAAGATAATACATATGTATCAGGCAATAATGATGGACACTTTAATTTCTGGTTTTGCCGAGGAAAATCGCAATCACAGTTCTCACAATGATGGTACAAATAGCGAACGTCAATTGGATCATTCTGCAACTACTACCTACAGTACTGGTAGTTTCACGAATAAACTTAGCAAATTTACTTTGGCAACGTTTGATGATGAAGGTGATATCAGACTATAGGAATATTTTTTCTTTACTTATTCAAATAATCGTTTTTTATTAATTATTAATTTTATTGAAATGGATCTAATTGTTTTAGGTCGATGCATCGGGCAAATGGGTTCTTGGTCTTTCCAATAGTCTTCACTTTGAAATAATGCGACAAGTGACACATACGCACGCATGCCGGAGCAGCCACGTGCGCACGCATCCACGCACGCACGACGCACGCACGCACGCACGCACACGAAAAGACAAAGTAACATTTATCTATATAAATATAAAAGTTCCTTATTGTTTTTAACTTACTGTTAATATAATTACTGTTACTTGTAGAGACTGGAAAGGCGTTCGTCTTCCTGTAAAAGCTCTACTAGCATTTTATATCGTATAGGAACTAAATTCTTATGACGTTCTAACTTTATATCCAACAACTGCAGATTAAAGGTTATGTCATTGCTTTTTGCTATAAACTCTTCTTCTTCCTCCCGCGTTAAATCTTCATTCTAAATACGAAATATTACAATTGTATTACATATAAACATATTTACGGATTAATATAACCTTTGATCATGCGATGTTAATACCTGTGTTAGTAACATTTGCAATTCATTCAGTTTCTGTGTAAGCTTTTCAGATTCGCGTAAAATAAGATTCCCTTTATCCACCTCTGATTGCTTAAAATCATTTAAACAATCTTCTCGTAATAGATATGCTTGAGCTTTACTTATCTGCTTTGGATTTCCTATTCGTGCCAAGTATGGAGCCAAGTGATCAGGAGGTTTTGCAATGTCTTGCGAAGAAGATACCGTTGTTGTAGCCTGCATAAAATTTAGATGAGTATTTTTTATATACCAATAATATATGAGACATATTGATGGGAATACCTTTATGGATTTTCTCGTATCAATTCTATTTCTGTCGAACGAAGAAATCATTAAATTTGGACTTAAATATTCGCTCGTTCGTCTTTTTATAAATAAAGAAATTTCACTTTCGGCATCTCTGATATTAGATACACATTGGTCTTCCTCCTTTAATAATTTTTCTATTTCATAAAATAGATGTAAGCTTTTTTCAGGCGGTGACATAATATCCGACTGCACAACAAAAAAATGAATAGTACCAATTTTATTAGCGATTATTGAAAAGAATATGATTTGGGGAGCGATCGTTAACGTTAACGTTAACGTTAAAGATAATAATTACGTTGTACTCTTGAATGATAGCGGTATGAATATTAAGATGTTCTCCTGTTTCTGGCTTCTTATATACCCGTATAGCTCTTGTGATTCTTTCATCTTCATAATGAAATTTCAGATGTATCTCTTTTTCCGTTAAAACAAATTCACGTACAGCAATATCTCTAGATGCCGGTAGTACTTCATTTCTATGATATTTTTCAGTTATCGTCTAAACAAATAAATGTTTAAGTAGATCATTTTTCAAGAACATATTATTATCCATTATCAGACATAAAAACTTACTTGAATATAACGATAATGTATTCCTTCTATTGTAGATTCATCTTTATACGGCGAAAACTCGGCGTTCCTGAGTACCACAAAATATTGACTATTATATTTTCAAATGTTAGAATCATTGTTTACCAAGATAGAATGTGGCCTTACCTGTAGTACAGGAGATCTTCACGATTAACATAATATTGTGTTAAACGGAAAGGATACATATGGATTTCTGATAATCCATCAAGACGAACCATGTCATAGAAACATAATACTCTTTCGCTAAATACGAATGAACTATTGTCGTGATTATAATAGCGATGTTCTAAAAATTCTCTATTAATTAGAAAATATTATGGAGTTGAAAGAAAATCTATTTAGGTATCAATTACCTTTACATGCATCAGAGCGACCCCTTTCATAGTAATCGATAATATAATTGGTATTCAAGTTTCTTCGTGATTTTACTAAATTATCGTTCCTATTAGCATATTTTTCATAAATTTCAATCGGAGTTGTATACTCATAATCATCATATATTGTTAGTTTTTCTATTATTCCATCTGATTGCGTATAAGGAGCATACAAATCTACTTTAACTTTCTTGTAAAATAATGTCTTATGACCTCGAGGATATCGCCTCTCAAAATCTATAAACGGAGCAACTTTGTATTATATTGTGTTGTTGGGGAGAAAAAAGAAGGATACAAATTTCCATAAGAAAGTAATGAAACAAATCGCATATAAAATCATAAAAATATTATAGGGTCAATCGATATAATTACCTAAACTATTTATGTATATTTCATTTACATAAGAGGAGGGCATATCTAAGTGTTTCTCCCGCTCTATCTCAATATTTAATTCTTCGTTTAGATCATCCTCAACGTCACGCATAATCCATGATTCGCCAGGAAGTAGATGCTCCCATAGCTCCGTTAGAGTTAAATTCCAATTTATTTTGTCACAACCAATCGTCAAATCCTGCTGCATATTTATCCAATAATTTTCATCATTCCAGATACTTTCTACACCTAGGTATAAAAGATTAGTTTGAGGATCGAGCAGATCATACATTTCTCCGGAGGAGGGCTCGATAAAGAATGGATTTGTAACTTGTCTTTCTTTCATATTATTAAGAGCAGGTAAGACGACGACCCATGCATGAACTCTATGTCCATAATATTTATCTGGTGGTGGTTTTTCCAATTCCTAAACATCATGCTAAATATAGAACTGTTATTACGCATTTTTTCTATCGAAAAAAAAAAAAAAAAAAAAAAAAAAGAAAAGAAAAAAAAATACATACAATTATAATTCTAGCTTGCTTTTCTTCTTCCTCTTGAACTTCAGTTTCCAATTTAAGCTTTTCTCTGGCATCCAGTTTCAATAAAAATTTGCTTCTAAAATCCGCAGGAGGTTTCAAATTATATATTAAATTAACATCTTCTTCTTTCGACAGTTTTAATTCTTTCAAATCTTCCGGTAAATAAGGGCAGGAGATTTTGGTCCTATTGTATTGAACTTGTTCGCGGGATGCATAGCCAAAAACTACAAATGCATTATATCCTTGTCCTAATAGGAGACTCGTCAAGAACGTTGCACACTCGAAACTATTACCGCTGCGAAAATTGATTAACCACGATGGGGAGCGTAGGATTGCTGGCTGAGAAATAATAAATTAATGAAGAATTTTTTATTATTATTATTATTATAAGATTCTAAGACGTGTGCCTCTTCAAGATCTTTCGATTATTATCATTCAAGATTTGAAGAGAAAAATATACAAAGGATTCGTATAAATCAAAAAGCGCGCGATAAGAGATGATCATTAAGTGACGCCATCTAGAATAATTATCATCTAGGATAACCATTATTGCATAATGGAGGTCATATATGACAATGGTTTTAAATTAGTCTATTTAGTTAATAATATTTCATTCGTATTAACGAGCCCATATTATCAGTGGATAAGGTAGATTACGATAGGTAACGGATATTTTATATGGTATTAGAAATAATCGGTGGTCGGTAACGTAGAAGGGACGACTTTGCCGACGTAAAAGCAATAGAGAAAGAAACGATGCTGCATCGTCGGTAAGTAGGGGACTGTTTAGTGAAAACGACAGAAGTAATAATAACAATACCAAAGAGTAAATATGGGGCACACAGAGTGAGCGAGGGCGATCATCGAAGGCGGGAGGGGTGAGTAACTCGAAGCGAAATGCGTCGTCGAGCACATGGCAAGCGGCCTGCGTATCTTCCCTGTTTCCTGACCTACGCTATTGTATTATGATCTATGCGCTTGGAATATATAGCGCCGCTTGCGCGCTGAAAGAATGTTTAGACCAGACGGAGAAAAAAGTTGGATAGTAATATAAACTTGTTGTGTGTATCGTAAACTCACGAAATCAATTCAAAATCTTTGTTCGTTCGTTCTTACAGATGACAAACCTACGTGATAAAAGAATAATACCAAGCTTACCAAACGGTAATTTCTGCATGTTCAACGATTAAAAAATTAAAAAGAATTTTTAACGTCGCGTCACGACGCGATAGCGAAAAGTTAGACGTGACAAAACGTCACGGAGAGGGAAATTTTTTCCAAGAAGGAGATTTTTCATTTTTCGACGTAAGCCCGAGAGTAAAAAGAGAGAGACTAGAAAGGGGATGTTCGTTTAGGTTGGAAAGCATTGGTCAGTGGGTGGCAATGGCAAAGCTTTTCCGAGCCCTTTCGAGTCCTTACGGAGCCCTTCGGAGTCCCTCGCGTTCGCGATCGGTCGGCCGCCTCCGCCACCGTCGCTGCCTCTTCCTCGAATCTCCGCTCCCACCTCCGCCTTCGCCTCCAACTCCTCCTTGCGTCACCCTCATTCCACGCGCGCGACCCCTTCGACCAGCACCCACGTGCTGCCGCTGCCGCTGCCGCTGCTGCTGCTGCTGCTGCTGCTGCTGCTGCTGCCGCTGCCGCTGCTGCTGCTGCTGCTGCTGCTGCTGCTGCTGCTGCTGCTGCTGCTGCTGCTGCTGCTGCTGCTGCTGCTGCTGCTGCTGCTGCTGCTGCTGCTGCTGCTGCTGCTGGGTCGCGCAAGACGAGGGTGTGAGGTAGCAGACTACGCGGAGAGATACCGCCGCGTCGCGCGGCAGCTGCGCTCAGTGTCTCTCATTCATCGACTCTTCGTTCTTTCCTCTATTTTAATCATACAAATGTTTCCCAAAACGTTCCTTATTTTATTCTTTCAAGTTCAAACCTTATGATCTTCGAAACTATTTTACGACGCACCAATCAATCCAACATTTATATATTTTTCTAATATAGCGAATAACTTTTACACATTTCCTTATATTGTGTTTTCTCATGGAAACATACTTTTCGCCACATCATTTCTATTCCTATAACATGACGTGTAAAAAACAAACTCGCAACTTTCTTCTTTTTGTTTTTGTTGGTCTTTGCTAATAATCTAATCAAATACGTTGTATTTTCGATCCACAGTGTCTTATCTTCATTTTTGATTTTCATTTCTAAGCAACGCGTCGTTCGTAGTTCGTAGTTTGTCACGGAGAGTCTCCTTGACCTTTCGCGACTTCGTGTAGATGTTTTAACTAAATCATCCAAAGAAGGGATCGCCGAGGTGGTAAGATTTAGTTTCCTCGAGAATCGCTATCTATTTCTCGTTACTGTCCATTTGCCGTTCTTTTATCTTATTTTTCCTTATTTTTTTTTTCTTTACTCTCGCTTCGTCTCGTATGTTTTAGATGCGATAAGGAAGGAAATAAAAGCGCGTACGTGGAGCCGATCATGGGTGCAAGAGCATGTCCGGATCGTTCGTTGGAACAATTTAAGAAGCGACCCGGATTGGCTGGCTGTGCTTCGGAGTACAGTACCGAGTGAGACAGCGATTTTTGGAAAGTTTCGATGTCGTCGTCGTTGTCGTCTTTACTCGCCCGTATTGAAGACGTTATCCGTAGGCGACGACGACGACGACGACGACGACGACGACGACGAAGATGCGACCATCGAAGCAGGCAAAGCGTGTTAGTCTCGTCTAAGTGTACGTCATTTCCCACGTATACGTGTGTTCACGTATACATAAAAGGAGTATGGACGCGCGCGCGTCCGTGCTTCAGAGGATAGAAGGGTGGAGAAGCGGGAAGATGGAGCAGCAACGAGCGATGGAACGAGGGGTGGTATAGGTAGAGTGGATAGGACGAGGTAGAGATAGAGGTAGAGGTAGAGGTAGAGGTAGAGATAGAGATAGAGGTAGAAGCAAAGGCAGAGGTAGAGAGAGAGAGAGAGAGAGAGAGAGGGAGAGAGAGAGAGAGAGAGAGAGAGAGAGAAACCTAAATCAGGGGCGATCGCGCGCCGAGCGAGCGACGTCGCTATCTCTGAATATGCGAACCGCTATTTGGCGTCCGCGGCGCGTACGTACCTAGTACCCGGTATTACTAGATACTAGATAGTACCTAGTCCCTCCTACCTATGTACTTCGCCTAGATGTTAGCCCCTCGTATTCGTGAGTTAGGCGAACGGGCAACACCACCATTCACCACCACCACCACCATCAACGCTCGTTTTACCTATCTACCTACCTACCTACGTATGTATACATACATACTTACATATGTATATGTCTACATACAAGTATATGCAGTCGCGCTTTGCCGGAGGTGGAGATCGCCCTACGGTCTCGCACACCTACCACTACCGGGGTTTACACCTACGCGACTTACATACCGTACACGCTCTGATACACCGATGAAACCCACGCGTGCGCGCGCGCGCGCGCACGCCCTTAGATCTACGCGGTGTTTAGAAAACTACGGAGAATCGAACGATACCGTTCTTCCCTATTCTCTCCTCCATAGACAATGTTAGTCCGAGGGACTAACTCGAAAAGAGTTATCACGATTATCATTTACAACGTTTTGTCGTTGATTGCAAATGAATTGACTTTGCGTTTTCGTTCTCCTTTTCTTTTCTTAGTAGACGTATATATACGCTTCGTATTAATTCAGTAGTATAAACTCAAAGGTCAAAAACATTTCAGTTTATCCGCTTTAATTTTGTTATTGTTTCGTGCTGATCGTTGCTCTATGCGTCATAATCGCTTGCGTGTACTTTTCAGTCGTAACGAGCGAAAGAGCGAGTTTGAAACTTTGCCGGCAATTGTGCGGATTATACCTTTGATTGCGCAGAACGAGATGAGAGAGAGAGAGAGAGAGAGAGGGATGGAGAGGAAGAGAGAAAAGGAGGACGGAACAAAAGGGGAGAAAGCGAATCCAGCACGAGTCTAGTTTTAAACTTTATAAGAATGGAGTACGCTCACTTTCGTCGCGAAACTCCGAACGAACGAGAAGAAAGATTTCGACCCGTACGTTAACCGATTTCTTTTTTTTTTCTCTCTCTCTCTTTATCCTTTAAAACACACAAATGCAATATTTTTAGTGACGTATCGATAACAAGGAGCTCTTTTCTTTACCGTACAGAAATACGTTCACGTAAAATTTAACGATATATCGAACGATAAAAACTACGTATCGACATAATAATTTTAAACTGTATTATATAGCATATAATGAAATAAAATCGGTGAAAAAAGAAGATGAGATAAAAGATGGTTGACGAAAACATATTTTTCTATTGGTCGATGACAATTCTTAAGAACAAGAAAAACAAAGATAAAAAGTATGCCATCTTTTTTCTTCTTTTCCTTTTTTTTTTTTTTTTCGAAATAGCAAAAGTTCTCTATCGTTGAAAATACCGGTGACGTATATGTACGCGGAGTGGAGCTTGGTGTGTTTTAACGAGCGGTACACGTGTTTCCGACGTAGATGCTATAAAGTAAGTACGCTCACGCTCGCATTCGCGCTCATGTACATACGTAGTAGTACGAGCATACGTAGATACGTAATACTTAGCGAGCGCGCGTCATTATTCAAGCTCGTACGTAAGTACGTAAGTACGCGTACATGCATACTTAGCGTGTAGCCGAGTCGGCACGCTGGAAACCCTATGCGGAAGGCCGCTTTTCAATGAGCGAACGACGGAAGAAAAGGGAGAAACGGTATGGCGCGGTGCGGAATGAACGCGGTACGAGGACAGAAGAGAGAGAGAGAGAGAGAGAGAGAGAGAGAGAGAAAGAGGCATAGGCAGAAAGGAAAAGGGAGAAGAGAGAGAGAGAGAAAGAGAGAGATGAACGAGCGAATATATAAACCCTTATCGAAATCGTGATTCACCCCGCATTCTCTAAAGACCCCCTAACCTATTAACATCTATATCGCAATAACAGATACATTCACAGAGACGGACTCGTGCGCGCGCGTGTACATATATATATATATATATATATATATATATATATATATATATATACACATTTGTGTGTATGTACGTACGAGTATTGACCTGGTATGGTCACTCGTCCACCCTCGCCTTTGCCGAAGCGTTATTATTACCGGCGGGTCGCATATTCTCACACCGCGACGAAAAAAAAAGAATAAATAAATAAAAAGAAGAAGCTCAACCTCCGTATCTCGGAGTCATTAATCGATTTTAGGCGAACGAGTCGTGCCTTTGTCTTTACGAGTTTTTCCGTGAATTTATGTATATCCAATGTCGACGATACGACGCGAGCAAATGTTCATTTTCCTTAGTTTCTTCTTTTTCTCCTTCAGGTAGAAACTGAAATTTTTCAGGAGCGACATTCGATGTATCTTTATACGCTTTTCTTTTCGTCGTTAAATCAATCGCCTCGAGGTAAAGGGTTTGCGGTTTACGCTATTCCTTTTCGAATTTTCGCAGCTCGTCGAATCTCTTTCTTCCTCAACTTCTAACTTCTTCACTGAGATCCGAACGACCGAAGATGGATACTTAATGACCCACTGTTCG
>NC_140833.1:3445000-3455000 GCF_050613455.1 Vespa mandarinia | reverse complement strand
CGAAGATGATGGGGACGTTGCACGCGATCGCTTTGCTTCTTCTTTCGACGCAAAACTCCACGAAAACATCGAACAGGGGAAAGTTAGTCTTTGCCAATACGAATACGAATCGTCGATCTTCTTAAAAATATTTTCTTTTATTTTTCTTCTTCTTCTTTTATAATTTCGTCGAACGGACCGTCGTAGCAACGGGCCGTTTTCAATCTCCTTTTTAATGCTCTTTGGGTCGTTAAAATTCCGTTAGGTTCGTTCGTTCTCGGATGGCCGTGAAAGGTCGACGCGTAACGCGTTCTAATACCACCAATATACGAGAAACGTTTTAGCTAGAAGCTAATGACGATTTGCAGGAGGATAAGGAGAAACCGAAAGGGAAACGAAGAAGGTTTATCGTGAAATCTGTAACCTCGTCCCTTTTCCCCTTTCTCCATCTTTTCCTACTCTCAGCATTACTGCACTTACCTGAAATTGATGGGCACTCGTTCGATTTGTTAAATAGAAAGGCAGTTGGATACCAACCGTAAGAGGAAAGGAGAAACCGAAGGGGCAAGAGGAGGGGGAGGGGCGGATTGACGCAACGAAGGACGCGGCGGGAGAGGCGACGAGGAACGTGCTACATAGTAATCGAATGAAGGGTGCTCGAGGTGACTGACTCTACCGGTTGCCAAAAGTATGCGTACTTTCATTCGAAAATGATTCTCTCTCTCTCTCTCTCTCTCTCTCTCTCTCTCTATCTCTATATATTCATAATTATCCATACTCGATGACTTGTTCGTTGCAAACATTCGAAATCTAAGTAGCTCTTTAAGGAGAACTCGCGGAAAAGATTCAGAAGACATCGCCATTTCAAGACCGTCCGTGCTGTATTACGACGATAATGTCACTGAGGCGTCGTTAAATGACGTCATGAAGCTTCGTTTTTATGCGACACGCAGGCGTTATATCTGCTGGCGCAGATTGCGACCGTAAAAACTTAACTTCCGCGAGAAATTACCGACTCGTATCCTCGCGAAAAACTTGTCGAGTAAAGGAAGAATTTTTGTTAAAAGAGAAAAAAGAGAGAACAAGGACAAAGAGATAGGTTGGGAGAGAGATATGTAGAAATATGTAAAGATAGAGAGAATAGTCGTGTATGTGTGTGTGTGTGTATATATATATAGAGAGAGAGAGAGAGAAACATACGCGTATGTCGCATTTTAAGCATCATAATTTTCGTTCTATGAGGAAAAGGCGATAATAACGCAAGGTGTGTATGTCGTACAAGTATAAGAGCGTGTTCGCTCCTCGACAAGGATGCAAATTTTATTTTGCATATACGGGCGTAATTTCGAATTCGATCGATCGGTACGAAATTATACGAGTATTGATCGTCCAAAAAAGCTTGTCGATGAGTTGAAATCGATAGCGAAGAAATTGAAAGAGAAGAGACCGACGTCCGGAAAGAGACTCGACAGTAGTAGTGCATTTATCTTTTCGTCTATCGGTCTTCGTGGAATTTCACTCTCTCTCTCTCTCTCTCTCTCTCTCTCTCTCTCTCTCTCTCTCTCTCTCTCTCTGCCTCTCTTTCCCGAGGAGGCGCCGAAGCAAATTATCGTTGCTCGCAGAGATAGCATAAAGGGAGAGAAAGAAACGAAGGAGACGGCACGGTTTCGCAGGATGGACAAATAAAAGCGTGCGAGAAGGTCTCTCTTTCTCGAGGAGGCCTTTGCAAGATGAGATAAGGAAGTACCGTTCTAAAGTAATGGAAAAATGTTATGATAACAAAGTATATTTCGATATTTTTTCCGGGAAAATAAAAAACTTGCTTTTCGTACAATTGATTCTCAATCATTTTTAACAAATCATCGATAGATGCTTAAAGAAGAACGCATAAAACACTTTGTTCAATTTTTGACAAAAAGAATTCGTCTCGATTAATGAAAATCAATATGATCGATCTCTTCAATATATAAATATATTTTTTTTTAAATCACTCATTTATTTATCTTTTTCTTATAGGTATCGAGAGCGATAGACGATATTTCAACTTATTCCAAAGATTTGTAAGATTTATCAAAAGAGAAGAGAACTTAGGAAGTTATTTTCCTTCTAGATCGGCCTTTGAAACGAGCTGATTTTTTTTATCTCTTCTCTCTCTCTCTCTTTGTCTCTCTCTTTTTTTTTCTTCTCGATCCACCGCCAACTTTGCACCGCGTCGCGAACAGACGTCGAGTTTGCGGCGACTCGAATTATCGGCCGACGACAGTGCCAGCGAGTTTCTCGAAAAGCAGGACCGTACAACGTCGGAGTCCGACCTAACGTTCAACTCGTTGGAAAAGAAAAAAGTGACGAGTAAGAGAGATAAATTACGAAAATGTATTAACTAAGCGAATAATTTCAAAGAGAGGAGAAAAGAGGTTTCTTCCGAAGGAACTTTTTTTATAGAATACTTATTGTTAGTAGAAAAATCCAAGAGGATCATTTACGCAAGCAAAGAAAGGCATTCCGCTCTCTTTGAAAATAACGCAAAAAAGTGTCGGAGGGCTCGTCAAGGTTGTTACGTTCCGTGTTCGACGCGTCCGTTTTTTTTTCTTTTTTTTCTTTTTTTTTTTTTTTCTTTCTTCCCACCTTAGGAGTCTCTCTACCTCTCTTTCTCTCTCTCTCTAGTCCGTGACCTCGTTCGTTTCCCGACGTAAATCCGTCAGAGAGCCGCGATGTCCGCGCGCGCGGTTCTCCGTTTGGGGACACCTTTTTCCCTCCCCTTACCTCTCTCGCCGTCCTCACTGCTCGACGGCTTTCCAGCTCGTCGCTCTTTCTCCGTCCGTCCTCCCCACTCTTTTGCGAGCAAAGCAAAAGAGAGAGAGAGAGAGAGAGAGAGAGAGAACGTTCGATCGACCTGAATTTTTTCCTCACTCGAATCGGGAGTCCTGAGAGCAATTTCTCGACTCGTCGTGGGGTGGTCGTCGTCGTCGTCGTCGTCGTCGTCGTCGTCGTCGTCGTCGTCGTCGTCGTCGTCGAGGAAAACCCCGAGGAAAATCATCCGATCGATCTGCCTTCGGTCTTCAGGTCCGAAACGAACGAGAGGGACGGAAGAACGCGCGGTAGAAGCTAGAGAGAGGAAGACTAGACAGAGAGAGAGAGAGAGAGAGAGAGAGAGAAAGAGAGAGAGGGAGAGCGAGGGAGAGCAAGGGAGAGTCGTAACACGAAGGAAGGTGCGAGCGAGAGGGAAAACTCGAGGCGATGGTGAAGGCGAAAGAGAGAGAGAGAGAGAGAGAGAGAGAGAGAGAGAGAGAGAGAGAGAGAGAGGGGCCAACACAAGTATGTGCAACGCGAGCTGCACGTGTATAGCGATGGTTCGTAACCGTGTGCTTGTGCGCGGGTGGGCGAACAGAGTTTTTAAGGGGTCTTCACAATTTGTCCTTTAAATCGTGCTATTTTCTTTTCCCTCCTTATTTTTTCTCCTACGTTTCAAATTATAAAATAAAAGAGTGACGCAAGCATCGCGTAAGGTCGCGGAACGACGGATACGTAAAAGGGGATGCGAGGCAATATCGAGAGCGGGCCGGTTCTAAAGTTAACTTCATTAAAGGCGATTGTACGTAAGCAGATTTCTCGTTGAATGCTTCCGAGCGGCTAATTATACGAACTAGTTAAAGATATACTCTTACTACGAAAATATATATATATATGTATATATAAATATATATATATTAAGTGGATATGAGAGTTTTCCAAAGGCATTTCGCCAATGGTCCATCTTCTTTGTAGCTTTTTCATGGGGCCTAATTCGAGGTAATCGTTATAACAATAATAATTTCGATATTTTCGATGTTTCAACGAGAAGGGTGGAATTCGATAACGATTTTCTAGTAAAACTCGAGAAAAGCTAGTACGGTGTGAAAGAACCTTTAAGTCGACGGGGTGGACAGGATGAGGTACACGTACCACCACACCGAAATCTTACGAGGCTGCCTCTGCTAACTACCTCCTATCTGCCCTGCCCGAGGCCCTGAAAACGTTCTACGTTACGCCTCGCGGGGACCCATTTCGCGCGAGCCTCTGCGCTACAGGAACGTGCTACGAATTTCGCGTACCCAGCGCATATACTCTGCTAAGAATTTACATTTTCTTTGAATTTTTAGGAATTTTTACTCGTCAATTCAAAAAGTATCATGGAAAAATTCTCAAATACAAATGATTAATGTAAAAACGAATCGTGGACGGTATCGCATCGAAGATTGCTATTAATTTATTGTCCAAGACGATCAAAGGATCGTTACTTTGGTCGATCGATCGAAATAACGATTGGGACAAAGGGATTTTTTCAAATCAAATTAAAAAGAATTATCGAAAAGAGAGAGGGGGGCGAAGAGAGGGAGGGAGAGAGAGAGAGAGAGAGAGAGAGAGGAGAAAAGGGAAGTACGTTTTATCGATTTTCCGTAGTCGAGGTTCTCAAAAAGGAGCGTAACGAGGAAGGGCGTCGGACGGAAACTTTCTCTTCTTTTAGAAAAGAATATTGCACGTGGCAAAAACTGACTAGTTCTTTTTAGTTTTTCGTGGAGAAAAAAGAAAAGGGAGAGAGGGAAATGAGAACAAAAGAACAAGAGAGAAAGCGAGAGAAAGAGAAAAGCATGGGGCACAGGGAATCCATGTACGGCCCCGCCTCGCGAAAGAGGATGCTTTTCTTTATCCGCCGACGTGCCGTAAGCAACCGAAAAAGGGCGCGAGAGGTTCCTGGAAGGAGCTCAGTTCGTATTCTACACGGTGGGATGGTCGGTGGGATGGACGGCGGGATGGCCGGCGGGATGGTCGAAGGAAGAACGGTCGAAGGGACGCGTCGAGGAAATGAGGAAGCGCGGCCGTTCCTCTCTCGAGTTCCCTTCGTACTACTTTTCGGACGAAGTACGCGTGGCACGTCTTTCTCGAAAGAGAAAGAATCTAGTAATAAAAGATAGCCAACAAAAATAGCCCTAGTTATGATAATACCTTTCTTATATAAACGCGTCAAACTAATAATAATAATAATAATAATAATAATAATAATAATAATAATAATAATAATAATAATAATAATTTTTATCTATAATACTTTTCATGATCGATGATATTTACTTTCTCTTGTTTGTTGAACAAAAAATATAATGATAATAACTACAACAACAACAACAACAACAACAACAACAACAACAACAATAATAATAATAATAGTAAAAAGAGAAAGAGTAATGTGAAACTGCTATCAAAAGATAGAAAGGATTTATTCGTAGGCGTCGATAATGCAAATTATTCGAAATATCTTTGTTCGTATAAGCTTCTTAAAGCTTTTTCTTCATTCCATCGCATGATTCTACGAGTACTTTTTTCAATATCTGGCATCATAAAAAACGAAAAAGCTCTTCCCTCTTACTTTAGCTGCGCCAACAATCGAACAATCTGCGAATGATCGCTGACATAACTTGCTCTTATGAACTTTTCTCTATGCGCAAAAGGTGGAAGGGATAAAGGGGAAAATATTGACGTTTATAACTTTTCTTAATCTATACAATTGCTAAATATAAAAATGAAAGAGAACGAAGAAAGAGGAATGCAAGAAAGATGTAGAAAATAATAATCGGTATGCGATTTCGTTGCGAGAGTTAGAATCGACTCGTTCGTATAATCTCCATGTAATATTAAAATAACATAGTCATACGCATATATTTGTTAAATCTTATTTCATATTCTTTAAAAGAAAAGAAAAAAAAAGGAAGATGTTGTGTTCTCTAAATATCGACTATTGCATTTGATTTTCTTAGAAATAGAGACATATCGATGAACATATATCTAGAAGCGTTCGACGCGGTACGCGATAGAAATTCGCATCGACGTATAATTTATAACGTTCTCCTCGAGATCGAGTTATAATTCGATATACGTTTTATTGTAGGAAAGTGTAAAAGAGTGAAATATCGAGAAAAAAGAGTCATAAAATCTATTAAACCCGATAAATGAGACTCGTTAACAGGTTTCCGTTCATATTATTCGAAAAATGTTTCTTAATCTTAAACGCAACGCAGAATTTCTAATGATATAAACGATTCCATTCGAACGATTGCTTTTGCCAACTTACTTATTCGATCAAAATAATCTCGACAGAAAGCTATCTCGACAAAAAAAAAGAAAAGATAAAGCGCAAAGATATTACAAAAGGAAAAGGAAAAATAATTTGGAAGGCTTCAAGGGACAATTGGAAATCAATTAAACGTTGCTGCGTATTCAATCATAATGGATACGCTATCGTGGATATACGATATCGTGATAAGGATATGATTTAATAAGTTTCTCGATCGAATGCCCCTATTCGAAGTGATGCGAGATAAATTGTGACAAAGAGAAGGTTTCCTTCTTTTTTTTTTTCTTTTTAAATCGTTCGCAGTTTGTCCGCTCACGCGAACGAGAGAAAGAGCGAACGAGTTCGATTAGATAACGATGGCGAACCTTGTAAACGGCGATTTGAGTAGCGCTTAAGCGTACGAAATTACAGTGTGAACGAACATAAAGGAGAGAATGCGGAACGCATCGTCATTTTGTAAATATTTCGTGAGGGAGCTTTGCGCTAATTTCGTGGAAAGTACCAATACAAATCCCGGGCTTCGTTTAATACATCACTTACGTTTTTGAAGCCACGGGTCTTGCATAAATTCATTAACCAGTATCCAACCCGAAAAGGAGTCAGGAAGTACTACTCCCATTTTCGGCTCTGCCGCGTGTGAGCGAAAAAATAAAAGCGTCATCTCCCTTCCTCTTCCCCTATAACGCACTCCACACCTTTACAACGAAAGATCTAAGCGGCTTGTTATCGAATAGCTTGGTTGTTTCTGCTGAATTTCTTTTTTTTCTTTCGATTCTTTTCATTGGATTTTCATCGAATTAATTATCTTGATTTGAATAAACGATACGCTATAAATTATACATGTATATTGCTATTAGACATATAGTATTTTGATATTATGCACATACAGTTATACATACGCGCGCGCGTACGTACACAAAATATTGTAATACAGGTAACCCTTGTATAACGCGGTGCTTAAACAATGTGGTTTTGATATAACGCGGTCTTGAAATTCAGGGAGTAACCCTCGTATAACGCGTTACTTAAACAACGCGGTTTCGATATAACGTGGTCTCAAAATGTTCAGATTTCTATCATCTTTTCATTTTATATATATTTCTCCAAAATATATACCGTTCGTTAGTTCTTGATCTTCCGTATGGTATAAATTAGATAAGAATATATTCCTGTTGGTCGACTCAACGTTATTTACACAATTGTTCATTCTTCATTTTATTGAATGCGATGCGAACGATACGAATGTTGCGTTTATATAAAAGTGTCGGATTACAACGACAATCTTTATTACTTCATTACAATTTAGTATATCGTCACTTTCGTGCTAATTTTTTCTAATATTATCATGGATGAAATGATAGGTTAGAAAAATTGATGTTAAATTAATAAGGGAAAAGAAAAGAAATAATAAAAAAAAAAAAGGAGAAGAGAGGGGAAAAAGAGAGAGAGAGAGAGAGAGAAAAAAATGCAAAGAAAATAGTCTCGTGAGAAATAACGTTTGACATTGATTTGTCAAAGGTGTATGTCCGTTCCATGCCGTTAGATGCATATAGTCCTGTTTCGAATTCGGCTTTCGCAGACGGTCCTGCTATTACCATTATTATAAGTTGATGTGACGTGACGTAATGGGAGTTAGAGCCGTATGAATGGGCATAGAGCAACAAGTTGCCACTAAAAACTGGGAGTGAGTTCGTGAGTTGAGTTCTGCTCGTTACACCTCTATATGTAGTTCTTCCTTCCCTATACTATACGTGCTATATACCCCGGCCCGTTATAAACCCTCCGGCTTTTAAAGTATTCTTTTTAAAGCGGAACTGTCCTAACAGACGTCACCGAGTCGTAATATTCCGCACGAGTGGGTGCGACGACAAATCTTTTCGATTCTCTTTTTACCACTCTCGATTTCTCTCTCTCTCTCTCTCTCTCTCTCTCTCTCTCTCTCTCTCTCTCTCTCTCTTTCTCTATCTATCTATCTCTTTTTTTCTTCTCTTTCTTCTTCTCTTATTTCCTCGCGCCATCCCCCACCCCCTTTCTCTCTCTCTCTCTCTCAGTCTCTCTTTTTTTTCTTTTTTCTATTCACCATCGCATATTCTTTTTACGCTTTTCTTAGGACCATCCTCGAATAGATTTAAAGATAAACAAGATCTGATCGAAAAGCGAAAAGATGTACCGATAAATATGTCGAATCTTTTGACTTTTGCCTTCTCTTCTGGTGCATGGAAATAACAGGAAAGTAGTAACGGAAGAAGCTGTACGGACGGGTTCTTCGTCGGTCGGGTAGCTTTTCTTTCTTATTCGAGCGACCAAGCGCGCGCGCGTGCACGCTGAGAGAGAGATAGAGAGAAAGAGAGAGAGAGAGAGAGAGAGAGAGAGGGAGAGAGAAAGGGGAGAGCAGGAAGTATTATGATATTACGTCGATTCCAATACGGTTATGCAAAACGGGATTAAGTTCACTTTTAACGAATAGGGAGAAAGGATGAACACGATTAAGTATTATACAGGATTTATCGTCGCGTTTAAGCTTCTTCTTTTTTTATCATTTTGCTATTTTCTTCTCCTTTTTTTTTTTTCTTTCTTTTCATTGTTTCTTTTAACGTCGTTTCTCTTGGATTTTTTCATTTTCATGCGCTTCAAACAAATCGAAATTACTTTTGCTTTCGTTCGACTCATTTAGAAAAAGGAAATACAGATATAGAAAGATACATACCGATGAAGGCACGTACCGTATATAGTAATCCATCGTTGTCTCATTAATTAATTAAAACGAAATATTGAACACGTCTTATTATTCGATTGTCAACATTTTCTCATGATTTTATATAGAAACGTTCACAATAAAGGACTGCGGCCGTGTTACATCAACCATTGTATTACATTATGGATCTCCTTTGTCTTGTGCAATACTTGGTGCGATGTGCGTATTGGTTTATGCAATTTTTTTTAAGTATATTAGTGCTATATTAAAACTTGATTCTCAGAATATATAGTTGTTGCAAGAGTTTTGCCTATATACATATACACATCGTTAACTAGGTAGCCTGATTTTAAAGGATCCACGAAAGTGTAATAGACAATTCCCCAAATTGTACGCTCTCGTAAAATTCGCGAAAGGTAAATGCTTTAAGAAGCAAATGTGATAATAAGAAATAACTCTTAGGAATTAGAAGTAAAATTGATTAGGAAAAACGGAAATACGCTTCTAACCGGGGCATACCAATTTTCGAGGTTCGATAAACGCATAGAAACCGGGCAAGTGCAGGGTGATGTACATACATATAGCGTAGTACGGTCGGCTACTAGTTTATTAGGCATGACCGTACCGCAGCACGGTCGTGTCTTATACACGTCCTCCATAATGGGTACCGTGTTTGCGCGCATACGCGCATCGCGTGTGGACAAAATGTCGGTGAGACCACTGCCGAATCGATCGCTGTGAAAGGATCGAGCAATCTACCATGGCCTACGATCTCTCTCTCTCTCTCTCTCTCTCTCTCTCTCTCTCTCTCTCTCTCTCCCGAAAGCCAAGATACGAGATTCGAGCTTCGCACAGAAATTGAGAAAGAAGAAAGTCAAATAGAGTATCGATGACATAATATTCTTATAACGATCGATTTTTAATCATATCTCGCTTCTTTCTTTTCTTTTTCTCGAGGAGGATCACGATTTGATTAACACTTTAACATATTTATATGTATTTTGTAAGTTTGATTGCGCAAGAAAAAATATGTTACTTCATATTTTTATCATTTTTTTGTTTATGTAAAAATTGATTTATATATAAACGCGATAAATCGTGATAGCTAGGAAGGATTTGATCTTTTATCTATCTTTACGATAATCTTGGAAGATAGATCTCGTAAGTTTACGTTATATAAAATAGGAATATAGACGAAATTCGTAGGTTCGAGGAAG
>NC_140833.1:3435000-3440000 GCF_050613455.1 Vespa mandarinia | reverse complement strand
AAACCTGGCCATTAGGCGATAAATACTCATCGGCCATTGAGATATAGGCATCTTTATTATTTTTCTTATAAACCCTAAAAGAATATTTCTTCAAGTCGTTTCGATCTTTCGATTTCTTATTCCCGTACAATCGTACGCATACGAATTCGTTCGTCATAGTATCTCTATCTTCGTCGGTGAGAAATTATTATAAGTCTTCGATCCGTCGAATCGTAAACTTTACGAGGTCGATCTATCGGTTGTTCGGAGACCTCGAAAAACGTCAAAGAGAAGCGAAAAATGATAAAAGGAATACTTGGGTAATAGATGAAAAAAGAAGAAAATTTCCTATCGTTGAATGATTCGAGTTGCAATATTTTTTATCGTAAATACTAGGAATATATTACAGATATCGCGTTCTTCCTATATTTTTCTCTTTGGAGTTCTTTTTTTTGTTTCCTTTCTTTCTGCTCTTGCCAAATCGAATGAAAGGTAAGTAAAAAACGGAGAACAGTAAGGAAAGGACATTTGTGAGATTAGCTCTCTAGACGATAGAAGGAGTAGATCGGGGAAAGGATAGAATGAACCGTTCACGGTTTCGAAAAGAAAGAAAGGAAGGAAGGTAGGTAGGTAAGGAAAAAGGTTTGCCGCCAAAACCACACCCACGCTCGCGCTCACCGGCTGTCGCTATCTTCGTAGCTCTATGGCTTCTGAAAAATTTCGCAAGCGTTCCTTCCTTCTCTTTCCTTCTCTTCTTCGTTACCCCGTCCACGACATCGTACCCTCGATAACCCGGGTTAAAGCCATTTCCCAGCTAGAGAGGAGGTTCCGTCCCGGAGGGGGGACGGGTTGGGGGAGAGGATGGTGGTATCGTGTACGGTGCTATATATCCGACGGTGGCGGCGGCGGCAGCGTGCTCGCTTTGGCGCGCGGCAACGGCAACGGCAGAGGCAACGGCAACGGCAAAACCAGAGCCAGAGGTAGAGGCTAGCACGGTACTTTTGGGACGCGTTGTACATGGGTCGCGTCGCATCGTAGGTTCGCGATGGGTCGGGTACATAAGGGGGCTCTTTATGTAGCACATAGACGTTGCCTGGCGTTCGTTCGTTCGTTCGTTCGTTCGTTCGTTGCCGCTCGCCCGCTCGCTCGGCGTGTGACGCTCAAATTACCTCCGTTCTCTCTCCCCGCGAGAGCGCTCGGTTCGCGTCGTCCCTTTACTCCTCCTCGCCACCTCGCCCCATAGCCTCTTCGCTTCGAGCTCTAGCAAGAGGGAGAAAGAGAGAGAGAGAGAGAGAGAGAGAGAGAGAGAGAGACGCCTTCGCCTCCGTCGACGTTCTCTCCTTCTCCTCCTCCACTACCATCGTATCGTCGTCGTCGTCGTCGTCGTCGTCGTCGTCGTCGTCACCGTCGTCGTCGTCGTCGTCGTCGTCGTCGTCGTCGTCGTCGTCGTCGTCGTCACCGTCGTCGTCGTCGTCGTCGTCGTCGTCGTCGTCGTCGTCGTCGTCGTCGTAGTCACCCATCCGTGTGCTCCCCACACTTCCTCTCTTTCTCTCTCTCTCCTTCTCTCTGTCGGTCCCTCGCAATCGCGCGCGCGCGCGCGCGCACCCATTTGCCACCCGACACACACGCGCTATATAGAGAGGCGCGCAGTGGCTATAACGCTAGGAGAACTGCGGCTCTGAAACGCGGCCAGCGCAGCAGACAGGCACCGCGGGTCACCGCCTTCCCTCCCTCTTCATCCTCCTCCTTCTCGCTCTCGAGTCTGCCCTCTTTTACTCTCCTCTCTCTCTCTCTCTCTCTCTCTCTCTCCGCACTCCCTTACACTCCGCCGGCCAGCCAAGAGCCCGACGGCCCTTTACGCTAGCCGAGTCTTCCGTGCACTCCGCAGCAACCCCTTTGTTATTAGTCGCGCGAGAGAGCGCGTACAAGGCTAAATTCGAGAGCGACATAATCGAGCCGAGCGTTTCTTTCGAACGTCACCCAACTAGGTGGGTGGGATTCTAGCATCAAATTCTGCCGGTCGACAAAGAATAAAGGAAAAAAAGTGAAAGAAAATAAAAAAAAAAGTAAAAGAAAAAGAGTAGAACGAGCCTCTTCTTTCTTTCTTTCTTTCTCTTCTTCTTCTTCTTCTTTTTCTTCTATGTCGTCGTCGTTGTCGTACTACCTGCATCTTGGGGTGTTCCGTTCATCGCATAATCGCGCTTATGCCGCGTACCTTCGTTCGCCGACACCGGCACCGGCATAAACACCGACACTGTCGTGCTCAACGCGCGACGCACCCGCTTTCTCGCGCTCACGGACGAGCAAATTCTCTTTCTCTCTCTCTCTCTCTTTCTCTCTCTCTCTCTCTCTCTCTCTCTCTCTCTTCCCCCTCTTTGTTCTCCCTTCGCCTTTGTGCGGCGAAAAAGCGGGCTGGGATGGGGAGGGGGGGCAGAGGGGAGACAGGAAGACCAGGAGGGAGTCGGGAAAGTAAATCGAGCGGATATGTCGCGGCGCTAGGCCCGCCTCTCTCCCTCTCTCTCTCTCTCTCTCTCTCTCTGTCTGTTTCTCTGTGTCTCTCTCTTTATCTGTCCCTCTCTCGCGAACGTGCAAGCGAACAAACGCGACGGTTCGCGTTTCTTCGTGCCGAGAGCCGGCGAACGAGGAGATCGATAGATCGATCGCGGCAGGGAAGCCGCGGCGACGCAGCGTTTCTCGCCTGCCAACGACGTGGCTCGCTGTTCTATTCTGCGAGGGAGAGAAAGAGAGAGAAAGAAAAAGTGTCGAAGCCGTTCGAAAAATTTCTCTCATCGAATGGATAAACTCTGATCGTTCTATCTTTGTTTTATATCGCGATGGGTCGACGAATTTTTATTTATCGAGAGCTCTCTCTCTCTCTCTCTCTCTCGAAATCGATATATTTTTTCCTCTACTCTAGTTTCCTCATTGGCACTACGATGCGGTAAGACTATTTAAAATAGCCAACGCGATATAGGAGAGAAGGTTAGGCGCAAAGAGCAGATGATAACGTTCGTTTCAAGTAGCGCGCGCCTACCTACGCGTCGATCGATTCGCGGGTATGGCGAGGTGAGCTCTAAAAATTAACACGAACGTCGGTTAAAGGCGCGCTTTGCCGAAGGGAGATAAGTGGGTCACGGATAGGTATCGGTATAGAGTATCGTATAATATCGTATAGCACGACGGAGTGGGAAGCGACTTTAATCCAATAAGTCGCTTCGCGACTCCAACAGATTCAAACGACGCTCTATCGTTTATCTCGTTACGAATGCGCTCGAGTGTACGAAGAAGCGATATTAGCCGCGGGACAATGAACGTGTACGTATGTACACGTGTCTGTGTGTGTGTGTGTGTGTAACGTACGTTTGTAGGTATACATATACATATACATATATATAGCGACATACATAGGTGTATTATACCTGGGCACGTTGGTATCGCCGGCTTCGTGTTCCTTCCTTCCCTGTCCCTCTTTCCGAGATCACCGCCACCCTACGGCTTCCTTTCGCCTCGCTTCTCCTCCACCACCTCCTTCCCCCGCCATCCACCTCCTCCTTCTCGAGTTATGTATTACTCGAGCGCGGGAGATACTCGGCGAAACGACTTTATCGCCCGTCGCTTTACCACTGCCGACGAGTCCGAGCGATTTCGCTCGGATAACGTCGACAAATTCGATCTCCTCCTTCGTCGGAATAATCGCCGGCTAAAGGTCGCCTAAGATTTATGCTCAGCGTCGTCGACGTTTAGGTGAGCACGCCGATATCGTTCGAGATCGTTTGATCGATGCCTCCTTTTCGGTACGAGAACTATTTAGAAAACTTTCGAGATCGTGTTCGTGCCATAATACGCTATGTAGGCATTGCTATAGGTACTGCTTTCAAATCGTTTCGCAATTTCATTCTTTTTCGTTTTTGGAGATATCCATGGTGCGAATGCGGACTCGCTCCAAGTCCGTACCCTTTCTTCTTCGAGTTGGGAAAATAAAAATTCAGCGAGAAAAATAGAGAGAGAGAGAGAGAGAGAGAGAGAGAGAGAGAGAGAGAGAGAGAGAATTTGTAGTTCGCAGCGTGGACGTTTATAAAAGGGTTCGAAAATGATCGAAAGAAAAGAAAGGAGAACGAACGACGATATGAAGAAGAGGGAGGAGGAGGAGGAGGAGGAGGAGGAGGAGGAGGAGGAGAAGAAGTAGAGGACGATGAAAAAGGGAAGCGAGATGTACGAAGGGGTAAGGGAGAGGGACTCGATGCCGGATTTTTCCAACGGCGGCAGGGCTATGGTAGAATGGATGTGGGTATAATGGAGGCGAGCACCGTGCCTTCGTCGTCCGATAAAAAGTGCGGATGGTGAGACGAGAAGAGGGAAGGGTCGAGAGGGGGAGGGAAGAGGGAGAGGCCGATGGAACGTTGGAAAGACTCGAGGCAAGGCGAGGCGAGGAGATCCTGAAGCTAGGCTGACGAGGCGAGGCGAGAGGAGAGAGACGACCGCCGAGTCGAGTCGAGGCGAGACGAAACGAGACGAGACGAGGAGTTTCGATACGCGTTATCGAGCACGCTCGCTCGAATTAAAATTTTTTTCATCGGCGCGACCCGACTCTCCTCCGGCTTTTCTCCCTTAACCATCTCCCATCGCGTATCCTTCCTTTTTCTATTCGAAGGTGTCCTCGGAAAAAAAGATCTTTGAGATTAATTACGAAGCGAAGGGGAAGCACCTTTATACTCTATCTAGCTCGAATTGGAGAACGAATGAGAGATAAATGAAAAATGCAGCGTTTTAATGACGGGAATGAGCTAGCATCGAGAGTTTGGTCCTCTTACTTCCCGCGAGGTATTTGCGTCCAAACGGACGGACGGACGGACGGAAAATCGGTCGATCGTTCGCCGAGAAGCGGATAGACCGTATTCCTCCTAATCAGCGTGGATGGTCGCGACGCGACGAGGTCAACGACGCGACGTCGGTCGATGCGGTCGGTCGGTGCCGTCGCCTGGCTCATCTTCGATTCCGCTCGTACTACCGTCCGAGAGAAG
>NC_140833.1:3325000-3432500 GCF_050613455.1 Vespa mandarinia | reverse complement strand
TCGTTCTTTCTCTCTCGCGAACCACACCGGCAGCATCTCTTAGTTCGTATGGACTTTCTTTTCCCCGTTTCGCTTACTTCTTCGTCTTCTACCTTCGACTTCCTTTTCCTTTTACGAGATACGCTCTCGAAATCTTACGATAAGTCACCTATCGGATGACCGTTAATGGCTTTCGAGGAAAGCTTTCACGTACGTCGTTATCTCGTCGTTACATAGCCGTGCGACGACTTTTCCTCGAAGATGCCCTATCGACAATATTCTTCTTTTCTTTCTTGCTCACGCACACGAACCAATCCGACCTTATCGGAGGTTGCTTGAAACGATCTGTGGGCGCGAGCGCAAAAGAGTTGAAACTGAGAGGGGATGAATCGGACCAACTACTCTTGGGTGTAGCTAGCTGGGCTAGCGTGACCAGGCAAGTTGACTTTAATTTATGACGATCAACGATATAATTAGAGAGTCTCGTTACGTCGCGGACGTGCAAAAGCGGAACGCAAAAAAGACGCGAACAGGTGCTACCGCGCGCTTTAAATTTCATATTTACGCCGCCGAAAGATCTCTTCTCTCGGCATCGTATACTTATTGTCGACCTATTTCCATCATTTTTGGATGGCAAAAACAAAGGAAAGAAAATTTTCCGTACGATCGCGTACGAAAGATCGCGTAGTAACGCGTTTACCGATCTCTTATTATTACCCGCTTGGATCTTTTTTATTCGATAAGAATCGATCGACGCGTCCAGCTCTACGTATCGCCAAATTTATTTATCTAGATTCTTTCGAGCATTGCAATTTCCTGCGAGCTTCCGCTGTTTCGTTACGTCTAATCGATTTCGAGTAAGTAATAATTAATTGAAAGATATCGAATTAAACGATTGAAGATTACGCGTTAGAATTACATAGCGAGTCGTTGCATCGATTACGAGACGACAAGAAAAAAGGTAGGGGAAAAAAAGGTAAAAAGAAAAGAGAGGGAAAAAAATCAAAGGTCAAAAAGGGATCGTAAATTAACGGGGCGGTAAGTAAACGGTAGCCGGAATTTGCTTGCAAATTCTTACAGACGGAATCCAGGCTCTTCTTCTTTCAGGCTCGCAACGCATATCTAAAAAAATAACTTTTTTCTTCTCGATGATATATCCTTTCTCTTCATTCGAGTTAAGATCGTTCCAAGTTTGTTGTCAATTACAGATTTCATATCGATCGAGCGAGCTATTCGCGTAGGAAAAAACGTAAACAAACAAACGAGAAATACGTTCAAAAAATATTGCGTTCACGATACGAGAGGTAGTATCGACGGGAAAATACCCTTTTTCCCAGCGATGAACGTTCTCTCTCCCCATCTGCCGTCTCGCTCCCTCTTTTCTATTCACAGGACCCTAGTCGATTGCAAATCCCCTGCTCGAACCGGGCGGCGGCCCATAATACGCGAGATTTTTTGCGCCGATTAGTCACCGAGCATTCGACGACTACGACGACGACGACGACGACGACGACGACGACGACGAGGCGACGACGCAAGCGAGAAAGAGGAGTGGTGCTCGTTGCTGTGATGGTGCGCTCGTCGAATATAAAGCTCGTCGAATATGTGGTAGTATCCGCGAGCGTCAAAGTCCATCGTCCATTAGCGAGTCGAGGTCGTAGCCACGTGGCTCAGTTCTTTCGTGGCCAAAACGTAAATTCACGAGGCGGCCCACGAGAGTGCCGCGGTTTTCAAAGTAAAAAAAGAAAAGAGGGAAGGGAAAGAACGGAAATTTGCGCTATTCTAAAAGAACGGCACCGATAGAAAGGGCAAGGGGGGAGGGAGCTAGAGAGACGCTTAGAGACGCGTAAAAGGCCCCACTCGGGCGATCTCACGCGTCGATCGCGTATATCTCATGCGGGTAGAACGCGGGGGAGGAGTTGGAGGAAAAGAAGGACTGGAACGACGAAAAGGAAGACGATGGGCCAGCTGCTCCGCGACGCTATCGTCCATGCGGAGCGCGGCGTGTCCCTTGCGATGTTGCGTGTGCGCTCGTGCACACAAAGGGCCAAGCAAGAGAGTGTGGGACATAACGCGCGACCCTTCGCTTACGAGACGCCGATACGGTCGCGCTCGGCAACGCCGCGCCGCGCCGCGCCACGACACCCGTGCCCGGCCTATAGGTTATCGGCGTGCTCGCTTCGAGAGAATCGTTCCTCTTCTTTCTTCGTATGTACGCTCTTCGTGTGTGCGTATACGATGCCTGTCTCGATCCCTCGGGGTTCGCTTCGCCTCAGTTCGCTTGCTCGTCTTGCCTCGCAACCCGCTTGCCACGCTGGCCCTGGCTCGTCCCTCCTCGTCGTCGTCGTCGTCGTCGTCGTCGTCGTCGTCGTCGTCGTCGTCGTCGTCGTCGTCGTCGTCGTGGTCGCCACTCGTCGCTTGCACGTAGTCGCGATTCAACGCGAGTAGCGTGGCGAGGCGAGGCGAGGCGAGGCGAGGCGAGGCAAGGCAGGGCACAGCACAGCACGGCACGGCATGGCGCAGTGCCGCGCGGAACAGCACCGCACGCCATGGCGAACGCAATTCGCCCTTCCATCTCTCTCTTTCGAGAGCACTCTTCTTTATCTCTTTCTTTTTTTTACTACCACCAAACCCTCTGCCGTTCTGCCCATCTCTCTCTCTCTCTCTCTCTCTCTCTCTCTCTCTCTCTCTCTCTCTGTTCGTATGTGCGTGCGTGTGTACGCGCCCGCGCGGACACCTTCCGTCGAAGGCAGCCCCGATATAAACCGAGTAATATTACCGCGGGCAGAGCGGCAAGGTAACAGAGAGCCGCTGCCACGAAGCGTTCCTTCCGAGAAAATTTACGAGCGGCACGGTTCGGGTGCTCGTCGAGCCTCACTCTCTCTTTCTCTCTCTCTCTCTCTCTGTCTCTTCTCGGACCCATCCTGCGTCCTCGAGAGAGAAACATCGCTCACACACAGGCGACGCAGCACGTTACGACTTTCCGTGCTAAGCTCGTCATTTTGGAACGACCGCTCTCGCGCGGTTTACGTAGCAATCCTGTGTATGTCCCTCCCCACCCAACCCAGGGACACCGATTCCAATGGAAATCGATTGGCCAATGCTATCGATAATCTCCCCTAAGGACTAACTCTACAGTATACTCTTCGAGTTTGGCAACGTTTCACAAAGCATTTTGCAAGTCCCGAGATCGTTAAGGGCAAGCTGAACACGAGGATGTCTCGCTTTAAACCGAGTCTACATTTCGAATTCTTTCGAAGCGTTGTCTTCGGTCCACGACAGTCTCGCGTGCATACACGCGCCACGACTACGTAATGTAGCTACCTACGTACGCCGCAGTTTGTTGCGCGAACAAAGAGGAGGAGGAGGAGAGGGTGAGGAATGAGGGGGAGGCGGAGGCGGTGAAGGAAAGGGAAGAGGACGCAACCGTACTGACACGACGTTGAGACGAGCGAGGAAACGCGAGGCGGTACGGCGCGGCACGGTGCAGCCCGGACTCGCGGACCCTCACATCCTGTCTATGACAGGATGGCTGATGGTTCCTCGCTCGTTCGTTCGCTCGATCGGTCGGTCGGTCGATCGGTCGGTCGGTCGGTCGGTCGGTCGGTCGATCGGTCGGCTGGCCAGCCAGCCAGCCAGCCAGCCAGCCAGTCAGCCAGCCTTTCAGGGCCCTACCCATACCCCTATAATATCGCGCTCTTATGCCGGTTAGGCCTCCGTTCGTGCGAGCAGAGCGGCTGCTCCTCTTCTCTGCGTCATGTCTCTCTCTCTCTCTCTCTCTCTCTCTCTCTCCCTCTATCTATCTCTCTTTTGTCGACATCGTCGTCGGTCTCTGGTTCTTAGTCTCACGGGGGCCTGTTACTCTCTTTCAAGCCTCGACGAAGCATTTTTTCTTCCGCCAGGCGGCCACCGTCGCAGCCGCCAACGTCGGCCGCCGCCAAGGTATCGAATCGTCTCGTCATCGGGCTACGCTTAGCGTGGTATATGTATGTATGTACGTACGTACGTACGTACGTACGTGTGCGAGGCCAATGGAGAGAGAGAGAGAGAGACAGAGAGAGACAGAGAGAGAGAGAGAGAGAGAGAGAGAGAGAAAAAAAAAAGAAAAAAGAAAGAGAGAGCAAATAGAGAGGGGCGACGTTTTCCAATCGCGAAGCGAGGTCTCGCGCGCGTTCCGACGACGATCGAAAAAGGTGAGACGTGCCGAAGGGGGATATAGACGCGGACAATGAAGCGGATGAGAAGGAGTGAGGCGATGGTGGCATGCGAGGCGGGTATAGAGAGTACAACGGGGAGAGAGAAAGAGAGAGAGAGAGAGAGAGAGATGATGCCAGGACGAGGAAGGACATCGACAAGGGGAACAGAGGCGACGGACTACTCGAGTGTCAACGATTTGGCAACGGCTTTTTTATAGCTTTCGTTGAGATAGCTCGTTTCGAAGTCGCGTGGCACAAGGCATAATCGTTTAGGTTTTTCATAAAGAAATTAATAGAGTTTGAAATTAAAATAGAAACGAACGAGTGATCGAAAAAATAAGATCGACTCGTCGTGGATCGATCGATCTATCGACGAAATCTTATTGCGATACTCGTAAACACAATTCGTATATATATGCATATTTATTCAAGTATGACAGAGTTATATATATATATATATATGTGTGTGTATACGTAAAGGGACCTGTACGAGAGAAAACTGATAACTACGCGGCAGTCTGGAAGTATTAAGGAAGAGAGACAAAGAGGGGTGATAGCGCGGAGGAAGGGAGAGCGGAGCGATGGACGAGGAATAAAGAGAGGGGGGAGAAAGAGAGTAAACTGGGTCAGTGTCGTGGAACTTGAAAACTTCACTTCCGTAATGCGAGAGCGGCGCTGACTGCCGCCTCGAAGTCGCTTAAACTGCGTTTACGAGTCAACGGTAGGTAAAACAGAAACACCTCGAGAACTCGAGCTCGAGTTATACCTAGTTATATGTACGGTATAAATCGTCAATGTGTTAGAGAAAGAGAGGAAAAGGGATATAGAGCGAGAGAGAGCACGCGCGCGCACTCGTCTCTATCTCTCGGAACACAAACGAAAGGAAGAGGAGGAAGTAGGAAAGAGAGAGAGGCGTAACGTAACCTAACCTGACTTGACGAATATACAAATCGAACCATGTGCGCGTTACTACGAAGGACGAGAATCGCCGTTTGTTACGAGCGTCGTTGTTGTTTCCTTTGCGTTTATATTTTCTACAATAATGTATTGTATTCGTGTGTGTGTGTGTGTGTGTGTTTTACGTTGTTTCCGAATACGATCGAAACTTTTCTCCGTGGGCTTTTGGAACGGTGTATCGTAACCGTCGAAAACATAGTACGTGGTGTAGGAAGGGGAAGGATTCGTTCCCAAGGTCATGACTTTGTCGCCGGAGGTTTAAGAGACGGTGAAAGTTCGTTCTCGTTCGAATCGTCGAAAAATCTCAAACTCGTGACTCCGTACGACGGAATTTCCAAACTCTCTCGATACTTTTCTTCTTTTCTCTCTCTCTCGTTCGTTTCTTCGTTCGTTCGTTCGTTCGTTAATAATAATAATTGAGATATTTCGATTTAGGGAAGGAGAAGCCAACAAGGATGACGATAACGAAGATTCGATCGAAGGGGAAGAAGTACGAAGCGCAATACGCGTGAACAGAGGGACGCACCACGCGTGTACGTCCTCTCTCTCTTTCTCTCTCTCTCTATATATATATATATGTACGTATCTCCATCTCATTCACTCTTCTTAGCTTTTGTCTTTTTCCTTTTCCCGAGCAACACGCGCTGCGCGTACTGCCGTCCGTTGACGTAGATAAACCGTCGCCAACGATGCTATATTTACGATCTTTCTTATAACGAGTGCGTGGATATTCCGAGGAAATACGAAGAGTCTTTCTCTCTCTCTCTCTCTCTCTCTATGGTGTAAAAAGATAGAAAGAGAAAAGAACCGCTTGCCGTTCTCTGCCGTCGAGCGGCGAGCATTCTTGTTACGTAACATTTTACCATTCTCGTTTCATCTTCTTGTTATCTGATTTTTTTTCCTCTCTTTTTCTTTCTTCTCTCCTCCTCACGTACATATCCGTAGACAAAATAGAAAAAAAAAAGAAATAAACGACTCGAAAAAGATACCGAGAGGAGAGATAATCGATCGAGAATTACTCTCGTTAAAAACTATTTTATCACGCGTACGTTTTATAAAGAGGCTGAAACTGGAGAGAGAGAGAGAGAGAGAGATGATATATACTGATTCAAATAACCTGTGTTATACGTATATCCAAAAGCAGCGGTTGAGAATTCGCGGTTCGCGAAGCAAGCACCGAAGGTCTCTCTCTCTCTCTCTCTCTCTCTCTCTCTCTCCATCCAGTGGTCTCGTTTTCTCGTTTAATAACCGGTAGGAGGAAGAGACCGGGGGAGTTAGGAGCGAAGAGTACGAGGAGGAAGAGAAAGATCGTTCGACCGGCAGAGTACGTAGCGCGAGAAGAAGGAAAGGAGAGTTCGTTCGCGCTTACGTAGACGCAACGCGCCGCGCACGTAAGCCTGAAAACACGGGTGGTAGTGCTTCTCTCTCTCTCTCTCTCTCTCTCTCTTTCTTACTCTGCTCTTCTCTTGGCTCCTCTTGGCTCTCCTCTCGTTTCTACGCCCCTCTTTAGGTCGCGCGCGCGACCGTTCGATCCTTTGCGTCGTCGTTGTGTCGTCGGCGTCGTCGTCGGCGACAACGACTACGACAACGACTACGACAACGACGACGACGACGACAACGACAACGACGAGGACGGCGACGGCGACGATGACGACGACGACGAGGTGCGAGGTGGAGAGCGTAGATGGAGGGTGACCGACGTGGTCGTAGGGAGAGAGAAAGGAGAGAGAGAGAGAGAGAGAGAGAGAGAAGTGGAAGAAGGATAGGAAGGGCCGTTATTTAGCCGGCCGCGCGCACGGCCCTTCGCGACCCACCGTCCTCCGCTCGCCCTCCAGAGTGGCTCCCACCTTCACCCTTCGTTCGCCCTTCTCTTCCTACTCGTAAACCTTCTCTCTTACCCCCGCGTTCACCCTCGCGTCTCCTTCAATCTCTCTTTCTCTCTCCCTTGCGCCCACGGTCGCTGCCGTTCTTCGGGACGTGGCAGGATGCGGTGCGGTGCGACGCTGCGGGGCGGCAGACTCACGGCTGCTCTTCACGACTCCCTCTCTATCTCTCTCTCTCTCTCTCTCTCTCTCTGTCGTTCTCTCGCGTTTCTCTTCTACGCTTCACTCCACCTCCTCTCCACGTCACTCTATAGCACGGAAAAGCTCGCCCGGCTCGTCGTCCACGAACGGAACGGAACGGAACGAAGCGAAGCGAGTCTGTGACGTTGGCTGTCCGTCGTTCGGCGAAATCCCGTGCTAATTAAAGCCCGCCTCGATGCCCGTCTCCGACCGGGGCGACAGAGCCGACGGCTATCTCCCTCTATCTCTCTCCTTCTCTCTCTCTCTCTCTCTCTCTTTCTCTTGCTCTAACACTCTCTCGCTCCCTTTGCGAATGGCCGCACGAAGGAGAGAAAATTAAGAAGACTCTGGGTCGGCTCCTTCGGCCTATTGTGCCTTGCGATGGTTGAGAGAGACGAAGATGGAGAGAGGTAGTCCTCGTAACGGTACCAGACCGTCAAACTTTTCTTCCCTCTCCCCCCCCTCTCTCTTTTTCTCTCGCTTCGTTCGCCTTTCTGCATTACGCACGACGTCCGACCAAGAGATAAATTTGTGCTGGATTTTATCTAGATACATTCCTCGCACGAACTTTTCGGACTCACGATGTTTCACGCTGATCTTTCTTATTCTCTCCTCTCTCTTTTGTTTCTTTTTGTATTCGTCATCTATCCATCCATCTCTCTCTCTCTCTCTCTGTAGGCCAATCGAGGTGAAAACTATAGACGCGTTAAATACGAGGATAGGAAGTGTTTCTGGCTTGCTCGTCCGTATAGCGTTTAAATAGTTTTTCTTTTCTTCCTTTGTCTTAAGGAGCCATTTAAACTATCGATCAGCTGACAATGCCAACGTTTCACCGTTGCCTCGTAGGCATTCTTGAAAATTGTATACAATATATGCGTACTCGTAGAACGATATTTAGGTATATGTTTACTTTCGAAAAATAGACCTTTCGACTTTGCGCGCTTTTTTTCTATTTTACGAGTCAGTGCACGATTCGTAAGATATTGCGACGAGTTCTTAGTTCGATTGGTCTTCGTTGGACGCTTTGTTTTTTTCAAAAGTTCCATCGGCTCGATAACGATATATCTAATCTTTGTTTCGGATACATTCGTATACGTTCGAGTTCAATTCCGTAAACAAAGCGTCGTCACGAAGGACGCGATAATAAAGACCAAGCACATTAAATTCATAGGATTTCCAGTTGGCCGAAAACTAATTGTTTTATCATATTTATTTTTTATATTTTCAATCCATCCAATTCGTATATATTGAGATTAGAATAAGAGAAAGAGCGCGAGCTTCGTAGAGAATTAATTTCTCTTTATAAAAATGCTCTTAATAATCCTACTCCATTTTCTTTTTTTCCTTTTTTTATAACTACGAATACATTTTTCCTCGCTATAATATATTGGACGAGATAATACGAGTATACTACTGGTGCGCGTGCTCGTTAAAAGCAGATTTGTATATGGCTATGGTTCACGAGGTTATTCGCGCGAACGGAAAGGGAACGCACGTGAAACTGTAAACACGACCTTGCGACTTTACGGTCGTTTGCGAAGTCGTTCCACGTATCTCTCTTACTCTTTCTCTTCTGCTCTCGTGGAAATACGCATATCTCTTTTTTCTTCTTTCTTTTTCAATTAATTTCTCACCGTTATATCATACTTTGTGATAAACTAATTGAATTTTACGATAACGAACTTCATTGACGATTTGGACCTTGGAAATAAGTAGTTGCTCGTTCTCTCTCTCTCTCTCTCTTTGCCCCTTTCACCCTTTCTCTCGTTTTTCTTTCCTTTCTATTCCCTCGACGGTAACCTCGTCATGAATTCCGAGAGAGCTGAGTAATGTTAGTTCCAATTCGTCAATTAACCAAACGAAATTTTTCCTCCGAGCGCAGAAGCGTCCTAACCCTAAAGGGGATCGCATAGGAGAAACGGCGACGTAATACACGGCTTTCTCTCGCGTGAAATTTAAAGGCGTTCGTGTCTCTCTCTCTCTCTCTCTCTCTCTCTCTCTCTCTCTTTTTCTTGCCCTCTCACGTTTCCTCTCGTGAGAGAGGACCAGGCCCTCGATCGATCCAAGCCCGCATAGTCGTGAGCGTACAGAAGCCTTCTTGTTTGTCGGCGGCAACGCTGGCCAGCCGTTGAGGAAAAAGTTTTTATTGCTTGGATTTTCCCCATAATCTTGAGTAATTAACGGGCAACCCTGAGGCCCATACTTCGAGGTCCGTGCAAAATTGTAAGGAAAGTGAGATTAAGAGAAAGGACAGAATAAAAGAGAGAGAGAGGCCCTTCTACCGAAAACCTAAAGTCTTCCCATATTTTTCTTTTTTGTTCTTCTTCTTCTTCTATTCCTCTTTTCCTCTTTCTCCCTCACAACACCCTTCCCTCTTCCTCGAGTAGAGACGCGAGCTAGCCGTCGCGACTAACGATTCTCCACCGTATTTTCTTCCCTCCTACCCTTCTCTTTCTCTTCATCGTTCCCTGGCCGCTTCTCTCTCTCTCTCTCTCTCTCTCTCTCTCTCTCTCTCTCTCCTAGTCTGGCTTATTCTAGAGAGGAGAGAGTCTAGACCCTCCTTTTCTTCGTCGTCGACTTAACGGCCGCACCTGCCGCTGCTACCATCGAGTGACGTCGTTTCGACGACGACGACGACGACGACGACGACGACGACGACGAGGAGAAATGTTCGATCCGCGTGAATACTTTTCGAGGTTGGCAAAAAAAGAAGCAGAGAAACGGGCATCTATACTCCTATTAAGATTTTGTATCGAATGATCCAATCGTTCGTGATTATATGTATCTCATGGATAAGAAATAAGGGAGTATTTAGTTTCTTTCGATTACCATCGTAGTAATCGATATTACGAATACAAGTGTCAATGAATTGGGATACATTACGATGCTTCGTAAAAGAAAAAAATGTATATTTATTTGTATCGTTACGACGAGAGAAATAAAAGGAAATGAAATAAAGTTAGATCGATCGGATAATACCGGCTTTACTAAATACTTATGAAGTTTTCGTCGTAAAGTCGGCTTTCGCCGATCACGTGTATTTAAAATCGATCGAATTAAAAGAATACCGATTAAGATTCCCAGCTCGTAATCAAGCCGACCTTTCATGATAAATTAATTGCTATTTCGGAGTGCCGTTAGAGCGCGTGAGCGTAAAAATAGCTTTGGATTGGTCGTCTCTTAGCTCGTGATACGAAAGACGAGCCAGAGAAGTAGGTTTTCGACGTGATCAATCGATCGCGCATCAATTACCAATTACGAATCGCGCTTGTGTACGCATAGAAATTTCATTCGAGATTTCATTCGAGATTCGTCGTATCTACCTATTTGCGTTCTACGACCTAGGAATATCTTTGAGATTCGACTAGATTCTCTTTCTCTCTGGTCGTACAAAGTCCGCCGATTCGATCGATAAGTAATTTCAGTGCGTTTAAGTTTCCGCGAAACGAGCCGTTCGAAGCTTTCTAATCGCGAACACGCGAATTTATGATCTTTCGGGTCGTACCTGCCGCTGCCGCCGCCGCCGCCGCCGCCGCCGCTGCCGCTGCCGCTGCTGCCGCCGTGTAGCCGCGCCATTTCCGGCGCGCATGCCTTCCAGCGAGCAGCGTAGCGTTCGTGAGAGACCGCTCTCTCTCTCTCTCTCTCTCTCTCGCTCGCGCGCGCGCTAGCTCGCTCGTTCGCTCGCTCGCTCTCTCGCTCTCTCGCCATCGCCCTCCGCACCGGGAAGGGCAAGATCGGAAAATTAACGACCCCTCGAGCGTTAACTCCCGACTCCAGGTCGGCCTTCGGTCCGCTCCTTCGTTAAGTCCTTCCTCGGCTTCTCGCGACTCACGCAGCGTTTTCAGCCGTCCTCGTCTCTTCCCTGTCCCCCCTATTTTACCACCACCGCCCCCTCCTCCACCTCTCCCTCCCCCCACCTTCCCCCGGCTCCACGTTCTCCTCCTCTTTCTTCCCACCGCCCGACCCCCCTCCTCATTCCACCCATAACCCTTCTCACCGCGACCTCCTACGCCGTGGCAAGCCACCCTCCTCTACGCCCGCTTCTCCTCGGCATCGCCACGAACGCGCTACCCTTCGAGCTACGAATCGCAGATTGGTGGAACGACCGGTCGATTATCTATAATCGATGCCGCCACTGCCGTCGCCATCACCGCCAGCGAAGTCGTCGCTCTACGTGCTCCTTCTCTCTCTCTCTCTCTCTCTCTCTCTCTCTCTCTCTCTCTCTCTCTCTCTCTCTCTCTCTCAGCTACGCCTTCTGCGAACGATGGAGCCGCTATTCTATCCACGTCACTGGATTCTTAGCGAATATTTTTTTTCCTTCTCTTTTTTCTTCTTTTTCTTTTTTCTTTTCCTTTCTTTTGCTATTCTCTACATGAACTATAATAAAGGAAACGAAAGGTACTCGATCGCGAAAAACTTTGGGCTCGTTTGTTAAGAAAAATCGAAACCTACCTATAGAATTTTACCTGTTCGGAGCCGGAGCAGGTAGAGAAGATCGACGTGGAAAGTTTAATAACGCGAAAATCGATTTTATCGAACTTCCGAAGTACCTACACTCTTTCCGGTTTTCAAAAATTTTCCTACCGTTCTTGGATTCTTTTTTGTACTTTTTCATCGGCTCGTTCATTCGAAGGATTCGTTCTTTCGATCCAACGAAATATCGCCTCGTTGAAGAGGATTTAACCAATTGAAATTCTCATTTCGCATTCCGCCGCACATTATGTCGCGTATTACCCGGTTCGACCAGTGATACGAAGAGAAACGTATAAAGAGAATTGGGGAGACATAGAAACGGAAGATGAAGTGGAAAGGAGAAAAAGATGGCCAGCTTAAACCCGAGAGTTCGAAAGAGACGAAGCAATGTGTGCGAAAAAGAGTATACGAAAGAGTATACGAGCGCAAATGTGAAAAGGCAAGGAAGACAGAGAGGGAAGAGGTTTGTGCCATCGCTCATTCGACGATTATTGTACAAAGCATAGCGCGGAAACTATCTTTCCTCTTCATTCATAACTCTTTCTAGCGTAATAGAGGGTCGCCAGGGTGAGAGAAAGTAAGAAGAAAGTAAACGATATACGTATAGATAGATGGTATGCCACAGGCAGTGGAAAGGAGATATGACGAGACGACGAGTCGAAGAAAAGGAGACTGAAAGAAGAGTGCATTTTATGAGCGAGTGAGTGAATAAGAGAAAGAGAGAGAGAGAGAGAGAAAGGGTATTCTGAACCAAAGAAAGGGTAGAAAAAAGAAAATATATATGATACAATATATATATATACGACCAAACGGATAATACGAAAGAAAGTATATATATATATGTGTGTGTGTGTGTGTGTGTGTATGTACACGCACACAGATAAGCGCGAGAAGTTTTCGCGTCTCAGTAAAGTTTTTCTCTCGTCGCCGAAAAAGCTTCTTTCACCGTTGATTCCGTTATCGTGTCCATCCGTCCAGCGAGTCTGCGAAAACGACGGACGACTTATCGGGAGAACAGCGAGCGTTAGGAGGTAGAGCGCGAGTACACCCGCCATCTTCTCCCTCCGTCTTCCGACGTAATGCGGAGAGAGCGCGCGCGCGCGCGTGCGTTCGCAACCGAGAGAGAGAGAGAGAGAGAGAGAGAGAGAGAGAGAGAGAAGCGCGCAATGCCTGTCCGGATAAAGAAAGCGGAGAGCCGTGCGCATGAACGTACGCACACATAGATACGACGTAAGCGCGTGTACGCGTGCTTACGTGCTCTTCCTTCCAACGTTGAATCCTCGAAAGGGCAAAGGTGGATCGACCGCTTTCTCGTACAACGGAAATCTATCGGGGATCTCGTTGTTGTCTTCGTCTTTTCGACGAAAGGTGTGTACATTCTACTTCGAACGGTGGAGTAATTATTCCAATCTTAATACTTTTATTTTCCCTCGTTAGAAAAAAAGTAATACAACGTTCGTACATGAATTAAAACATTCATTATATTTTCATTGATATACTATTGTACACTATTGTACACTATCCTACAGTATGTATATTATAATGTATAAAGTGGTATAATATTTTAATATGGTGTGGTATCTATAATATTGTATTATAACACCTATTAGAGTGAAAGAAATGGTAATGGTAATCATACTATACCATAAATAGAATAATACATATATATATATATATATGCATATGGTAAATTATATTTATTATTAATTACCCTAGTATTTACTATACATGGTACGTATACTCGGATTATACTACATTAATGTAAATATAATTTGTACTAGTTGTACTACTAAAAAATATAAAATCATGATAAAACTTTAAATATGAAGTCGCAATTAAATTTGTGATCGTAAAATGAAATAAAACTTGAAAAATACTAATAAGTATGCAAATGTAAACTTTTGTTGCAAGACAGTAAAAAGGATTTCATTTGAAATCGAATAAATTTCTTTACGGATGGTACGGAAACGTGAAATTTCTTCGTACGTAACCTCGTCACATTGCCTTTTCCCCCTGTTTCACGATGACGTAATTGGGAAGAGAAAATTCGATCGAAACCAAACGCGTTAATTTCATCGAGACAGATTTCGAGCGAAAATCGTCGCACGTTCTTAATGCGCTTGCCTTTCTATGTCCGTTTTCTTTGTTTCTTGAGAATCTCTCTCTCTCTCTCTCTCTCTCTCTCTTTATACGAGACTTAGGCACGTTGATAATATCAAACTTACGTCTTACGATTATAATGTAATCAATTCTACGTAACACGCTATAACGGTGTATATGTATATACATGTATAAAACAAAAAGGAAAAAAACAACAACGCAGAAAAGAAAAAGAAAGGAGGGATAAAAGGCGAAGGATAGCAAGAGTAAACGATGGTTCCAGTCGGAGATTAGATTAGATGGAAAGGGGAGAGAACGGAGGATTACCGAAATGTTGGACCGTGTCGCGAGGAAGTGCATCGTATAGCTTGTCTGATCGCGAACACACTTTGGCGCTAATGCGGCTTGGCCGTATCTCTCTCTCTCTTTCTCTCTCTGTGTGTCTTTCTTTCTTTCTGTCTCCCCCTCTTTGCATCTCTTTTAGGGTCTTGTCCATGTCCGAAGAAAGGGCCTTTCTTTCCTCTCTTTTGCGTGCACTTCGTGCAGCCTTCCAGATCTCTCTCGCTTTCGCTCCCGCTCTCTTTCTCTCTCTCTCTTTCTCTCTCTTATCCGCGATCAGAAGAGAGATGAGAAGAACGAAGGAGCGAGAGAGATAAAGAGAAAGAGGGAGAGAGAGAGAGAGAAAGGGAGAAAGAAAGATCGAGCGTTTCTTTCTTTCTTTCCCTTTCTCTTGTTCGGTCGTTCGTTCGTTCGTTCGTTCGTTCGTTCGTTCGTTCGTTCGTTCGTTCGTTCGTTCGCTCGCCGGCTGGACGTTGAGCGAGGTAAAAATCGCGAGAGCCGTCAATTAGAAGCCCACGAAGAGGAGCCATTCCCTTCGGCCTTCGCGAACAAAGAACGAGACGAGACTACGTCAACGATCCTTTTTCATCCTTCGAAAATGATATCGATGAAATATCTCAGTGTAAACGACGAAATTCGGTAGGAGGTAAATTGCTCATTGTACCGTGTTTCGTTACACCCTCCTCCCATTGTCCGTTTCCCTATCTCTCCTATCCTCTTCTCTCAAACGTTGATCGATCATTTATAGGGTAAAGTGCTTTCTCACTTTTTCTCTCTTTATATTTCTATTTCTATCAGTTTATATAATATTTTATTATATAAAAACGTAAAGCAAAGTTGCTTTTACATTCGAGGAAGAAATAATTTTGTAATCATTAGTGCAAGTCGTCACGCTCGTTGTCCGATGGATGGATAGTGGAGCAAAGAGAAAACGAGTATATTTTTCATATAGATGTGCATCGGTCCCTCTATCTCTTCTCTTTCTCATTAAATAGTTCATTAGATTTCAATGATAATAATTTATTACAGTCGCATGAATCTATGAACAATGTTGGCTCGCGTAACAGTTTAATTATTCCATACAATATAATTTCAAAGCGATTATCGTTAATTGGATCCATATTGGTCTCTAAGCATCGAGGTACTATCGTCACAGAATTATTATTCATTTCTTCGTAGACGTTAACTTTCTGTGGATCGATATATTATAAACGAAATAAGATACGAACGAATCACATTGTACTGGGAGTCAAAAGTATCGGGCGAAGAAGTTGTTGGGAGTTTTTCGTTGGAAAAATCGATAGTGGAACAAGGGACCTGTCCGTGACACAAGACCGTAGTACGAGCTGAGAGAGAGAGAGAAAGAGAGAGAGAGAGAGAGAGAGAGAGAGAGAGAGAGAGAGAGAGAGAGAGAGAGGGACAGATAGAGATAGAAAGAGAAAAAGAGACAGTGGGTGAGAGCAAGAAAGATCGACGGGAAAGAGAGAAAGAGAACGTGGCGGACCCGAGGCAAAATGTCGTCTTTCCCCGGGATTGCATGCCGTGAAAAAGAGACGCGCACACGTTCATCCACTAAAAGGGATCACGGCCGGAAATCTTAGGACGAACAGAGTAGACGCTTGCTCTCAGGAGGTCTTACACTTCCGGAATAACCGGATGTTCCAATGGAGATACATCGGACTTCTGCTCGTTTCTTTCTTCATGGCTCTCTCTTTCTCTCTCTCTCTCTGTCTTTCTTTCTTTCTTTCTTTCTTTCTTTCTTTCTTTCTTTCTGTCGTCGAAGATATACCTACATACCTATAATCATATATCAAGGAAGAGAATCGTTGATATATGAATCGAGATCTGAAAAGAGTTTGCGGATAATCTTTGACCATCGTTATCGGATGTAAAATGAAACGAATCGGTTGGAAAGTATTAAAGTCGTTAATGAATATTGATGAAAGATCAAAAGAATTCTAGTAAATAGGAAATATCAAGAATATTGTGGATATGTATTATATGGATAACGATCGAGGACGCGTTGTAGCGTTCTTTGTTAAAAGACACGATAACGTGTAACCCGATAATTTATAGCAGCGCACGGCGAAGACCTCGTATAAAGTTCCGTACGTTAAAGCGGGTAAGCGTGTGCATATTATACGCGCGAGCACGTACCCACGCGCGAGGAGAGCCGCACGTAGGCTCGCGTCTCTCTCTCTCTCTCTCTCTCTCTCTCTCTCTCTCTCTTTTTCTCTTTTCATCTATCTCGTTCCCCATATGCTCTTCTGCGCTGCGTAATGACGAACAAGCGAACGAACGAGCGACGAGACGGAAGAGCGCTCAAATTTCCCGCGTGAACGACGCGACTAGTAACTACGTAGGACAAAGAGAGAGAGAGAGAGAGAGAGAGAGAGAGAGAGAGAGAGAGAGAGAGAGAGAGAGAGAGAGAGGCTCCCGAGCGCAACCTCCTTTCTTCTTTTTCGCTATCTTTCTTTCTCTCCTAGCATCTTCCTTTCTTTGGACTTCAAGTCCAAAAGTCACTTATAAAGCAGCCCGCTGTGAAGCAGGAGGGGAAAAAACGGTGAGCGATTAAGCGGACTTAAAGGACCGATGGACAGAACCGGATGAACCTTTCGAGGACGGCGGTACTTACTCGCATGCCATTTATCATTTATTTAAACGTTCACGGTTGACTCAATAAAGATAAATGTTTTCTCCTTTGAAAATATTCATTTTGGAAAAATGTCACAAATAGTCTTGTAACGATATTCTTTCTCTAAACGAACTGAACAAAAGCGAAGAGGATCGTAGTAATAAAGATGACAGAAAAGTAATTTAACGTACTATTCGTTTTATTTCATTATTGTATTCGAAAAGCTTGACGTAGGTAAACGAATAATCACGCTTCAATTATGCTTTATAAATAAATATTATCTATTGTAAAATCTACGTGAACGGGAATATTCGATTGAAAGGCGAAGATAAGCGAAGAAATTGATCGCTTTGATGAATTAGAAATCTACGTTGGTACGACATAGACGGATAGATAGATACACCGTGCGAACGAGGATACATACATATATCGATCGATTTTGTAAAATTCGCGAACACGAAATCGAGAAGGACGAAATCGAGAGAGGGTGGTTTAACGGTAAAGGACCTACGTTCGGCAAAGTTCGTGTAACAGCTGGACGATTCGCGCGGACTTGCCGTAAGGTTCGACCATTAGCCTTTCCATGTATGCGAGCTCGCAGCCGAACGCTGGGAAAAGCGGCCAAAGTCGAGGGAGAGGCTCCGGTTCTATCGGGTTTTCCCGGTTTAGCTGGACCCAGTTGTCCTTCTCTCTCTCTCTCTCTCTCTCTCTCTCTCTCTCTCTCTCTCTCTCTCCCTCCCTCCCTCCCTCTCTCCCCCTTTTTCTGGCTCAGGATATCGACTAGGGGGATAGGAAGCAAGCAGAGAGAAAGAGAAAGAAAAGGACAGGACAGGGTCAGCCTATTCCGATAGGGTGGTGGTGGTGGTGATGGTGGTGGTGGCGACGGCGGTGGCGGCAGCGGCGATGGCAACGAGTACGAAGGGTGGCGACGAAGGGCGTCGCGGCAACGCTCTGTCTACGTGTCGCATGCTCGAGAGCGTGTCAGCGCGAACGACGGCGAAGCTTTAAATATTCGATGCTAACGCCGCGCTTCCACGCTCCCCCGTCAAAGCGAGGCCGTCGCTTTGAAAGCATCGTGAAACTTTTAGCGAGGCTTCGAAAGCGATCGAACGATCGTTGAGCTCCGCAGGCCTTATAACCAATAAGTCTTACCGATCTTTCGCTGTTTTCGCTCGCTTTCTCTTTTCCTTTTCTTTTTCGGTCTTTTCTTTTTTTTTTGTTTTTTTTTTTTCTATTTTCCCTTTCCCTCCCCTTTTCTGTTACCCGTAAGAAACTAAAGCTACGAGCGCGACGAATTTCGTTGTGTTATCTCCAAAGAGAGATTTTCTTTCGGGGATTCTTCGAACGATCTTTTTCGCGAGTCGAAATTTCCTTCTACACGGGCAACCAATTGCCGAGGGTAAAACCCGGCAAAAAGATTTGGAATTTCCCAAGGTACGAGAAAAGGGAGGAAGAAGCGAAAGGAAGAAAGAAAAGGGCAGGACGACGCGACCAGCTTCCGTACCTGAGGGCAATACACGCCGCTGTTATATGGCGGTTGTATATCTTCGCGAGGGATACGTCGGTGGAAGCTCCGACCGTTTCTAGGTAGTCAGGATCGGCCTTGTTCTCCCTTTTCGAAGGCCCCGCGTTCGTACCCGCTCCACCTTCTTCTTCTTCGACTCGGCAATCTCTCTCTCTCTCTCTCTCTCCCTCCCTCTCTCTCTCTCTCTCGACTCTTTCGGTTAATCTGCGAGACAGCTGTGCCAGGGATACACCCTCGCCTAGGTCTCTCCTTTATTGCCGCGTCTTCTCTTCTTTTTTACGTCATTATTAAAAGAACGCCCCGACGGCGACGACAACGGCGACGGTGACAGCGAAACCTAAGGAAAGTGTTTTTCGAGCCGTGAACCGCGCGATTAACGTGACATACCCGACCTTTCCCGTCCTTTCCCTTAAAATTATTCGTATATACCTGAGCCTTAAGTCCTAAGAAATGGACGGTCAACCTTATCTCTCGCGAATATTCTCTTTACCTGCTAAACCGTTTTTACAGTCCTATTTTCTAAAAGATCCACGGGTCAAGAATTTAAACACTTTCTCGGCGAAACATTCGAGTGCTCTTCGGCACATTTATCATTTGTTGCGTTCGAGGGGGTACGCTTTTATTTAAACAAGGTTTTAGGTAGAGAAAGAGAGAGAGAGCTTATGTACTTATGTAGGTACTTTTCTTTAGACCGATCACGGTGGTTAATGGCGAAGAGACAAAAGACGCTAGCGTGACGCGGGTTCGAGTCTATTCCGTAACGGCGGAAGGGACTGTGGGGAGGGCAAAGAGAGGACGAAGGGGACGGTCGATGCCGTACACTACGCTACGCTAGAAGGATCGATCGGTAAGTTCGAAGAAAACAGGACGTGGCTTTTCGAAAGAGCACGATCCGTACTAGAGGAACACCGCACATTTTCGAGCCCGTTCTATTTTCGAAAGCTTTCTCGAAAAAAAGGAACAAAAAAAGAGAGAGAGAGAGAGAGAGAGAGAGAGAAACAAGAAGAAGACCGATTTAAAAAAAAAAGAAGTAATTATCAAAGCTTTTTCGCTTAATGGATAAAAACATTTGTTTATGCGTAATTAAAGCTTTACGAAAGGATAAATGAGATAACGCGTGGAGAATATTCGAGATTTGATTGAAAAAAAAGACTAAAAAGGAAAAAAAAGAGCACGAAAGAATCGCGTATCACGAAAAAAGACACGGGAATAATCCGAAAATCCGGACGATTTCGTTCTAGCGTGATGTAATAACGATTTAATAAGAGCAACAGGCGACGCCAGCGGAACGCGTATGCCGACGACTATTCGATTTGTTTTACTCGATTTCATCGAGTGTACAGATATCATCGGTCTGGTAGAGGCCAAGAACTTTCTCTATTTTCGTACAATTTCCTCTCTATATAAATATTATACACGTACATTTGTGTATATACATTTATATATACATGTATATATATATATATATATATACACACACATACACACTGAAGCATTAAACGCAACTTTTTCTAATCTTTTGTTAAACCGTCCTTTTCTCTCATATTGTACCTTTCTACCTGACAAGGGATGCTATCAGTCAAAAGTAAGAAAACGTCTATTGTCATAAAATTAGATAGCAGCGGAAAAATTGTATAGTAAGACCCAAGTCTTAAGAACAATTAGACCCTTCGACGGTTTTCAATTTGTGACAAGCAAAGATATATACCGTGTTCTCATTCTAAATCTTTTCTTATTTCCTATATACTGTCTTATACATACCATTTTCGACCCTTCAATCTCTTTGTACGTAGTTTCCTTAAACTCTGAATATCTAACAACCGAACGAAAAGAAAAGTAATTTGGTAATTCTGTTTGAAAGTTTTCAACGATTCGAATTTCATTCCTTAGTCACGTATTTTTCCAACGGATATGTGGATAAGCGGCGAATCGATAAAAAAAAAAAGAAGAAAAAGAAAGAAAAAAAAATGTCAACACGTTCGTCGAGCCTAATGTCGCGTATTAAATATAATTCAAATATAATGTAAACTACACGAGGACGAACAACGATCAATCCATGTTTTCTCGTGAAAAGATGCGGAAACTAGGTCGGAAGTTTTCGTTCGAAAGAGCAATAAATTTGACTCCCGATCTTTTGGATCATAATAACTGCGCGCGCTTTGGATTAAGTTTCCCTTTGAATAACCTCTAGGTCACCGTATAAAAAGGAAACTTGTTGCGTTTGCTGTACGTGTATATGTAACTACACACACACACACACACACACATACACTTATATATATATACATATATATATATATATATATTCCTCCATAAACGATACAGAAGGCATACAGCTACATTCGCATATGGGTGAACGATATCGAAATCCACGGGCTATGAGCGGAATCGTGCTCCGTCAGAGTGATACAGAGAGAGAGAGAGAGAGAGAGAGAGAGAGGAGGGAAAATAAAAAGGAAAGAGAAGAGAAGAAAGAGAGAAGAGAGAAGGACGGAACGAAGGAAGAAACGGAATTCGCTTAGTTAAAGTTTGCCGTTACGATACAAATGTAATCGAAATTTCCTCTCTCTCTCTCTCTCTTTCTCTCTCTCTCTGTCTGTTCGTTCGATGGGTCATCGGTTATATCGAGCTCTATTTTCAGTTCGGCCAGTTAACTCGATAATTTGCGTTTTCGGTTGAGGTACGACCGTTACCAGGCATACGCTAGGAAATGTTTCAACGAATGAATGGAATCGTGCGATGAGAATCTCGATGCAACGGCAACTGACTATCGTGTCTCGCACTTGTTGCAACGCGTCGCACCCCAAGCAGAAAGATAGGATCGACCCACTTCTATAACTCGGCTTTCTGATATATGACTACGCTTCTAACGCTTCCAAACGTACGTAAGGGATTTAGCGATAAGGGTTGGTAAGACGGTAAAGAAACTGACGAGGCACGGCCAAACTTTTTCCTTCGCTTTTATCGATCTTGGTTTTAGCGAGCAACGTACGTGAACACATTCCTGCCAAATCCGTTAGGGAACTGAGAGAAAATTGGTAAGAGTAAGAGTATTTTTTCCTATCGCGATAACGATCCTACCCATAATCGTGAAAATGTTTTTCAGCATGAAAAGGTTAATCTTCAGTACGGTTTATCTTTCGTTACGCGGTAAGAGAGGAATTATTGCCGTTGACTCATCGATGGATACAAACGAAGAACAGATACACGGCATTGTTTTCCTTCGACTTTCTTATAATTTATTTCTAGTTTATACTCTACGAGCGACACAACAAAGATATCCTACCGATAAACAATTCGATAACTCGATTATCGATATTTCAATCATCTAGTCTATCGAAATTTTTTCAATATAATTCTCCTATAGGCTTACTCACTGTTTTTCTACGAAAAATAATCGAACTGAAAGTCGCGTTATATACCTGAAAAAAGGTACGAACGGTTCAAGATTTACAACTACTGATGTCCCTGAAGCTCGAGGGACAGACAGTTCCTCACGGAACATAAAGACATTATCGTTGTTGTGCCTTTCATATATTTTATGTTAAAGTCGAGGCAAATGGCGTAAGAAGATCGTTCAATTATCTTTCGGCGATTTCAAAAACAAATAAGTTCCGTTAGACATTTTATTCCCTTAAACGTAGTTATAATTTTATGACTTTTATTATTCCTATTAAATTAACTACATCGAGAATACTTTGTAACATTTTTTATTAATGAAAAAGCATGCTCTCCACTCCATTTCCATGTTTACATTTTCCCACGAAAAATCGTGGCTATACTTTTTCAGAGTCATAATATAGTTAAGAGTTTCGATCAAAATGAGGAGAAGTAAAATGGAACGTCGAAGATTTGGAATCGGTGAGAGGTGGAGTAGAACAGGGGAAGAGAAGGAGGAAGATGGTAAGGGAAAGAGAAGGGGCATCGAGTTCCTTTTTACTTACACCACACGTTCTATCGATCAGCATCCGATTCTTCCCTTCTTTCTTTCTCGCGTATACTTAGGAAGAAAAGAAACCGGACCGCGAAGGATGACGGGAGCCTCTCGCAGCTTTTATACCCGTCGAAATAGCCGAACGAAAGTAGTCTCGCGGGCTTGTCGATTTTCTCTCTCTCTCTCTTTCTCTCTGGCTTTTGGCTAGGTAGATGGGTAGATGGGTGGGTAGGTAGGTAGGTAGGTAGGTAGGTAGGTAGGTAGATATCCCGTTTTCTCCGTCGCGAGTTAACTCCTCGGGTCGTCCAAAGCCCGCGGTCGGTCGGTTGGTCGGTCGGTCGGTCGGTCGTACCGTAGAGCTATGTATTTACACCAGGGTAGCTTCCTCTCTCCCCCATCCTTTTCTCTCTCTCTGTCTCTCTCTCTCTCTCTCTCTCTCTCTCTCCTTCGTCCGGCCCTGATACCTAGTACATAGGACTGGGGCAGCCAGCACCTCCCACCCTCTCTCTCTCGTACTCGGTCTCTCTCTCTCTCTCTCTCTCTCTCTCTCTCTCTCTCTCTCTTTCTCTCGCTATCTCGTAAAGCGCGTAGGGTGGTAGAGTAGAGAGAAACGCGATGGGAGCGGAGGAGAGGACAGAAGCAAGGATACCGGAGAGAAAGAGGGGTTAGGAGACAGCTGCAGGCCATGCGAGGGTCCGCCGACCAAGCCTGGCCGTTTACCGCGGAATACACGGCGAGCGAGCGAGCGCGCGCGCGAGATAGAACCAACACCAATGAGAGAGCGAGAAAGAGATAGAAGAAAGGAGAGTATACGCGATACGCGAGTGATAGAGAGAGAGAGAGAGAGAAAGAGAGAGAGGTCTCCCTTATTTCGTCCCGCGACCCGCGGAGACCCTAGTTCGCTCATCGAACCCACCCCTTCCATCTACCACGACGCGTACACGGTGCGCTCGAACCTTCTCTTTCTCTCTCTCCCTCTCTCTCTCTCTCTCTCTCTCTCTATATATATATATATATATATATATATACATATATATATATATACATATATATATATATCTCACACCTTCTTCCCACTTCCCCTACTGACATCCTCTTCTCTTATCCCACGAAACCTCGCCACCCACCGACACCGACGACGACGACGACGACGACGACGACGACGACGACGACGACGACGTCGGCGAGGATGATGACTACGACGAGGACGAAAACGAGACTAGGACGAGGACGGCAATGGCAAAGGCGAACCCTTGGCGCCCCTTTGCTCTTAGCCGCGGATACGAAAGCCGGTGTGCGCGATGTATACGAGGGCGAGAGAACGAACGAACGAACGAACGAACGAACGAATAAACGAGAGAGCGAACGAGCAAGCGAACCTTCGACGAGCTACGGCCAAGTTCCCGTAACTCGCGCTCCGGTAAATTTCCACGGAGACCTCCTTGTCCCACCACCCTCTCCCCCCTCGCTCCCGTCCCCCGTCCCCCAGGCGGCCGTCGCTCTCCTTTTCCTCTTACCACCGCGCTCTCCGTTCCTCTACCATCGGCAGCCGCCACCGTGGCCAACCTTCCTTGTCCTTCTTCTCTTTTCCTCTTCTTCTTCTTTTTCTTTTTCCTTTGCCTCCTCCTTTTTCGTCGTTCCTTTTCCATCTACTCGAGCTCTCCGAGCGGGCACTTCGAGGATTTCTTCCTCGGCGACGATTATGTGGGTGCCTGACCGGACGTTGTAGGTGTGCGTCTAGGTATGGGTGACGCGCGAGTGTACGAGGGTGGGAGAGCGAACTAGCGTGGGTATTCCTCCTCTAGCTCGGCTATAGGGTGCCGAGGTATCGATCTTGTTTTTTATCGGCTGGAAATTCCGAAATCTCGCGATAGGGTGAAAGATAGACAGAGAGAGAGAGAGAGAGAGAGAGAGAGAGAGAAAAGGTTGCTAACGGTAGACGGTTAAAGGGAGTAGGTCGTTTAGATACAAAAACTCGTTCGAGAAGCTCCATTTCGAGAACGAGCTTGAACATAAAATTCGTGAAAATGAGAATCGAGTCAATGTAGAATTTGGATTATTCGAATCAACATGAAAGTAATCATTGGTAATATTTGATTGAACGAGCTAGTTTTCCATTAAATAAATTTTACCAATTTGGTCATTTGTCTTTCACGATGGATATCGTTCTAAATATATTTAAATAATTATCTATCCTTAAACGATATTTTTCTATAAGGACAAAGAAATCGTCGAAAGATAAGAAAAATTAGTTAGAAGGAAAATATCACGAGAACGAGTCTTCATCGTAGAAAAGTTGTTGTAACGTGGAACGAAAACGGAAGAAACTCATAATCGTTCGAAAGTTATAACCCAAAGAAAAGAAGTCGCCGCGTTCCTCGTGAAAATGTGAATTCTTGCGGAGGAAAAGTTTGAAGGTCAACAGGTCGGTACGGTATCGAATACGTGTTTCGCGATGGTAATAGACATTGGCCCGATACTCGGCTATCGATACATCTTTCCAAGTTGTCGAGTGGGAACGATATCGAAGCGTTCTCGACATTGCTTCTAGAACGATTCGATGAGAAAAATCGAGATCAAAGTTTGAGAAGATTTCCCGATCGTTCTTTCTCGCACGATTTCTTCAGAGAGAGAGAGAGAGAGAGAGAGAGAGAGAGAGAGAGAGAGAGAGAGAGAGAGAGAGAGAGAGAGAGAGAGAGAGAGAGAGAGAGAGAGAGAGAGAGAGAGAGAGAGAGACAAGCCGTAGAAAACGTAGAGGAGATGAGCTTTTTATCACGATCTGATCTTTCACGGACAAAGGGAATAAGAGTGGGGGTTAATTGTCGTTCGAAGGTTGTGCCATTATTCCCTTTGCGGGAGTCGCATCTCCTCTAGCGTAATAATTTTCTTTTTTATGAATGAACTTAACCCTCCGTCTCCTTCTCCCATATCCCTACTCTTTCTTCCTCTCGTCGATCCATCTCGCTCTCGACGACATCGTCGCGTCGTATCTTTCTCGAAGCTGGGGGTCGTTCTAATGGTTTTCTATACTGAGTCTTAAAGGTTATTTTCGTTTTTCGAATATGACGATATCTATGTATAATATATATATATATATATATATATATATATATATATATATATATTTCGTTGTCCGAAAAGATTTGGAAAAATACGAATTTAATCGTATACATCCACAAAACGCAAGATAAATTTGATGGACATGGTGATAACGACTATATGTATGCGTTTGTGCGTGTATATATATATGTATATATATAAAGAGAGAGAGAGGGAGCAGAGAGGGATGCGAATCTAATTCATCGAACTGTGATTCCGTAGTTTGTTACTGCGTTTCCGCGCTTTTAAACCTCGCGCACTTTTTGCTGAATGAGGTAACTTTAATAAAGTGGACGAATTAAAACGTACCATTCCAAATGCAATTACGTGACGATACGTCGAAATACATGGCTATATAGAAATATATGAAATATATGGCTATATAAAAAGCTATATATATATATATATATATATATATATGTGTGTGCATATCAGTATGAAAACGCGAACGAATACGTACATATATACCTACGTGCGTATACGTGTCTGACCGAAACTTTTCACGTATCAATTTTCAATTTTTGTAATCGATCGAAATGGTTTTTGAATAAAAAATGACAATAACAAATTTTAAGCTTTATTCGATCGAAACGAATAACGTGAACGAAACTATTTTATTAAATACTAGAGAACCTTGATAATTATTCATCGTATTTTCAAATGACCCGTTTATCCCTTTATGAGTCACGGTCGGCTAAAGACGAACCTGTAAACAAGTTAATATCTTTGTTTATTACTTCGTTAACAATGCCTACGAAAACATAGCTGATATTCGTAGATATTATCGAAATGCTCGAGTATAATAGAACATCGATATATCACCTCGTGTTTTTTACAATACAATCGCGTTGATGCGATATGGGCAATACTTGGGAGCGTTTCTATATAAAATCACAGATAAGTACTTTATCGTAAGCCAAACTCTATAATCGAATTATAATAAGACTTTTTAATTAGATACTTGAATTTGTAAAACTTTTTATTTTACGTTTATTTTTTCTAAATTCTTCGAACGTTTCGTATCACGTTTGAATTTCAATATGCAAATTAATGTATATTTACAAAATTATTAAAAACCCTTGAATGGCAAGTAACATTGCATTCGAGAACATATGAAATTTCACATATAACGAAATTCCAACTTTTCTATACGTTTTCGGTATATCCGATAACACACGGTTTTTATAAAAGACAAACGCGTTCGTCTAATTCCTATTGCTTTTAACTTTCTCATAATAACGGTACGCAAATAAATCGCATTTAATAGGGATTACTTCTATACGACAAATATGAATTTGTAGACATCACTGATTGGGATCAACGGACGTTTCTTATCGAAGACGATGATCGTAAAGTTGGCGCCAACTTATTACACTTCAAGACTATATATGGGATCGTCCTTAAAACATTCGTAATAGAATATTTTTCGAGTACCAACATAACACGACAGCGATTTCTATCGTATAATTCGTATGAAAAGTGAAAATAGATAAATTTAAATAAATTAGTCATTAATTCGTTCTTCAACTCCTAAGAAAGAGATCGATCCCATTGCCAATTTATGGTCCGCCGACGAGGCCGACGACGACGACGACGACGACGACGACGACGAAACAATGACCGTTAAGATCGCCGTTCATGGTTCACGGTTAGTATTATTGCGGCACGTAGCATCACGCGTACACGTAAGGACAACTCATACCGAGCAAAGAGGGGAAGGAAAGAGAGAGAAAGAAAGAAAGATAGATAGAAAGAAAGAAAGAAAAAGAGAGAGAGAGAGAGAGAGAGAGAGAGAGAGAGAGAAGCGCACGTGTGCCGTTCGTCGCACATCCTTCCGCGAAAGCTTGTCTCACGAAGGAAGGCAGGTGAAAATTAATTGTACGGGTTACCGGCTTGCTCGAGGAACGTTCGAGGAGGAGGAGGAGGAGAAGAAGGTGGAGGAGAAGAAGAAGAAGAAGAAGCAGAAGAAGAAGAAGAAGAAGAAGACGAAGGAAGAGGGACACGCGTTTACTGCCGTCTTCTTGGCGGCGCTCAAAGTACGGGTCGTCGTACACACACAGGATGCGTCGATCGATTTTGCCTCCTCTTACCCTCCGCGACGCCTGTTTCCCTCCGACCTATCATCGTCTCTCTCTCTTTCTCTCTCTCTCTCTCTCTCGACCCTTTTTCTCCGTCCATCTTTCTCACGCACGCACGCACGCACGCACGCAGCTCAATTCGTTAATAGTCGCACCGGTCCTCGAAACCAAACCCGTCGATAAGGTATATCCGCTATCGTTGCGAATTTCTTTCTCGTACGTCTTCACATTTTCGAAAGATGATATTTTCGCATCCGACGATTCTATATTTAGATCGGCTACGAGAGAGCCAACGTAATAATAAAAAAAAGAGGAACGGAAGTGGACTACTGCTGATATCGTTATTAATATTATTTATAATCAGCTGCTACCCTTTACGACAAATTTCTTTTCTACGAATAAAGTACTTATTAGATAATTAAAGATACGAATAGCGATTATTAATTTTTCAAGGACGCTGAGAAAGAAAGATGAAGGGAGAGAGAGAGAGGGACAAAGAATTACGTGTACGTTCAATCTTTTTTTTTCTTTTGAAGAAAAAAGAAATGAAAATTATTTTCGTGTTATAAAAGTTGTCTCTGAAGAGACCGAAAGAAAGAGGGAGACGCGAAGAGTAGTTGTGAAAAACTTTCTGACCTCAGCGCTACACTTTCTTTCCAGAAAAGTGGAACTCTGAAAATCGGTATGCGAGCGAGCGATAATTATCGGGAGTAGGGCGTCGTCCTCGTCGTCTCCTTTCTCCGATGCAAAAAATTAAGCGACGCGTGTGAAAAGGTGGGGAGAAAAGAGAGAGAAAGAGAGAGGGAAATACAGGGCGCGTATTTACAACATCGAAGAGCGAACGAGCGAACCGGTAAATTTACCAGCGAATTACCTAGTGTTCCTTACCGCGGTGTAACTCCGACGAACGCTCCTACGGAGCGGATTTTAGGCCGCGCTCGTAAATCCGGTTCTCCCACGGGGACGGTGGCTGCGGGCGGTAGAAGCAAAGAGAAGAGAGCTCCGCACTTCGCCTCCAGCCTGCAAATTTAAGGCTTTTCCAAAGGTTGTACGCCTCTTACTCTTGCTCCCGTTATCGCTCGGACTTTCGACTCTTCGAATATATTTATTTTTCCAAAAATTTCCTTCGGTCTATCGCGCAACTAATGGTTAACGAATCAACTACTCCATGAACGATAAATTATTCATCGGTTTATTGAAATAAAAAAAAAAAAAAAACACGTACTTAAGTACTATAGGCGATTAATAAAGTACAAATTTTGTATTGAATTATAATTTGTGTTATTGATAAAATACGTATAAAAAATTTATAATACAATTTGTTGATTCGTTAGATTTTATTTTTATGTCAAAAGGAAATTTGTTATTGATGTAAAAAAAAAAAATAATAATAAAGAAACAATCTACATTGTTCGTATGTTAATATTTTTTTCAATAAATATCTGCATAAGTATTAAAAAAAAGCAATGATATAAAATTCGTATTCGTATCCTCCATTGTTACGAAGTACAAACATTTTTAGTTTAAGAGGTTCGATTTCATCTCTACAATGTTGCCTTTCTCAATTCTCCGAGGTATCCTTTAGCGCTTATTAATCAGCTCACCGACAACACGTGAGAACAATCTCAATATAAAGGACAAACTTCGTTGAATTATACATAATATGTTGTTGACAAATATATATAACAAATATATATATATATATATATATATGTTTGTTATATATATATATATATATACACACACATATATATATATGTATGATATATATATATATATAATGCATGTGAGAAAAATAAGTCACTAATTCAGATGTGTTATATTCTATTTTTGTATCAACCAGAAATTTGTTATTAAAATAAACAACATAATCTGTACTCCCAGTTTGTCCATGATTTTTTAAACATCTCCGCATGTTGGAAAATAAGATAGTGTTATAAGATCGTATTTTAATTCTCATTGTTGCGATGTGAAAATATTTTTAGTCCGAAAATTTCTATTTTATCCCTACAATGTTGTCTTTTATCGATTTTCCGAAAGATACTTTCAGAGGTTATTAATCGGTTCACCGAGAACATGTAAAAAGAATCTTAATGTAAAGTACGAATTATACATATACAAATTATTAACAAATATATATGTAATACATATGAGAGAAAAAAATTATTGATTTATATATGCTACGTTCTATTTCTAAATCAATCAACAATGTTTTATTGAAATAAAAAGCATTAGCTACACCATCTGGTTGTTGATAATGTTTTTCAATATCTGCATGAATGAAAAATAAAATAAAACAAAAAAAGAAAAAAAAGCGTTAATATAATACGATATTTTCTTCTTTCATCGTAACGAGGATCATACATTTTCAATTTGAAAGTTTCTTACAAACTAAATCATAACTATAATGTTGTCTCTCGTCAATTTTTCGAGGCATCCTTTTAGCGCTTATTAATCCCCCAACACCGACACCAACACGTGAGAACAATATCAATACTACATTTCAGATCGAGTATAGACGAAAATGGCGGATGTCGAGCATTCACGACCTTCGGTTGTGACACGCGCAAGGATATCCGACATGGGGTGGTCGTGAACCGATTAATTATATGCGCGCAATCTATTTTTCTTTTTTTTCAATTATATCGTATAAGAACGGGATAGAGAAAAGAGGGGTTGCTAGAGAGAAAGTTGAAGCTCGTTTTTCGGGAAAATAGTGATCTTCGAAGGGTTCTTATCAAGGACGTTTCTCGGAGGTGGCTCGTTAGCGGACAACGGAGAAGCCGCGAGGGACGATGAGAGCGTCGTTTCGTCTTCGACGGATGGATAGAGGGAGGAAGGGGGGAGGGAGGGAGGGACGGACGGACGGACGGACGGAGGGAGGGAGGGAGGGACGGACGGATGGACGGACGAAGGAGTAGTGGAGGGTTGTGGAGGGGTTGCGGAGGAAAGCGAACGACGACTACGACAACGACGACGACGACGACGACGACGACGGTGGCGGCGACGGCGACGACGACGACGACGACGACGACGACGTCGGAGAAACGCCGCGCGGTTCGCGATACGGGTTTGCCGAGAGGAGTGGAGGGATCGGGAGAGGGAAGGTTCGGTGTTGGACGAGCAAGCGTCAGCGATGCCGAGAGAGCGTGCGAGAAAGGGAGAGAGAGAGAAGGAGAGAGAGAGAGAGAGAGAGATAGAGCCTGAGGAGGGGGAAGGGGTAGAAGCGGTAAGGGAGGAGTTGGCGGAGGAGGAAGAGGTCGGTCAAAGGGGAGGGGAAGCCTGTGGAGGGGTAAGAGAGGCGCGGCGTGGAAGAGAGTAGAGAAGTGGGGGGAGGAGCGGCGACGTTAAGAATACCCCGACGGTGGTCGACCGGCAGAGCAGTTGAGCGTCGCAGTTCGATGCGAGAACATCGTATATTTTCAAGGACGACGCGATATTCTCAATTCCTCGTGCCATAATAGAAAAAACGACGATCCGATTGTTCAAACTGTTTTATGCGCTTGCATATATATAATATATATACGACGAAAACGAATCGCATCAGATCGGTGGCACATTTCGTATTCGAGTGATTTGCTATATCGTTCGTAGTTTCTAACGGTAAGTAAGCTCGAAAAGGACACGACGAGATATAGGCGTGTGATCATAGTGGTGAAATCGTTAGTGATCGGTGCTAGGCAAAGTGAGATAGGCAAAGTGACGAATAGATATATCCTGGTCGATTATTTTTAACATCGTATCATAGAAGGACGCGTAAAAAAAAAATTTAAAAGAAAAAAAGAACGACCGTTCTCATCTTTCCGCAAGTAAATAGCATCTTGTTCCGATGAGGGGGGATTCAGCGAGACCGGGTAAACGGCCGCTACGCGCGCTCTCGGCGTCTGAGAAGATGGAAGCGATACAGAGGGTCCACGAGGGCGAGAGCAAAGCCTCTGTAGCGAGAGACATTGGGGTACCGGAGTCGACTCTCCGTGGATGGTGCAAATCCGAACACAAGATACGAGGAATGGCAAGGAATTCCTCGACGCCGGACAGCGAAGTACACTCGCCGGCCTCGTCCTCCGGCACGAACAATATTAATCCTGGAAACATACCCGCTGGTGGATCAGCCAATGTTTCCAGCGAGGACGAGAGCCCGTGCGCTAAAAGGCCGAAACTGGATCAACAAACGTCGATGACGGCCACCGGTAGTTCGGCGTTCTTAACCAACGACATTTGCCTCGACATGAACGACGGCAAACAGTCCCAACATCAGCCTGACAACAAACACAAGATAGATTACGTCGGGCTGATGACTAGCATGGCCAATATGAGGCCAGAAAACAGTTCGTTGCTCCTTCAGCAACTAGGCCTTTTGTCAGGGGCAACCGGTAGCCTGGCAAAAAATCTCCTTGGAATGACGGCGGCGGGTCTTTCGCACGGTAGTACCGTCGGCCTCGTCGAGAATGGACTGCAATACACAAAGAGCACCGCAACCAATATGCTCGCTGGATGTAACGGCGGCGTCGGGGTTATTAGCGGTGGTCTCAGTGGTGTTAGCAGCAATAACAGCGGCAAAAGGCACAGCATCTCTGCGATAGCTCCCGCGCAGATGGACTCCGTCGCCAAATCTTGCACGAGGAAGATTTTACCACCAGCTGCGGAGGCACCCTCGACTCCCGTTCCTGCTTCCCCAAGAAAAACCAATGATAACGTTGGTAGCAGCGGTAGCGGTATCTGCGGCATCAGCGTACAACAGCGTACAAAGGCGAAAAAGGAGAACGTTGCTACTGGGCCCGGTATCTGCGGCAGCTCGTCTACCGCAAGCAATAACAAGAGGATCGACGATGCCCTATGGCTGTGGCTAACGCAGCAACAACAACTCCTGGGACAACAGTCGGCTACATTTAATCCAAGTATCAATCAACAAGACGGCTCGTGGTTTTGGCAATGGTACAAGCAGTGCAGCTTTCCATTGCTCGCGTCTACGCAAACGCCGACGCCTATCGCTGCCAATAATACGGCTCCCAGAAGATCACCGAGCAGAGCTAAGGCCCTTCTCGATAATGTTCTTTCCCACAATTCCCACCACCACCACAACAACAACAACAACAACAACAACAACAATAATAACAACAACGACTTGGAGAAGGCGAGGCGCGGTTTTAACCATGAGGAGGAAGGAATCGATTCCGTCGCAGAGGACGTGCCACGCAGTTCCGAGGAGGCGATCGAGCACGCCGAAAAGTTCCTTAGGTGGCTGGATAGATGTTCTGAACCCTCCGTCACGAGGCTTCAGGTCTTGCAATTTAAATATCTCTTGGACAAATTGAAGGCGTGTAGAAAGAAATCGCCTAGTTTAAAGCATAGCAGAAAGTAGGCGAGAGCGCGGCACTCTGTGATGCTAAATATATAATCTTAAGAAAGAATGTATGTGTGTGCGTTTGTGCGTGTGCGTGCATTGAGTGTGTAGGGGGAGGGAGAGAGAGAGAGAGAGAGAGAGAATGAGAGGGAGGGGGAGGGATAGCGCGAGGGAAAGAAAGAGAGGGAGAGTAGGAGCGTGTAAAGGACGCGAGCGCGCGCGACGAATCGAGTAGAACGCGAACGGGGACCGCGATGGAGGGTGACACGAGGTGGGGAGGGGACGGTGGGTGGGGGGAGGAGGGTGTCGGACGCGCGTTGGCAAAGAGACGAAGAAGGACGGATTCCAGCTTCTATTCCGCGAAGTCCCATTCGGCGAACGGCGACGATAAGCCCTCGCGCGCCGATAGCTCGCGGCTTCTCTGCGAGCGGTTGAAACGAACGAGAGAACGTAATCGGAGAAGTATATAATATAGAAAAAGAAAAGAAAAAAAATAAAGGGGAAGAGAGAGAGAGAGAGAGAGAGAGAGAGACAGAAACAAAGGTAGACAGGAAAAGAAGAAAGACACAAAGAGTCGTCCAAATGAAATAAGATGAAAAAGGGAGAGAATAAAAGAGAGAAAGAGAGAGAGAGAGAGAGAGAGAGTTCCGTACACCGCACCGTTGCAGCGGCGTGTGCCGACGATTCGTGTCTCGCTCGGTAGTAAATAATGCCATGTGTAAACGTGGTTACGCTGGCTCGGGGGAGGTCCTCCTCCGTGGAATAGCACATGCGCTCACAGAGAGTAATAAAGAACTTTTTTATGAATGAAACAACTCGGTCGGCCGGTCCCTCTGCCCCACTACTCCGGCGACGTCGGCGGCGGCGGCGGCGGCGGCAGAACGGCACAACGAGAACCACCACGAGCTGCGCCTCCTCCTCCTCCTCCTCCTCTTTCCCCCTCCTCTTCTTCTTCTTCTTCTTGCCTCCTCCACCACCACCATCCTCCGCCACCACCACCACCACCACCCCCTTCGTCACACAGCGGCACTAGCGCGAGTAAAACGGCTCGACACGTTGCTGCTCCTCCGCTCCTCTCCTCTCTTCTCTTCTCTTCTTCTCTTCTCTTCGCGACCGCACACGACACACCAGCCAATCCGAAGTACGCGCGGGAAACGTTATTATTGCTGCACCACGAGGAGGAACGCCGGTCGCCGAGCGTGGCGCAAGCAGTCGGAAAGACAGAACGAAACGAAACGAAACGAAACAAATATAAACCACCTCGCTTGCCTTTCTTCCCTGACACCATCATCATCATCTTTCTCCTCCTCCTCCTCCTTCTCCTTTACGTTTCTTTCTACTTACGTCCTTATGATACTTTGTACCAGACCTCCTCCTTATTCCCTTGTACGCAACCTTTTCTTTTTCTTCGTTTTTTTTTTTATGAAGCGAACAAGCCACGTACGTACACTCTTGTTCTGCTTTTTCTCTCTCCCTCTCTCTCTCTCTCTCTCTCTCTCTCTCTCTCTCTCTCTCTCTCTCTCTCTCTCTCTCTCTCTCTCTCTCTCTCTCTCTCTCTCTATGTACACCATGTTGTAACACTCTGTTCGTTTTCGGAAGAAACGCGAAAACAAAAAAAAAGGCCGAAAGAAGGATGGGAGGAGGAGGAAGAAAGGGACGAGGAGGAGGTGGTGGTGAAGAGACAGGAGACGGCAGAGAGATAGAGAAAATGTTAAAAAGATAAAGAAAGAGAGAGAGGAAAGAAAAGAAGACACGCGCGCTCTATACGAAAGGACGGGTGTCAAGGACAAACGGGCGATGGCGCGCGCGGACTCGCTTCGTGAATCTCTCGATTTACTATCGCACGTTCTCTCTCGCTCTACCTCATCCTCCTTTTCCCTTCTGCTCCTCTCTCGGCCTATCCAAGAAGCGTAACGCGATCGCCAAAGATCCTCGAGGCGACGTAAATTCTTTTCTCTGTTCTTAATATTCTCTCCTCGGTCGCGCTCCGTCACGCGACGCTTCTTTTTCCTGCGCTTTTAAACTCCTTCGACTTGCGTACCTTTTCTTTTTCTTTTTTCCTCTTCTTTGGTTTTGTTATTTTCTTTTTCCGTTTTTTTTTTTTTTTTTTTTTTCTTATATATATATATAACGCTTGGAGGAGGCTCCTAACACGATATAAACGCCGTTCGTTTTTTTTCCTTTTGTTCTTATTGTTAACGATCCGTCTTTCGAATAATTAAATGTGCACTACTACACGCTCGTTTCTCCACTTAGTTACCTTTCCCTTAGATAATCGGACCGAAATCAAAATACATCTAGATCGTAATATGATCCGTTTATTCCCTTTCTATCGAAAGATTGTAAATAAGAGAATATACCAAATTTCCTGAATATGGACTGTTGTAATTAAGATTTAATATGATATATCGATTCTCTAGACAAAGTATTATCGATCGATCTATTGTTTATCGTTCGCTTAACATGTAAGTTTTACATGCGTTCTACGTGAGGGTGCAAGAAAGAGAGAAAGAAAAATCCTTGCTCTCTTCCAAATTAAGAGAACTAACTGTGAATGACTTCTCGAAGTAGATAAAAAAATATATATATATATATAAAAAGAACAAACAAACAAAAAGGAGAGAGAGAGAGAGAGAGATGATTTTTGCAAATCGATCGTTTTCGTCGAGGCTCGTCGTAACGATTTCTGACAACCTACAATCTTTCGATGCAAAACTATATATATATATATAAAATAAAAAAGTTGTTACTTTTTCGAATCTATGGACAAACACATGATTTTTGTAGCGAGCGTTCTCGCAACGATTCTACCTCTCGTTTTGTTAACGGGTTTTTTTCTTTTCTTTTTCTTTTTTTTTTCTTTTACTACTATTCATTTTAAGTTCGTTAATAAAATAAACTATGTTTATATATATATACACATACAGACATATATATATATATATATATATAGATATATTTGCCGTCTCGGCGAGAAAGAGAAAAAATTTGTTAAAGAAAAAGAAGAGAAAAAGAGACCAGAGGCACGAAGGGGATCTCGCATCGCTCGGCGGAATCGTTATTCGCGCTTACGTAGCTTTTTATTAATAAAAAAAGAAAAAAAGAGAAAAAAAGACAAGAAAAAGAAAAGGAAACAAAAAAAAAGAAAGAAAAAACAGTTAAAGTGTTTTTCAGATTTTTCTTACCAATACGAGATCCTCCTTGCCAAGTGGCTCGTAACTTATGTAGTCGCTAACAAATTTTGCGCATCCCTGCCACGTGTACAGTTCCGGATATGGCAGTGTACTTCGTCTTATACTCGTAGACACAAATTTCTGCACAAGAAAAGCGATATTATTGTCATCGTCATCGTCATCATTATCATTATTGTCATTATTATTGTCATCGTTCATTTTTATGATTATTATCTTCGTCGCCGTCGTTATCGTCGTCGTCGTCGTCTTCGTCGTTATCGTTATCCTTTAAAACACACCACTTTGTGAATTTGTTTCATATTTTCGCACCACATCGTCACGTGCAAGATCGTTCTATATTCTTTTTTGTTTTTTTCCCTTGTATTTTTCTTTTTCTCTTTTAATTAAAAATACGTAAAAAAAATAAATGAATATACATGTGTATATATATATATATATATATATATATATATATATATGTATATGTTTTCTCTTAACGATGATCAATCAAATTTTTAATATTAGACTCGATCGCTCTTTTTTCGATAATTGAATAACAGAAGCCGGCGATCTTGCGAGCGACGAAGTGTATTTATAGAAAAAATGAAATTAAAAGAAAATAAAAATAAAAATATACACACTATATAAACACACGAGCATGCGCGCGCGTCCGTGCATACATATGTACATACACGATAAATAAGAAGAAACCAAAGTGAAAAAAGTGTCGTTGTATAATGGGCGGCACATGTAAATAAGACTGTGACCATGCACTCGCACGCGAAGAAAAAGTGCATGCCATTGTATTGTAGAACGTTTAAAGTATGTATGAATAAATGTATAGCGAAGTTTATTTTTATTATTTAGATTGTAGAGAGAAAGAGAGGAGAGGAATGCTCGGATGTAATAGAAAAGATTCCTATAAACTAATAAACACGGTTACATATTTCCGTTAGTTGAATTACAAAGATATGAGAGAGAAGTAACGAGCATGTAAGTGACAAAGAGAGATAGCAAGATAGAAAAAGAGAGAAAGAAAGAGAATATTAGAGAGGATATATACGTTATAATATATCGAGAACACACGTATAAACATTCCTCGTCATCTTATATATATATACACACACACACACACGCGCGCGCGCGAGCGCACGTAAACATGCGTGCCCGCCTTTCAACGCGACTTTCAGCAGATTTTAAATAATAACAATAATTTTATTTATGAACACTTTTTAATTTTTATATGGAGAATGCCTTTGTACGACGAGTCGAAAGTATTTATCGAAAGAATACACCGAAGAATAATAAAACACGTGTCGCACGATTTTTTACCGATCCTTTAATCCGACAATGAAACGGAAAAGATTTTCATTCGATTGCCATTTTCTTTCCTTTAAATCGTCTATCGAGTCTATCGTATCCTGATTCAAAAGAGGATTCTTTTGACTCGCATATGGCTTCCTCCATTTGAAACTTTGCACGCATCAATCTTGTGATTTACAGTAGATCCTCGTATAACACTGTATATATGTTCCATTATCGTTTTCTTTTTTTTTCCCCCAATGGAGATTAAAATCCAATGAAGATTTTTAAGATGATCAAATTATGAAACACTTTTGCTCAGTATTATAAGATTCTTTTTTTACCGTAATATGCGAACACAAATGATACATTTTTGCGTAAGAATTATATTGTACTCGATTGTTTTTTCTCTTTTGTTGGTTTCTTTTCTTTTTCTTTTTACGAAACAATCATTACATATTTCGATCCTTTTAAAAAATACACAGTTTTCGTCTTATCACAATACAAATTCTTTATTATGAAGGCGCAAAGACTGAATGCGAATAATTTAATGAATATATATATATATATATATATATATATACATTAATTCGAAAATATTAATTTGAAATTTTCAATGCCACCTTTAACACTAGATTTACTACTATATATAGTATATGTATGTATGCATATGACATACACATCCATACACACATAAACATACAGAGCGTTCCAAAATATAAGTGGGAAATATTTTAGAGATGACATTTAAACAATAAAAAGAATTTATATAAACATATATCCTATTCGAATTCCTTTTCAAGAATACAAACCCGCAAACGTCTTACAAATGACTATCTTTTTACGCTCTCCATATGTTTAGAACTTTTTCAGATTTTTTAGAAATTTCGTTCAATTCTTTCAATTCATCGAGCTTCATCCATTTAACGAAACAAATATTGCAATACAATAATTTCTTATTACACGAAAACAAAGTCAAATAGGACATACGTTTATGTGAACTTCACTTATTGTTTTGATATGTTGATGTCACCCCTAAAATATTTTCCACTTATCTATAACTAATACAATAATATATATATATATATATATATATATATATATATATATATATATACATACACACACATTGTATGTACACACGCGCACATAATAATAAAAAAGGCATACTGCCTTGAAAAACTTTGCAATGAAATTAAAAATGAAAAAAGTTTCATTGTGATTGAAGTTGGTAAATCTAGTGTTAATACGCTAAGAAAAAAGTCATCAAATTTTAGTATTTACGATAATTTAATACATATTATATCCTTTATATAGTATTCCATCGTAATATCGTAGTTTGATCGATTGAAAGTTTCATTTTCTACAGTTTAATCAATGATACGATTATAATAGAGGAGGAGTGACGATTAATCTTTACAATACAAAAACTGTTCGAATCGTTGCAATTTGATGCTTTCAATAATTACAAATTGTAATTTGTGAAGAATTTATGCGTGCTAATATGTTACGAGGATATATCGAAAGATCGTAAGTATCAAATTCAATGATGGCAATGATAGTGACAACGACGACGACGAGGAATTGTGCGTGAATTTAATAGTAGATTTGAAATATATTGAATCGAAAGATTTGATATCTTTCGATTAAGAAAAATTAAAATCGGGATATATACCGTAAAAAAAAAAAAAAAGAAAAAAAAACAAACAAAGAAAACTGTAATTATATCATATTAAGGATATTTGTGAAATACGAAATATATATATATATATATATATAATATGTATAAAATTTGCAGATGATATAAATTAATAAACGACATTGTTTGGGTGTCATCAAGATAGTCATAAAAATCATGTTCCATATTTATTGGATATTTCGTTTAATAATAATAATAATAATAATAATAATAATAATAATAATAATAATAATAATAATAATAATAATATAATAATAATAATAATAATAATAATAATAATAATAATAATAATAATAATAATAATAATCATTGTTCTTACCTGCACGCCACATTCATTTTCACATGCCAATAAAATAGGCTTTCTATCCTTGTATTTAGTATGGAATTGTCTTCGAAAATTCTCAGCATACAAAAGCAATAACCTTTCCTTATCATTGACACTACAATAACTATCTGGCAAAGTTGACAAGTATACGTCTTTTCTAATATCCTTCTCGGGCCAACATAATTGAATTAAACCCAATTCTTGTTGAATTTTTTGTAGAATTTCGCGTGTAATTGGGACGGCCGTAGGTTGATATTCAACTTCGATAAAATCCTCCTCTTCCTCGTATTTATACCTTTCCTCTTCATCTTCTTCCTCCTCACCGTTGTTGTATCTTTTCCAGTCTATCGACTCGGTGTGAGAAATGGCGGTCGGAAGTCGAATGGGAATCATTGAACTTTTTATAATTTCCGTTTAATTTTATTTCTTCATTTATAGAGAAAGGAAAGAAAAACGAAAAACTTCTCTCGTCTCGTTTATGATATAATTTTCGATGACAGAAGAAACACAAGCTACGAAAGCAAGAACTGTTATTTACTAAGTTCGATTACCGGCACGTGCTATTGCAGTAGTAATAATATGATTTGATAGAGAACTCGAGGACTCAATTGCCATGTAAACAAACTTTATCGTCATGACAGCTAAGTTACTCGAATGATTTGAAAGGTTTCGTTAATATTTTAACCATTCACCCGATGGCACCAGCTGTCGATCCTATCATCTTTTACGTATTACTAAAAAGTATACTTTACTCTGCATTTACCTTCGTGGTAAGAGAAGATCTACATATATACATATACATATACATATTTGTTTCTTTTTTTTATTAGAAAATAAACGTATCTATTTAAAGATTAAAAATAAATTGTAAAAACTCGTTTACAAAAAAAAATCTGGTTTATGAAAGTATGAGAATATATCACTTGTATCGAAATATTTTCATCGGTCGATAAAACATTCCATTTATGCATATTCCAATTTTTACCCATATATATTTCGTTAATCTTAAAATTATTTAAACAACCTTCGTGGATTTTAACGATTTTTGTGAATTTTACAATCTTTCTTATATATATATATATGTATAGATACTTATATATATATTTATTTATTATATATATATATGTATAGATACATATATTCACACACACACACGCGCAAGTATATATTTATTGTTCTTTTTAATGAAATGTTTATACGTATTATCATTATTACATTATCGACAGATACATACTAGGAAGAAGAGCAAAGAAACTCGAAATTCATTCGAAAGTCGAATTTCAAAATGTGCAAATTATCGAAATAACAATTATCTTTTTTGCTCAACGATAAGAAATCCTAATATATTTGAATGAAGAATTATAATGTGATATTAAGCAATATTAAACCGTGAATAGTATAGATCGTTTTATTAATAAAAATGTTTAGATACATGTTCGTATAAAACATACACAAGATTAGAACAAAAATACGCAGAAGCAGCAAAGTGCAACTATTCACGATATCGCGTATATTTGATTTATAATTTATACATATTATAAGAAATTACGATGGTATTGCAACATACAATAAAATTAGTGGAACTGAATATGATATATCATCATCACTTCTGCGAATATTGTGTATATCTTTTCCATATTAACGATTCAGTGTGTTAACTTCCCGTATATTTTCTGTAGTATATATTTTTAAAAGTGATCTCTTTTTTATGAGACCAATCGAATTATTCTACTCGTAAGTAGATTGTTGAATGATATGTTTGGCTAAACGGCACAAATCTAAATTCGTGCGAATGATGCCAATCATACATATACGAATATTTAAATTCTTGAGTTTTCTAGTTCTGCGTCATGGATCAATATCTAATAACATAAGTCAAGTACGTACATCATATATACGACGAGAAATTTATTATTTTTTACTCTCTCTCTTTTATTTCTTTCCCTTCTCTTTTTCTTTTTTTGTTTTTTTTTTTTTTGTTTTTTTGTTTGAGCGAGATTTATTAATAATTTATTAACAAGATCCTTTTTGCAATTCTTTTGAGAAAATTCTAATTTATATCATGAGTATCTTGCCGCCACTTTTGAGCTGCTTCCCTTCTTGCATCGGGCACCAATTGGGAACGCATTCCTCCTAAAACATTGCTCGTTGCTTCAGTGGCAAGAATAATGGGTTTGACTACTGTCGGCGGTATCTGTCTAAGTACACCACCCACCGCTCCTGATACACCTTTCTGTTCGTGTTCCTCACTTGCAACTCGTACCAATTGATTAGCAGTTTCACCAAGTCCCTGTATATATGTGTATGTATATATGTATATGTATATATATATACATATACACACATATATTTTATCAAAAAGAAATTTTGAATCAGAAAATACTTTGAAAGCCCAAAAATATTAGAGACAACATCTTAAACGTAAGCAAAAGTAATTTTTAATTAAAATTTGCATACCTCTTTAACGAGCATATAAGCATTTGCCATTCCTTCACGAATATCCTGTGGTTGACTATACCTTTTTCTGCGGCCCTTTTGTCCTCTTGATTTTCGACGTACGCTAGGTCCTGGACTAACCATGTCGTATGCCGTTTCGGCTGTGCTCTGTATGGCATATACAAGTCTAGATGTTAGCTCCAATGCTGCCATAGCCGTGGATGTGGTGAAACTATTCGCACCTCTTTGCAAGCCACGAACTATCCTTCCATCTTTTTGATACTGCTCTATTGGTAACCAGAACAGATCACGAATTCCTTGAACTGTTAGGAAATGTTAAAGTGCTAGGATTTTCATTTACTGCATTATTTTCTTTTTTTTTTTGTTTTGTGTTTTTTTTTTTTTTTTAATATCAAAATTTCAAAGAACAACATTTCCAAACTATCGAATAAAGTAATTTGTAAATAATCGAATTCATCCATCTAATATACAGTATGATTTTATTTAGATCGTTTGTCGTTTCTTTTATATACTTACACAGCTGTACCAACGAGTGCATAGGACCAACGCCTCCAAGTAAACTAGGCAATTGATTCTTCTTTATGTCTTGCAACCATTCTGATAATAAAAACGTTACGAGTTTGTCAAAACCGAGGAGTCCGTGTCGATGCGTCAATCTTTTCAGTCTTAGCTCAGAGCAGTTCAATTGCGCCAAACCCATCAAAAGCCCGGCTAAGGGCCCATGAGTAAGATCAACGCGTTTCCCGTGGTAATCTAATCTAACCAGAACCTCGGGTGCAAATATGACGCTCCTAAACATTATCGATGACATTTAATCCACATATGAAATTAATTATAATTTCTATTCAAATAATTGTACAAGAACTTACCTAAAATATATCGGTTGACAATCTTCACGAACTTCGTGAGTCGTCTTTGGCTTCGTTTTGTTTTCTTTAATTGTTAATTCATCCTCCAAAAGTATTAGCAAATTTTGATCTATCGTATTATTTTGCGGTATATTCGTTGAAATTTGAACATTAGGCATTGTAGTTGAATCATTTATGCTCATAACAGGTGGATGATGCGTTGGTGTTCCTTGTTTGGATACCGGAGAAGATTGAGAATTATTGCAAGCGGCTGAATTATCAGAATGTTGCTTCGATCCGCCTCCTAGCTCGTTAAAAAATTCAATCAGAAATAATAGACTATCCTGATCAATATTTAGGCGTAGTGGCAGTACGCTAAGCTTCAGACAGCATTCTTGAGCCGACAGTCTTGGATCTGGTCTTATATGAACAGCTTTCATGGAAAACATATTTGCGTGGGATTGCCTAGGTTTCGCTTCGCTGCTATATTGATATAAGAATTTGTTAATGTGAGAAGAGGCCAATCTATCCCTAATTTCGATCTCGTTGACCAATAAAATTTGTCTAGATGCTTCCGTTGTATTTTCAGGGTAAACTTCGTGTTGAAAGCGAACTTTATTTAATTGTAACTCCATTAATACGTCGTGCTGACGACTTGGGCCACCAGATGTTTGCCAATCTATCAATGTTTCTTTGGTTCTTATGCGTGGTGAATTCGGTACGCTACCAAAACGAACTTCGTTTGGACTAATTGTAGTGAAACCTACACTGGCAACAGAACGACTTCTGTAAACAAAAGAAAATGAATAATCGCATTATTAATAATGTTCCTTTCTAAATCAATTATTAAATTCAATGTTTAAGTTTTCAATCTATACCTTCCTTGCACACGCGACGTATTATCATTAATGGTAACATGTTTCTTTGCTACCACCTCAGAATTTTCAAAATCTTTTCCTCCGTACATATGCCAAATCAATGTCATTTCGCAAAGCGTATATCTTAAGACGGCAGCAGGATAATGTCTAGGAGCTTTCAATAAATCAGTTTTACCAAGAGGAATAGAAAAATGATTATCTACAATCCTTAATGACTCCTCGGAAAGCCAACGAACTTCGGGTATTCCATGTCTCGGCATAATCCCGGCACCCGCTTCTTCACCTAAGATACAAAAATCTTCATCCGCATCTTCTGTTTCACTTTCGCATATTGTTTTGACACAATCTTTCGCATTTGAACATATTTCAGGAATAATTTGAGATCCAGGACGTGATTCATCAGGAAAGAAAAATACTTCGACTTGACTTTCCTTCGCTGGCGATTTTTCATCTGCATCTATCGTTGTATCTTGAAGATAGTAATTAATTATATATTGCACAAAAACGAATGAGTAATAGCGATAGATATTATTAAATAATTCTACCTTTAACTGTTTCTTCCATTGCTTCTTCCATTAAACTGTTCACTCTTTCGACTTGACTTTTACTCAAAGTATTGATACTCTCATCGCCGAGTAAACTTTCTTCATCCCCTGAATTAGGTACGGCTATATTTTCTGTACTTTCTGTGTTTGACGTTAAATCACCATCACTGGCAAAATATGTAAGTAATTGTGTTAAAGCACGACCAGAATCTGAACATGTGCGCACATGTAATACATTGTTGCTTGCTCTCAAATCCACTCTTGGCGCTCCTCCGCACATTTTGTCGTTCAATCTTAATGATAATTCAAAAAGACCTAGATCCATTACACATACATAATCTCTTTTCAAATCTATATTCTTTCCTAATTTATTGGATATAAAAAGTCCAATATCTTCTGCTATAAATCGCAATGTCGAAGTGCTTGTCTGTGCTGCTATATTACTAGACACACTAAAATTACCAAGAGTCACCACCGATCTTAATGGCAAATGTAAAGGCCTGCAAATCACATCTATTTAATATATCTCCTCATTTGTTACTATCAATAACGTTTTACAAATATTTTTATCAAGTTAAAGACCTGTAATCTACTGTGCAATCCCAAAGATGTAAGTGTAATTCTGTAAGAATTCCTGGTGGGGAATATCCAGCGACAGGATGATCCGCGACATCTAAACAATCGGTAAACTGTGTAAACCATGATGTTGCAGTTGAACACATTCTATGCCTCAAGGTAGCATTCCTTATACCAACTGCTACTCTGAAAGTCTATAAAGAATATTTATATTCATGTATCCATGCAATATAATCCAATGAAAATATATAATAAAGTAAAATATATATTATATAAGAGTCCTATTATATTTTCGAACCTTTATGCGATGAGTTTGATGTGCAGCTTGTATACGAACAGCCACAGTTACCATATCTTTATTGCAAGAATTTGTTGTTACATTTGCACCTGGCTCACATCTATATATTGCTCTTTGACAATGCCTCGGTATAACACTATTTATAGATCTCAATGGTGGAGTTTGTGAAGGAATTGTTGTCAAACCACAATGATTTAAAGATGCATTTTTAATCATCGCACAAATATAACCCATATTTATATTCCCTTTATAAGCGGTAACAGAAAATATTGTAGCATCCTCTAAGCGAAGTATTAGTTCACCTTGTTGGCCGGGAATAACATTGCGCATAGAATCGCGTACAGGTGTGTACATAGTCAAAAGACCTTGATTAATATTCAGTGTCAATGCAAGTTTACTTTGCCCATTCTTAGATGTTTTATTTGCTTGTTGTTTATAACTTCTATCTGCTGTAGAATGGAATATACCTTCCTCGTCTGAATCGGAATCAGAGTCATATTGTATACCACTTTTACACATGCTGAATCTATAATATATTTACAGATATGCGATAGGGACCTTTATCTTGCATATATGCATATATACACACACACACGCACGCACGCACGCACGCACACACACACACACATATATTATGAAGTAACGAAGAGTGTGAAAATAATTACCGAGGATAAGCCGATTCTTGCAACAATGTTGATGCTAAATCGAGACCAATGTGACTTTCTATATGAGAGGTATATTTCGGACGTGGCGCAGAAGGTTCCCACAAAAAAATATCAGTGTTGAATCTATTGTACAATAATTCATAAAGATGTTTCGATGGTATTTGAACAGAAACAGAAGGCAAACTGATTTCCACTTGAACTCGAGAACCACGAGTCCCTTCTTCTATAAATTCCAACATTTCTTGTCGACTACCAGGAATTATCAATTCTTCTCCTTCTCTGTCGATAAGAAAGTTCTACTATTTATACTTATATATTTTTTTTTTTCGATGCATAATACTTAAAATATTAATACAAACTTTTGTTCTAAATCATCCTTATCTCCTTGGCTATGAGGTTTAGAGTGTGGTGTATCAGATTCGTGTATAACTTTTTTAGAACTAAACGGCGATGGCTGATGCCTAGGTGCATTTTCTAAAGTATCATCTAAACTTGAATCTGGTTCTCCTTCGGAACTATCTTCCAATTGTCCACCCGAATGAATTGGGTATACTGTAATAACTATTCTAGCCCAACCAAAGCCTTCATTTATTTGTTGATATGATCCATCGTTTTTCTCATCAGCTATTGCCTTGCCAATTTCTATGGGTACATCGGTATCAGTTTCTAAATACGATAGTAACAGATGCCGAAACTGAAGCTCGTGCCTAGCCGAACAGTGAGCACGACTTTCCATAGTAGAATGGATTTGTGCATCTGTAAGTTTGAGTATCATGTAATCCGGTCTTACAGATCTCTTCCACCATGGCGCTCTATTCATATCATGCAGAGGTCTCAAGTCTGGTATAGGAAATCTATGATAAGAATAGACATATATATATATACATATATACATATATATATTAGAGAACATATATCATACCTCAAATTGAAATTGCATAATCACCTTAATTTTATTGTACAAGATGACGAAGACACTCTTGTATCTATTCTGGAATCTGGTAGCGCTGGGCTCTCTACCGCTTGATAAAACAACGTTTGTTGATTCTAAAACATATGAGAATCAACAAATCAACAAATCATTCCGACTAAAATCTTAATCATCATGTAATTATTCAGTTCATTCAATTGTTAAAAATAACTTACAGTATCTCTCATATTAGTTGTTTGATTACAGGTACATATTGGTTGTGGATTTAATAAGGCAGATATTCTATCCACAATTGTGATGTCTATCTCAGTCTTACATGGCTCCAGCTGGATACTTAATAAGATAAAAATATAATTAATGAAGGATGAAAAAAGAAAGTTATATAATTTCGTGGAAATATGAATTTACTCAATCTCTGTGCGTGGATGTGCAAATTTAATCAACTGAGCATGACGAACAGCTTTCTCTGTATATTGAAATCTCATTCTAAAATCCGTTCTATCGGAAAAACCATAATTATTTGTGGCTTCCTTCTGAAATCCTAATAATTCAACAAATTCTGTATTTGATGCTCCGTTTGAATTACAAGTACTCGAATTGACTAAACATTCTACAATTTCTAAACTAGCCAGCGTTAAACTGCCTGATATTACAGAAAATTGTGTAGTGGTTCTTTCACTTCCCTCAATAATTAATGGCGCTGCAAGTAACCTATAAGATTAAAAAAATCTTCAAATATTTACATTTTTATCGTAATCACTAGGAATAAAATTTCTTATATATTATTTATACCTAATATGGCTAAGACGACAAGCATCTAAAAGTAATTTTGACGCCTTATCAAAATCTTTATTTCCATAACCACCAGCTGCAAAAATTCCTAAGTGTTTAAAGAATTCCTCTGACGAATTTTTCATTTGCTTTATACTGCTGGTAGTCAAACCGAGGCCTTCTACATTCGTTGTTAATATATCTTCGTGTAATAAAACTACAGCGATTGACGACACTCGAATATGAAACTGCGATGTTTCTGCAGATGAATCAGAATCCAAACTATGCCTGTGTTTACTGTGCTTTGGCAAATTTGTCGTTGAACTTTTAGAACTGATACTACTAGCTAATATACTGTCTTCCATGCTTAGATTATTGCTTATAATAGAATCATTCATAGATGAAGATCCGGGCAAACGCATTGGTAAAAATTCTTCTTCATTATCCGAGTCTTCCAAAGATGCCGTTGACCATCCTTGTGTATGCCTCAGATCCTAAAGAGAAATCGAACGAATCTGATCTGCGATTCTTTTAATACAACTGTCGTAACTGTGAAAATTAACACGTTTTTTTTTTACCGTTGATCTTATGCCTTGTATAGGATGTATTTGATGAATGAGTTCTCTTTCGACTCTATTAAAATCACTACCAGCCATTGGTTTCTCTGTACAAGTCCTTGGTGCAACATTACTTACATCCTCCAAGTCCGGCGATGCAAGCCCATGTGCTAATTCAAAAAGAACATGTACTTGTCGAGGACTCAGGAACGAAGTAAAAGATCCCAATGTAACCTCTAACTCTACCTAGAATAATTAAAACTTTTGTTTTAATATCAAAGATAGCAAATTTAATTAGTTCTTTCTTTACCTTTGGTCCCAAAACGCCTTCACCTTGCTTTATCTTTAATCTGAACTCTTGTCTACCCGCGAATTTGGCAAATAATATAGGATGTGATTCACTTAAATTATTAATTATATTTCTGTCAGGATAATTTTGCATACTTTGAGTGGGTGATATTTGTGCGGAAGAAAATTGGCCATCTGAATTCTATAAAAAAAGGAAAGAAAGAAAAAGCATATGATAGAAGTGAAGAATATCCATATTATATAAATTCTGCAAAGTTATATACAAGTACTTTTGAATCTGGTGTAGACCCCCTGCTCATAGTCATAATACTTCTCGAAAATGTCCTTGCTCTAGATGGAAATTCATCCGTATGGAGGGTTACTCCTTCCAAGTAAAACCGTTTTGTTGTGAAGGCTGAAACGACGTAACCTTTTCCCGACTGATTTGGATCTATAGAAGTATGACTTGGATCCAAACCAGCTTCATCAGAGTATTCAAGATACTTTATACACATTTCCATTGCTACACCCATCGAAGAATCTAATGGTACATGTTCTAACCTTATGACTGTGTCTATAAATCTTACTTTTACTCTACATAAAACTGAAACAAATTAATTTTAATAGGTATATTTTCTTTTTATATAAGTATACACACACGCACGTGTAACTGCACGTGCATGGACTTTTTCTTTTTACATCAAAAAAAATCTCACTTGAATCTATTGTCTGTGCAAACAATTCTACTCCTTCTAAAGGTTGTGTATTTCCAGCGCTGTTAGCATCTTGTTGCAAACATTCTTGTGCAAGTTGCATACTGGACGTCATCGAACTCCACATAGATTCAAACATCGAAGTTCCTGTTTCAGCCCTTTGCCTTGGTTGGACTGTTAATCTGAGACTGATGACTTCCACATAACTTGCTTCGCTGAGCAAAGCAGACCATGGTATACTAACGGACATTTCCGTTATGAAACCATCAACAAATTCCAAAGGAAGATTTTGTTGTTCACCCATTTCATTAAGAGCCTATCATCAAAGTTATATTTTATTTTTCTTTTTTTTTTCTTTTTTTTTTTTTTTTAAGAATTGTTATTCGTTTCAATTGAATACGCGCGCGTTCACATGCATATGCAATTAGGAGTACGATTAAATTATACATTTTAAAGGTATATAATCACTTAAAACAACTCTGCCTGAGAAGAAAGACAAAAGAAATTGCAAATTGACTATATATGTCATATAAGTCATAAAGTGATGTAAATTAACAAATTTATTATGTATATATTTATTATATAGATATGTTTAAATAAAAGTATTCACTTTTATCGTTGACATTGAAAATGAATCATTTGGGGAAAAAAGACAACGGACTTATCTTTGATGCCAATGAAAATACCTGATAAGGATTTGAAACAAAGAAAATGCTACTACCTGCACGTCAAGGCTAACATTGGTAACACGACCAGTTCCATTGTAAAGATCCACTGTAAGCTGATCTAATGTCAATTTTTCTTCCAAAAACTGACCGAGATATCGTTGAAGTAGATATCTGCAGGCCCTCTTTTTGATTCCTTCCGACCACGGTAAACATCCCAGCCAAGACATTTTATTTCCTACAACGAAACGATCTACTCTAAGAAAGGCATGTGTAATTTTTTTAAAAATTCGCTCCGTCGTGTTTCTATGTCTGACGATTATTATTCAGCTGGCATGGTCATGGACAAACAAATTAACCAAACAGATTTCATTTCCCCTACACGTGTTGTATCTATCGAAAAAATTCTCGACATAATACTCGAGAAGCGACACAATCGACAACTCAGATTTTTCTTAACGTCGCTTTAGCTCGCCAATGTTTTCCCCTTCACAAGTTAACACGTATATATATATTTATCACGCACACAATATCTGAACGTCAATCCAACACTACTTCTTCATCGATTGAAATCAGCTGACTCTACAGCATGTCCGTATTATACCCCCGCCCATTTTATTACGAATTCGTCACTACTAATCGCTACCAACTTACTTTTCAACGATCTTCGATTATAACTACGACCCAGCTTCAATCGATTTCTTTTCAATATTTCTCCGATATATCTTTATTAAATATGATCGACCTTATCTTTACGAAAGAAAAAAAGAAAAATAAATAAATAAATAAATAAAAAGTGTCATGAATATTTCCCAATTATTTCTCTACTACGTAACTTGAAAAAGGAAAATGAAAAAGGGAAAAAAAGGAAGAAGAAGAAGAAGAAGAAAGTAAAATGTAAGAACATTCTGATTAGTTCTAATCGGAAAAGATATTTTTTTTTTTTTTTTTTTTTTTTTTTTTTTTTTTTTAATTTTTTCATTAAAGCCGATTCATTCAAAGCGCACGCATAAATCCTCGATCCCTCTCAATGACCTTTAAATGGCACAACAATTGTGACATGGAAATGAAATGATTCTATACATATAAAGTCTATGCAAATGTAAGCAATTATGCGTTATCGCAAAAATGATTCGCGCCTTTAATACTACGTAGCAGTCGATTTGAATTTATATAAATAATTAATTAAATAATATATTTCGATTTACGATATTTGTCGTACGTCAATCCGTATCGTATGTGAACATTCCTACATGGATATATTACATCCTTCAATTATTTCGTCCTTACAATAAACCTTTTGTTACCGTTATAAATAAAATTAAGAAACTAGAGATAATATATAAAATTACAATGTTGGTAACACTTACGTGGTTATAAAGATGATGGTAGAAGTTGAACGCATTTTCTAAATACACGTCCGTCAATGTTTTTAGTGACAATATTAGTGGCAATCATTGACTCTCGTTTAACGAAAATCATTGATGTTATTGGCATAATTTTTCATTAACAGAAGAACTACGATTTAATAATATTCGTGAAAAACAAGCTGTTCCTTGTTGTCATTAATTATGGCTCTAACAAATATTTTGCTTCTCAGTCAAATAGCTGGATATGTTGTGGCGCTTATTTTATCTCTTTGTATTATCGTACCCATGAGTTTACATCAAGATGAATTTAGGTAAATATACTATTTACAATAATTCTGTTGAGTGAATAATCCCAATTATATCAGTGAAGAAATGTCAATACCAAAGAAAAAAAGTTATCAATACTTGAGGATATTTTGTTTTACTTTGGACTTTATTTTTAGGGGACACTGTTTACTATTTTCAACGGGAACTTGGCAAGAAACCGATGGACAGTTTGTAGTAAATTGGGCCTCACAAATTTCTTGCAATTACACTATATTCGTTGGACTTGTATTATTTTTAATGGCAGCTTTCCAGATTTATAGGCTTTCTGTTTTAATGTATCGTGGCGAAGACAGCTCTTTTCTTTCAGCATTTGCAGATGTTGTCAATTGCATTTTTCTCACGATAATAACATTGATTGCTGCTATTATCGTAACATTAGGTTTTATGACTTGGTGTCAGTGTATGACAAAAAGGTTTCCTTCGTGCGAATTAGCTGCTGGAAATGATATTGATAAAGCCGACAATATCGATACCTCGGGCTTTCACATTGAATTGGGTGCAGCGCAATTTGGAACGTGGAGTAGTTTGTCCATTTGGGTTGGTTTATCGGTTTTTGCTGTGTTAAAGTTGCTGCGTTATCATCAAATAGAAAATATGAAAGTATCTATGTATAGAGAAAGGCAAAAATTAATTGAAGCAACTGGAAATAGCCAACAGCAAGAATCCAGTTAATCTTTCTTGTAACAATTAATATTTAAAAAAGTTATAATACTATTTCATAGAAATTCTATAGTCCGTGTGGCTTCCTTGCATCTAGTATTGCTGAAAAATTGTGAATGTACATATATACATACATATATATATATATATATATATATATATATATATATATATATATATGTGTATGTATATAAATCTATGATTATTAAGAACACAATACTTTCTTCTAAAATATTAGGATTATTTACAAAAACAAATAATTATTTCTAATACTTAAGACATTCAGCGTTTCATTAATTTTATTACTGATATTGATTATATTTAGAATACGTAAAAATTAATACATATCAGGTTTGTATATTAATGATTAAACATTTGTTCAAAAAATTATCTTAATTTTATCAAAATTTTCATATTTTTTGAATAATAAGCAAGTGTATTAATTTCACTTAAAAAAATGATTAAATATAATTTACATGTATATAAGTAATATAGCTTCATTGAAATATAAATATAATTTATCTATTTATTTTATTACATCCTAAAAGTGCATAAAATAAATTAATTAATACTTGAAAAAAATATATATTTTCAATTTTAATATAATTAATTATAAAACTTTGTATGAGTATAATTTCTTTGTACCATAACTTCAAAGATGAAAGGTATTGTAAATTGTATTAATATATACTAGAATTATATATATACTGACATTTATTCACAATTATGTACTATATCAACATATATATATATATATATATATATATATACACGCACACGCACACGCACACGCACACGCACACGCACACGCACGCGCACATTTTTCATGACATATTTAATATTTATTTAAAGTAGTATAAACAATGATGAAAATCCATGAAATATATTAATCATTTGTAAAAAATCTTTTTACCTTTAAAATTTAATTTGTTAGTATACTATACTTTGATTCGTGATGTAACTATATGCACTGGATAAAAAGAGAGAGTTTTCATATTCTGGCCATGATACGAACTCTTTATAAAGATCTAAAAATTCAACGGGTGTTAAATCTACAAAACGGGTAAATATATTATAGTTCTTTTGTATTAATCTTATTCCACATCCTGGTATCCATTTTCTAAAATATAACAAAAGGATTATATGGCTAGAAATAATAAAATAATATTTAACTAACATTTTCTCTTTATTTCTGAATGTTATACTCACTCCAATTCAGGTATTACCCTTTGTTCCTTTGATTTAAGATGGTATCTTACAAAATACCAATAAGATATTATTTGGGTTGGTTTAATGGTATTTTTAAAAACATCTGCTTTTGGCTCTATTTTCACAACTTTTAAGATCTTATTATCGTCAACTAATTTGTTTTGTTTTAATGATTTTTTTGGCCATGGTATATAAAATAATCTTTCTATATCACCAAAATATTTACAATCAAATAACGTTTGATAGATAATATAAAGAAAATAAAAGACGGCTTTACTTTGAGGTTTACTTATTGTCTAAAATATAAAAAGAATATATCAATTATTAGATAATTATTAGATCTTACATATTGAATACTTTAATAATCTGGTATAATTACATTCCATAACGAGGGTGCTACTGCCAGATAAAAAGATGTTCTTCCTTGTATCATAAAGCTAGTACGAAATACCACGGACCATATTAGATGTTTCAAGAACTTATGATCTATTATTGCTCCTATTACTTGCATACATGATTCATTTTCCCAATGTATATGTGGGACATCTTTTAATACTACATTTATTCTTTCCTTATTATCCTGTTGATCCATGAAATATAGTTTGCTCATTTTTAATATATTTGCCTTTCTTATTTCAATTCTATTAGGATATTTCTTTTGTAATTTATGTAATAGAGGATAAAAACATTCGTTTGGTTCATATGTCCGTATAATTCTAACACCAGCTTCTAATAACTCTTTTGTTAATACACCTGCTCCAGGGTTAGCTTCAGCTACAAAAGTCATATTTTTTGAAAGATCATCGATTATCAAATCGACAAAATTTTTAGCGCCATTCTCTGAGATTAAATAAGATACATTCGATATATTCTTAGTATAACCCAGATAACTTTTTGGGCAAACTTTAATATATTGTGGATTTACAAGGCTTATATATTTTTTTATATTCAAATCTTTATATTCACTTTTCATAGTTCTCATCAATTTCATTGATGCTGTTTTCTTATTATCTATTTTTACCTCATTATCATTTGTTTTAAGATCTACTTCTTCGGTCGTTTCTTGACTGATACTTCGTGGACGTAAGAAACTCATGCTTAAGCAAAATTTTCTATGCGTCAAAAACAAGGTAAAATAACGTGATTTATCCCTTTCTATATGCTTAATTGATAAACTCATAAAATTAACGTTCATTGTGATACTTTTTTCTTATTCTACGTTTCAGTACTAGCAAATTTAAGTGAACTTATTGTATTATACGACGACTATACGATCTCATGTTAAAAAAAATGATTAGCAAGATTTTCATAAATATCATTTAATATAAATCCTATAAAACCATTATGATCAGTTATATTTAATGAAATGATATAATTATTTAACAGATATAATTTAAATTTCATTTTTATGTTTACTTAAATTTTATAAAAACGTATTAATTATGATATATATATATCATGTATATATATATATATATATATATATTATGACAAATACAAATTTTTATTAAATTAAGTTCTTTTTGCTTTGTTTTTCTAAAAAGAACAAAAAGTAATCACATTCAACAAATTGTCTATGTTGTTAAATGGCAATAGATGTTCAATAGTATTTTCTTCGACTATGGAAATCATTGATATTCTCTTACTCATAGATAATCATACAAAAATTAAAAGATGACAATACCAAACGACAATCGTTACAACTTGGTTAAGGATTTCTATTCGTGGAACGAATATTCTTCGTAAACGAATTATGGCTGTTCACTGGCTTTTGTTCAAAGCGTGTGTGACTTCAGCGACAGGTATGGACAAAATATGAACTACGAATGCCATGTTTGCATATCGGTGTACAAGCTTGTGTGTAATATTTCCCTCTCATGCGTACATAACAATTGGTTTCGATGTGTAAGAAGTAGATAGTAGTAAATAGTAGACTGTAAAGTATATTTCTTTTTTAATGGTAGCGCGCGTCTCACAATGATCCATATTTATTAGATAGTATGTCGTTACTATCATATGATAATTAGTATATAAATTTGCGAATGTAAAGAAATTATCTTTGAATTTAACTATATCTTATCTATTTGCCTGTTGAAGTATTATTGGCAATGTAAAGTGTTAATAACTTTAGTGTTTGATTAGATTGAAAGGATTTTGAAAATATTATAGAAAATAAATTCTACTTGCGTTGCGTGTTTTACAATTAGATTTCAATATATTGCAAGTACTATCTCGCTACGTAAGATTATCCTATAAGTTAAAAAGTCCAATAAATAAATAATCTATCTATAGGATATTGATAAACTTTTAAACATGACACAATTTTCGAAATATATCGACTAGGTGGCGCGTCGATCAGCGTAGATTTTCGAGCTCTAAAAAATTATTTACTGATCTACGAATGCGCAGACGCATCGTAAACACATGATCTCTTATAAAATGTCATTTGTTGTTGCTTTGAGTTTAATCTCTTTTTGATAATAGATTCTATATAAATTTATATAATAGAGAAAGTACAAGAAAATTCGAGAATAAAAAAGTATTATCCTCAATCTGTGAAAGAATTTTCAATAATTGTTCAAGTTCATTTCTTTACCTATAAAAAAGATAAACTTTAAGTGTAAAAATAATGGCAGAGGAAAAAGTAGAAAGGTAATTTTATTTATAATTGAACATTATAAATCTATATATCCACGTTAATTATTATAATTGCTAGTTTCGTTGAATTAGTTAAATTTATTATATCTTTTCTTTTCACAGGTTAAGGTATAATATCAACTTTATTTTTCCCGCCAAATGATATTTATTCTATATTTAAAATGCAAATATAAATATTTATTGCTTAATAATTAAATTATATTTTACAGCGATAAGATAGAAAATGCACAAGCTGTTTCCATAGAAGAAAAAATGAAAGTAAAACCTGATGACAAGAATAGACAAAAGTCCAAACAAACAGATCAAAATGATAAACTTAACAATCGTAGTAATAATAATGAATCAGGAAATTGTTATTGGTAATCTAGATGCAATACAAGTTAAAGTACAATAAATATTATGATAAAATGTCTACTATGTATATTAATATTTTCTTTTTTTTCTTTATAGTGGAAAAGAAAGAAATCTGAACATAGCAGAATTGTTATGTGCTAGTTGTTCAAGGTGGTTTCACGAATCTTGTATTGGATATCAGTTAGGCAAGTTAGTGCCTTTCATGATGAACTACATATTTATGTGTAAAAATTGTTCACCGACTGGATTAGAAAGTTTTAAAAAAAATCAAGCTCGTAAGTGTATATATATATGTATATATATATATATATGATTACAAAATGAATTATTAATAATAATAATGATAAAAAGAAATGATATCTTTTGGAAGAAAGAAAGATTTCGCTTAAGATAGGCAATAAATTTTGAATTAAATGTCATGTTTTTTCTTAAAGCTTTTCCGCAAATGTGTGTTACTGCAATAGCTAATTTATTACAAATTTGCCAAAAAGAAAGTGAACAAAGAACATTATTTCATAAGGATAAAGATATAATACCTTTTATCGAATGTCATTGGGAAAGCATGACAACAATGCCTCGCAGAGTTACACAGTCTTGGCATGCTACAGTAAGTTATTTTATCAAATTAAACTTTTTCATTTAATAACTTGTCTTTCTGAGATTTGATTATTATTATTTTATTTCTTCTATTATATTTTCGTACGGTATTACATAAAAGTTGAGTTCCTTTTTTATTGTAATAATAATAAATTGTTTTATTTCTACATAGAACAATAATGAATAAAACATTTTTGATTGTACGTATCATTTAAATTTTTTTACGTCCTTTCATTTTGGATTTGTAAAATTCTTTATGTATTATTGGAAATAAAACTTACAATTATCCCTATTGTTAGATTTAATTGATAAAAAAGAAAAAAAAAAAGTTAATTAACACTTTGCATATTCCATAGGTATAAGATCTAATATTTCGATCTGAAATACTGAATTGTAATTTCAGATACACAGAGCATTATTGAAAGATGTTGGTACATTATTTACTATGGATGAAAATAATGCAGAAGGACAGTTGTTTGGACTTGCAAGTCCAGATCTTGTATTAATTAAACCTAATTATGAAGCAATGATCAAGGGAGGCCATTTGAAAGTTACAGAAATGGGTGTGCAACATGTTGGTAAGCGTATTATCATATTATCCATCCTATAATACATTTCTTTAATATTAAAAGTACAAAAGAACTGACTATATTCTTTATTATATAAATAATATAATAATAATGAAACCTTTGCTCTGTCTTCATTTTTTAAGTGAGATACATTGCTAAACCTGATTATTAGTATACGTATATACGTATATCTTATCTTATCAAGGAAATCACTACTACAATATCACATAACAAGCTATTAATAAGAGTAATGTGCAGATCAAATAGTCTAATACTCACAATAAATTTATTTAAATTATTTGACTTTTTGAAAAAAAATATCGTTTCTTTTAAAAAAAATTTTAATTATTGCATGTATACTAAAACAAACATATTAAATCAATAATTTAACAGTTTAAGGATAATACCAAAGAAACTTTTATTATATGATACAATGATCTAGAATATATTAATACTGTAACACATTCATCTTAATAATTCTTTCTATTATCATGGAATATCAAGTGCCATTAAGCGGAGGACTTCGTGGTCGTAATGCAAAACGCAAACTTCCTGGAGAAGGGGCAGGTACTGGTCCTGGAAAAAAAGGAAGAAGTTCAGATATGACAGCACCTAAATTGCCTGCACATGGTTATCCACTTGAGCATCCTTTTAACAAAGATGGATACAGATATATACTTGCAGAACCAGATCCTCATGCACCTTTCAGACAAGTAGATAAAATCTATCTTGTTTAAAAATTCTTGAAGAAGAATGGATGAGTAAATGCGAATACGTATAATAATCATCACTATCATTCAATGTTATAGGAGTTTGATGAAAGTAGTGATTGGGCAGGAAAACCTATTCCCGGTTGGTTATATAGGCCTCTAAGTCCAAGTGCAGTATTACTTGCTTTACATGATCGTGCCCCACAATTAAGAGTTTCAGAAGACAGATTAGCAGTCACCGGTGAAAAAGGATATTGCATGGTCAGAGCCACACATAGTATGTGTCAAATATTTGTTATAAATTAAAGATTTTCTTGAATGTTTTGTGATTTTACGATAACGACATTACGAGCAGACATTATGAAATTTTAAATAAAACTTTAGCAATTTAGTAAAAATGTATAATTATTATAAATACATGATGTTTTTAATGTAAGTCTAATTTAGGTGTAAGTAAAGGGACTTGGTACTGGGAAGCTACTATCGAAGAAATGCCTGAAGGATCTGCTACTAGGCTTGGTTGGGCACAAGAATATGCGAATCTACAAGCACCATTAGGCTATGACAAATTTGGATACTCTTGGAGGTCTAGGTACGTATAAAAGAGTTTCTTCGTTTAAATAAAATATTCTATAATATATGAAGAAAATGTACATTGGAAAACATGATTGTACATTTTTATTATTTTCTTTCTTTTTTTCCATAATAAAATTTGTTTTTAATTCTATCTTACAGGAAAGGTACACGATTTCATGAAAGTAGAGGAAAACATTATAGCAATGGTTATGGGGAAGGAGATACATTAGGATTTCTTATATCTTTACCTGATACATATGATGCGTCACATATTCCAAATACATATAAAGATAGGGTAAATAATAGATTAATTAATTAATTTTAAATTAATACATTTCACGTACGTTTCAAATAATCACAGATATCTGTAATTTAGCCTTTAGTAAAATTCAAGAGTCACCTTTATTACGAGGAGAAGGATCAAGTACCGGAAGCATTAAAAGCTTTAAAATCTCTACCAGGGAGTAAAATCGTATATTATAGAAATGGTATCAATCAAGGTGAAGCTTTTATAGATATCAATAGAGGAGCATATTTTCCTACTGTCTCAATACATAAAAGTGCAACTGTTTCTGTAAATTTTGGACCCAATTTTAAGTGTCCTCCTACCGATACTGCTTTCCGAGGTGTAAGTATTATTACAATAAATACGCCGATGTTTACAATATTTAAATTATATTACCAATTGTAATAAGCATGTGTGCGTGTGTGCGTGTATATGCACTTTACAGATGCATGATAAAGCAGAAGAAGCAATTGCAGAACAGTCTATGGCAGATATACTCTACCTAACTGAGAATGAAGGAAGATTAAGATTAGACACGTTTTCCTTGTGACATTAATAAAATATTTTAATTTTTAATTATCTGTTTTTAAACAATTAAATTATTTTATTAAATTTTATTCAGTATATTTCAACGTTCATATCAATATTTATATACAATCTTTATTATGTACTGATACATATCATTTTCCGAAACCTCCTCTACATGCAGGGCTGGGCGTAAATGTTTTATTACTTTTTTCCCATTGTTCAGGTGTCTTTGCCTTTTATAAAAATATTTTAATATTATTTACATGAAATCAATCATTGCTCAACATTTAAAAATATATATATATATATTAATAATGAAAACTTACTACGATGGAAAGTGCGTGTATGTCATGTAATTCAACTTTTAATAAATCGTGTACCATACGATGACGCTAAATAGGAGGAGAAATGTATTGTAATATTACTATTAATTTATAATAAAGAAGATTGATTGAATGATATAAGAATTACTCTTAACACATTACCATCCAGATTTATATTATTGTTTTTGACATTTTATAACCAGTCAACAAAAGAAATCATATTTTTATGTCTTTGAATGGTAATGTGTTAATAAATTTACTTTAGATCAATACATTTTATCAACATAAGTATATTATTTTGATTGTAATATATAATGTAGTATTCTTACCATAATCAGAGGTTTATCATTGAACTGTTCAGAAACAACTACTACTTTAAAATGCGTTTCTGATCCCTTAGGTACATTGTGCATATAAGATTCATTGATAACATCAATGAAATACGGATCGAATGATTCTTTTAGTTTCTTTCTTATCGATGATTCTATAGGTTTCGTTTGTGTCATATTATTCATCTTTTGCAATAATACGTTTTTAAATATACTATCTAGAATCCAAAATATCTAATAAACATTTGATATTTTTTTTCCTTATATAGACGTTTATAATCTACGTAAATTATTTTACTCAGGACTTTTGAAAATAATTATGGTATAATGACCGACTCACTTCGACTAATTGTAAAATTGCAAATTTTTATATTCATTTGTGTAATGTGACGTTGTATCACAACGGATTTAAATAATTACAGAGTGTAGTGTAACAAACGCGAACTTAGGTCGAATTGTAATTCTTTTTTCACAGAATTGTGACACATAAAATTCGATATAAAACACATACACATCAGTGGTGCCCTCTGAAAAGTCACTATTGAGAAATGCATACTGACGACGAATCAATCTAAAAAAAAAAAAGATCAGCGACCATTTTGAGATTTGAAATTTCAAACATTTCAAATACTTGATCTACTTCTTCATCGTTCAACATCCTCTTCCGACGGAATATTTGCTAACCTGATCAACTGAAACAGCAAAATATCATATTAAATTGTTAATTCAACTTTCAACTAATAGGTTTTATAAACTAAATATAGCTTTTAGAAAGTAATCAGAAAAATGTTGCTGAAAGAGGAGCCATTTAAAACAGTTTAAAAATCGTCAATTGGCCAATATTATTAATTCCTTATTATAATTTGAAAGATCTAATAAACCACATCGATAAAAGAAAATATATATTTATATTATTATATCGTTTCATTTAAAATCGATTTAAAAACAAATGGACATAATTTTCTTTTATACCATCCTGACATATAACCGATGTGGATATGAGAATGCGCTCGTACGTAGAAGAGAAATAGTAGAAATGTTTATAAACAATAAAAGACAGGATCTTTCATAATATAAACATTTTTCTTATTCAAACGTATGTTCTTACATTTACACAGTACAAAAAATTATACTCAGACCTGCCGGCCCGCGGTTCATAACTTGCTATGACTGAGGGGCGGCCGGTGGTGGGGTGGTACGGGACTCTGGGGGTGGATTACTTTTAGGATATTTTTTCTTCTTCTTTTTTCCTTTTTTTTCTTTTTTTTTTTTCTTTTTTTAGAGCTGTACATGTAAATTCATCCATTCCATTCCGCCCCCAAACACGGCCCCTTGTGTTTTACTCTCGTGCTTTCTCTGGCTTAAATTTTCGCTCATGATCATACACACACATACACGGGAAACACACGCGCACATACGTATCCCCTAAGGTTCGCGCACTCGCGACACATACAAGTTTTCGACTTTTATTTTTTCATCTTAATGTATATTCTACTCTCTCTCGCTCTCTCTCTCTCTCTCTCTCTCTCTCTCTCTCGGTCGCTCTTTTTCTCTCATAACCGTGCTCCGCCGCGATATATTTAGCAACATTTAGATATCGTATTCTTCGTTAATAATATTTAATCGTAGTAATGGTAATAATTATAATAATAAATGGTATAATGGACTATCTACCTATACGCACGTAGTGTAATTTTTTTTCGTGTTTCGTGGAGTGTGTATCCTCTTAATCCTAAAATTTTCATTCGTATTTATATATGTATATGTATACATATATGCATGTATAAATGTATATTTACACGTAGCAAGAGAACAAATAATAATAATATTAATAATAATATTAATAATAATAATAATAATAATAATAATAATAATAATAATAATAATAATAATAATAATAATAATATTAATAGTAATCATAATAGTAATAATAATTAATTATAATAATAATAAAAATAATAACTTTGCCTGCAGCAATAATACACAGAGTACGTCTTTTGTTACTTTATACAATGTTCCTTCGAAGGGTCAATAAAAGGGTAATTTGTTGTTGTTGTTTGATACTTATCATCTCCATAAGATTAACGCACTTAGTAATACTACGATATTTAAGATTTATTCATTAAATATTATTTTATCGAGTCGTTGTATGCTAGACAAATGTTGAGATCAAAGAAATTGCGGATTTCAGGATTTCACTGGTTATCTTTCTCTTTCTATCTCTCTCTCTTCGTTTTTTCTTTTTTTAACCTTTCTTCATTATTTTTATTCACTTTTACTTATTCCAACGTACCGTCCTTGACATTTTTCGATCGATAAAAGCGCAAGTTAGCGGAGTACGATCTAAAAAAAAAAAAAAGAAAAAAAAAACCAAGAAATTGTCTCTTTTGCCAGAAATACGTAACGTTTTCTCTTTCTTCTTATATCTTCTTCTTTTTTTTTTTTACTTTTTTTATTACTTTTTTTATTACTTTTTTTTTTATTTATTTATTTTTTTTTTTTTTTTAATAAATCGCGACGCGGAAAAATTTTTTGTTTGTCTGTCGCACGTTTCAAAAACATCTATAAATATACAATAGCGCCTTCTTTTTTTCGAGAAATTCAAGATGGAGTCGGTTATTATACGCTCGCATTACGATTAGACGGAAAGAATTGTTCAAGTACGTAACACTGTAAATAGCGCGATGTGTGATTTGTTTGACGCAAATTGTTTCAGTGATAGGAACTCGGCCCTGTCATCTGGTGCGCGCGATTCTTTTTGCTTAACTAACCATTTGTTATCTTTTACTTTTATTTTCTTTTTTTTTTGTTTCTTCTTTTTCTATCCTCCTCCTTCTCTTCCTACTCCTCTTGTTTGCTACCTACGCATACGAGATATACAACGCGTACACATTTATTATTTGATGTCTCCACATCATCGTTCACATTGGCACTTTGAAACTTATTACATTGTTTTTCTCTCTTCATTCTTCATTCTTTTCTTGTATATTCCTTTTTTCTTTCCCTTTAAATAATGTTATCGTAGTTTATTTTTTTTATCGTTAGCATTATTACGATATCAATTTACATTATCCTTTGTTTGTTTTTGTTTTCCATTCATCGGATAAAAGACGGCTCGAGTACTTTGATAAAAATAACAGTTTCGATTCATTTCTTCTTTGTATTTTTTCTTTTTCTTCTTCATTTTGTTTTATCTTTCCCTTTGTTGGCTATAGTGATCAAAAGTCAAAAAACATGACTTAATGAATTTGCAAAAACTGCATGTGTGATGTTACATACATGTGTAATTGTTCCAATCCAATAGAGATTATCATTCCTACATATTTCTATCATTTTTTACTCTTGTCCGTCGTTTATTATTACCTTTTTCTTTTCTGATATTCGAATAAGCGAATAATAATTGTCAAAAGTTTGTATTTTCCTCGAATCGGCATACTTTCACGTTAAAGTAAGGTATATATTAGTCGACACAAGTTGTGAAAACAGGTACAAACAACGATGTAACGTCGGCCGCACAATAAACACACAGATGTACGCAATCTGTTGATCGATAGTACACATGCATTAAAGTGAATCAATTAGGCAGTATTTTATTATCATGTTCCCGTCATATATATATATACACATAATATGTATATATATATATATACTTTTTTTTTTATATATATGGAGCACAATATAAAGAAGCGAGAAAATATGATCAAATGAACTCGTTGAGCCAAGATCGTTATTATTCACTACCGAAAGCACCGAATTATGATGGGAGCACACGATAATGAAACTCAAGAGTAATCTCACCGAGCCAGCTAACAATTTAATCGACAAACTAATTGCACAAAGGTATGTATAATCATCATCATCATCATCATCATCATCAGCAGCAGCAGCAGCAGCAGCAGCATCAGCATCAGCATCATCATCATCAGCAGCAGCATCATCTCTAAAGTCTAGACAAAATCTCTCACAGATTCTAGTTAGGATCTTATTATACGATAACCGATTATCTACATTTATATATGACATAGACAGTGTGTATTGAATACAGGCACGATATAATTAATTACAAATAATGTATGATCCAAAGTCCTGTTGGTATCACAATCGTAAAGTGGACACGGGCATTAGTCTTGACCGATCCATATAAAATTCAATGAAAAACTCACGGACTTCATGTCCATCGATAGCGTTTTTCGGGTAGGAGAGAAGGAGACGGGTAATAGGGATTAAAAAAAAAAAAAAAAAAAAAAAAAAAAGAAAAAAAAAAAAAGAATAATAATAAAAAATAAGGAAAAAATAAGAAAGATAAACAAGAAAAAGGAAACGGAAGTCAAACGAAATAACGAATAACCTCGATTGGCTCAGCCAATGTTATGTAGAAAATTAAACGCGAGTTTACTCGTCAAATATCACAACAAATTCTTACACCACCACGCGATGTCTGTCTCTCTTCGGAGTGCATTATTCTCGACAATCTTTCTCTCTCTCTCTCTCTCTCTCTCTCTCTCTCTCTCTCTCACTCTTTTTCTAAAATGTGCCTCGCACTTTTAAAAATTTTCTCTCTCTCTCTCTCTCTCATTCTCTATGAAAAGCTTCTAGAACTCGAAGCAAATAGAACTTTCTCGCGACAAGACGCGAAGGACTTATATTCAAGACAATGATTCTTGGATCTTACGATCACGGTGAGGGGCCTATGGCTACGTTTCTTCTTTAATCTTCGTCTCATTACCAGTTTTCAATTTGGCAAGGGCCTCTTCCTTGGCATTCGCTAATACAGTCAAGGAATCTTTAACGGCATGATAGATAATGTTCTTAATTTGCAGTTTATCCTCGTGATTTGTATGGGAATCCGATAATTCACGGAATTCTTGCGTTAGATGGAAACAATGGGAAACATTTTCCGGAGATACAAAGTCCTCGGCGACTTTGATACAGTTGTGAAGATTACGGACCTGATGCGGTGCACCTGCTGGCACGAAAACGGCATCCCCAAGACATTGCACGATAGAGTATCTATAAGGAAATAAAAACAAAGGAACAAACAAAAGCGATTCATTAGAACTTTTATGTTGGAATATTTAATGGGAAAAATGTGAATGAATAAAAAAAAAAGCTAGCAGCTTACCCTTCGACACCATATTCGCGATATAATCGTTCACGCAGAGGCCCATCTAGATAATAGCTCTGATCATGTATCGGATCGTGATGAGGCTCTAAACGTGCACCACGTTCTAATGCAACGGCATTTAATAAGTCACGAATTTTATCTGCATCGCGAGCCGCATAAATGTGCCACAATGCTCCTGGTGCCTCGCCGCGTTCGCGAACACGACGACGCGTCAGAATATCACAGCCTGCTTCGTCTATAGCTCTTAATGCCTCTGTAATCAATGATGTAATTAATGATTTTACACGATAATTAAGCCTTTAGTCTTATTCTTTGATCAAAGCTTTTAAAAATTGGGTATTTCAACATTATTGAAACCATTAAATTATTTGATTAGAAGATGTTCCGCGACTCTTACCTTTGACATACTCATCGTTATCGGTATCTTTAGGTATGCCGACGTATACCATGACATTAACCGCATCAGAAATGTCCAAGTGAAGATTTGTGGTACCTTTGTTCGGATGAAGTGCCGAACCATATGCGTTATACATTTTAGGACCTAAATCTGGTCTTACAAAACAATCGGGCAAATGACTCGCTAAATTCAATCTACCATGTCGATGCGTATATTCCGACAATGGGAGAGCTTTCATTAAATCAACAAAACGTGTTGACAACAATTCGGCAAAATCATCGCCGGGCGGCCAGTCTTTCAACTTCAATAGCATAGGATTTCCCCTTTCGTCTTTCAGTCGTTTCGAAAAGTGTTCGAATCCTTCCCAGAATTTACGCATCGGTTGATTCGGTACCAAATTTCCAGTCATACAATTTATAAGATCATTTTTTTTGTCTCCGAAATCTCTCGCAAAGGAGTCCGGATGCCAAAGGTCCATGTCCAAGGATTTAGCTACATCCGAGACGATCACTGGCTGTCCACGTTTCCATTGATCTTGGAAAATTCTATAATTGTTTGGATTATTTGGATCGTTTAACCTGAGCAATTTACCATCGCACAGCCATGAATGTGGTACGTCTGGATAAATACTTTTGCTCTCCGTTAACGTCATGATTCTTATGGGTAATGGTTCTCGGCCTCTCTGAGTCCATTTGTATCTTCGTACAAAATGTTTCAATTCTCTTGGTTTCTCATCGTCGTCCAGTCCACCACTCTCCCTTTCTTTCGTTACGGTGTGCTCTATCACGCTAGTTATTACTTCATCAAGCGTATCCATTTTCGATTTCTTCCCAGATTTGGTGATATTGTTTTGAGTGTTAGTTCCAGAAGGAGGATTGGTATTACCAGGATTATTTGTTGGTGAATTTGATCTCGACCCATTACCATTAGATTTGTGGGATGGCCTAATTAATAACTCTCTCAAGGTTGAATAATTGCCCTCACGATCCTCGTCGGAATCCGAACTCGATCCACTTTCGTTCTTATCCTGATTTTGCAACGCCACGTCTGCCAACCAATTCAATGGAGAATTCTTATCCTCGCCATTCACTTTGTTCTCCGATGCTCCGTTAGATTCGTTTATTTTTTTCTCCTCTTTGGGTTCTTGCTTAATGTTTCCATTAAGAACAGAAACTGTCTCGCCCTTTATTAAATTTCTCAAACTCTCGTTTGGCTGACCGGGTGAAACGAACGAACAACCACAATGCTGAGGAATTCCCCATTCCGATCGACAGTCATGAAGACGTTGCCCAAGTCGCAAGAGACTATCACCGGCTATAATTTGTGTGAGCATGAGTCGTTCCGGTTCATGAGCTTGTCTGTTTGTACATAATAACCATGAAAAGTCATCTCTGTCTTTGCCACTTTCACCCCAGATCTTAATCGTTCCATTTTTACGTCCCTAAAAGAGAAAATATTTTTATTTTAATTTTATATGATCCTACAAGAAATTTTATTGTAATATCATTTATTTTTACTTGTAGCGTTAAATTTTTCTGAAATGCAATCTTATTGGAGAAAAGAAATATATTTTACCTTGTAACAATCGATGCATACGACAAAACCACATTTTCTACAAGCCCAATGGTAATTGAAAAGTGTCGTTTCGCATACATCACACAATTCTCGTACGCCTGGCAGTACTCGTTTCCATGCTACTATTCCGTCTGTAATTCCCGAACTCACTATGAAGAGTAAAATAAACAACGAATACATAAAGCGTGTATACATGCGAACAAATTAAAATTAATAATTCTTTGTAATGCTTCGTCATATATATGATTGCTAAATAAAAAAAATATACGCAAGTATATAAAAAAGAATATTCGGGGGAAAAAAAGAAAAAAAGAAAAAAAAAAAAAGTTTTTAATAAGATCTAAACATAATATATGTAAAACACAACAATATCATGCAAATGTGTTGTTTGCTGTGTGAAACTTTTCTTTTATATATAAATTAATTTATCTTATTATATAAATATATTTGTATTATTATATCTTGTTATATAATATATTTTTACATAACGTATTTGTACAGTAATATTAACCTTCTGCCATGTGTTCCTGAAGCGCATCCTTCTCTTGGTGTAAAAGATCACAAAATTGATCTCCAACTTGTCGAAGAAGTCTATGTGCTGTCTCTAAATCTAAATCTCCCTTGATCACTTTCTCTACTTTATCTTTTTCATCCTTTTCAAATTTTTCTTCTTTATCGTCCGAGTCCTGAATATTTTTTCCCGGCAACCATAGGCGTAGATCTTCCTGCAACAGCACAGTGGTATCCGTTATCAATCACACTCCTGCAGAAGGATGATGAATAAAATTTTCAGAAAGTCCACTTAAATATAAAAGTAAAATTAATGATATAAAAAATTTACCTCAGAAGTATCTTTATGCGGATCACTAAATCCTGCTATAGCCAATTGTCCATTTTTTGTGTATCGTAATCTGCGAAATGCGTAGAATCTACAGAAGACATTTTGAGGAAGATTTTTAAGGCCGTTAGTTAGAGCATGCCGGCATTCACGACACTTCGCTAATTTTGGAGCAGCGTAGAAACAAACGTCATCTTGCAACCAGCTTTCACCTGTCTTCTTTAACTGTGACACAGCTGGTCTTCGAAAGGGATCTCCCCTTCCACCACTTCCTCCAGGTCCATTGTTACCACCACTTGTGCTCTCATCTCTACGTTCTTTTTTTTGACGAGGTTGTTGATCTTCTCCTCCAGCATCGTTACCTTTAGTAGTCTTTGGTTTTCTGCCTCTTTTCCTGAGGTCTTTATTATTTCCTATGTAGAAATCAATGACGGTAATGATTTATTAATATGTATATCAGAAGAAAAATAAAGCATATTAAATAATATTGTACAATATCAGTGTTAAAAAGCTCTCGTTGTAATATATATTTGTATATCATGGTTATCAACTTTTAATTTTCATCATGTGTGTACGTAGAGAAAGAGAGAGAGAGAGAGAGAGAGAGAGAGAGAGAGAGAGAGAGAGAGAGAGAGAGAAAGAGAGAGAGAGACATCGGACTGATGTCAGGAAAAATATATTTGCAAACTACTGGTAGAGCGTATAAATATGCGATTGAATTACCAAAATTGAAAACGTAAATATTTTGCTTCTTATTTTTGACTTCCCATACAGCTTTAAAGAAAGTAATAAATGTATGATCATGAAACGCGTATCACTTACCCTGCAAGTGAATAGTTAGTTCACCTGATGGGAAGTCCATTTACAACAAGCTACGTCAACTAACCGTTTCCCGAGGAATTGTTGGAATTGGCCGTGGTATGTCGTGCTCTCGGAGGAGGATGAACTCCCAATTGTTCACTGGTGTCACTAGCAGATCCAGCTTCGCTTTCGTTGCTAGACTCACTTCCTGCTCCAGCCCCTACGCTTTGTTTTTCTTCTTTGTGTCTCCGCTGATCTTCTGCGGCAGTTTGTTGCCTCCGTGCAGCTCCCTTCTTTCGTTTTACCTACCACAGGGCACAGATTATTAAGTAGTCAGGAAGTTCATGCTTTCGTAGCTGCAATTATGTGAAGCCACTAAATACAATCAATATTTTATAAAAAATCATTCAAATGGCTAATAAATGATCTAATAAAAACATACAAAAGAAGATAAAGGAAGAGAGAGTTTACGATGCACACGCGAACATTTATCTACTACTCATTCATTAACGTGTATAAATTTTGAAAAATATCAATTCATTTTTACCCGAAAATATATATGAAACATAATTTCAGATAATAAATTTCAATAGTAATCATGTTTTGTTATTATATTCAAGTAAGAAATACGGAAAAAGTATAGCGTAAAATCGAACACGTTCCGCGAAAGAGGTTAAGTATAGTGCCTATAGACGTTAGTGTTATAATTTAATGTATTTTAATAGATTACCATATTTATTTATAAAGAAAATTATACATAGTGCGTTATCAACAATAATTAACAGCACTGTGAACTATTTTAATATCACTTTCTTTATCAATTACACTCTAATCAACAAAGGCCACTTTTACTGCTCGAAGATCACGTACGCCACTGAGCTTCACAAGAAAATGGCGTCTAGTATGGCGCGAAAATAGCGGTTAGTTTAAACGTAACAGCGAATCTTCCGACGATCTATTTTTCCGCTTTAACAAATATAAACTTTCGATTTCGCATTGCGACAATTATAAAGAAAAAGGTTTTAATGAAGGCTAATCTAATGAAGCTTGTAAATTCCATGTAGTAAAAATTTTTATCAACTAATTTTTTTTTTTTTCTTTAATATATAAAATCTAATCATGCACACCACTTGTATAAAATATTTTTTTTTAAATATATCTGATAAAATACGTCTACAAAACCAAGTTCCACGAAACTTATACAAATCCATGCTAATAATATATAATAAAACATAATAATTATAATAAAATGTACTTGAAAAGGCATACATTTTAGCAACAACCATTATTCGAAAAAAAAAAAAAAAAAAGAAAAAAAATGAAAAAAGAAAAAAGAAAAAAGCAACATAAAGATGATAGATACCTTGGGTGGTTTTCTTTTCGGCGGCGACTTTCGTTCAGGGTCGCTGCTGGATGAGTCCTCTTGAAGATTCTTCGTATCCGTGGCGTGACCATTAAGAGGTTCCTTATTCGTTGTCTTACGACTTCCTTTTGCAGTGACTTTGCTCTTGTTGATGCTGTTCACTGCCATACTACCGATATTGTAAATGGAATTAACGGCGCTCGGTAAACAAGTCGTCGTTGTCGTACTACTAGAGTTCGAGCTTGGCTCGCGTTCTTTGTTATTGAGTGGCTGCGATGGTACTTGAGAAATATTGAGAGGTAACGTAACACAGGAACCACTTCCAACCATGCCTGTGGTATCCTCCGTGCCATCTTCGCCCGAATGCCTTTGAAGCCAAGCCTTTTTCAATTTATGAACAGGATAGCTAGTACTGCTAGGTGGTCTGGGGGCCGGACTTTCCGATTTTTCGCTATCGACCGTGGTAGGATTAGTTTTGGCAGGTGTACCAGGAGCGCTCGGTGCCGGACTAGGTGCCATTGATGGCGCCGGACTTGGTATAGGTGCTGGACTCGGTGCCGCACTAACGTTAGTAGGATTAAAAGAGCTAACGCTGCCGGCACTGGCTGGCCGAACTGAGCCATCACCGCTCGCTGTTCTAGGAGCCGGACTCTCGGCCGCAACCGTACGTTCTTGAGAAGACTGGGTGGTGTCGCTCGGTTGAGACAACAACGCCGCGGTATTAACGACAGTCGTGATAGAAGTTGCGGCCGAAGCAATGAGAGGACTAGGTTCGCTCACCCTAGACAAAACGGGCGGGCCAACGCATTGGAGGGACAACGGTTGTGGTTCTTCCGTTCGTCGTTTCTTACAGACCTCCAAGGAAACCGGCTGTCCGCTAACATTATCGCAGGAAAGTGGCGTTGGAGCTTTTCTCTTAGGTGAACCAGATCTTTCCACTCCAAGATCTAGAGGTTGAGTTTGGAAGTTTGAAGCGGCAATCTGCGGTTGAGCGTGTTGCAACGTTTGACCGGGTTGTTGATGAGGGCTACCGTGATGGGCAGGATGAACTATTGGCCTCGAAAGGGGCGCCGAAGCGGCCGTAGGTGGTGATCCATGAAGAGGTGGAGGTGGTAGTTTAGCTGCTGGCATAGAGCCAGCGAAACCCCTGTTATCGTATACGGATCTGCTACTGTGAGCCGGTGGTGGTAAAGGAGGTGGCGGCGCTCCATGGTGATGAGGCACTTGCTGGTAAGGCGAGCTACCGGCCTTCGACGTTAAAGGTATCGGTGCCGCGACTGCGGGCTCCGAAGCCCTGCAAACTGGCGTACCGGTCATTATACCGGAATTTGGCTTGCCGTATATATGCGGTGGCGCCGGACTGCTAACTTTTGGCTTCGAGACGGCCGTAGGAGTGGCATAATGCGAAGTCGGCGAAGCCGTCGGTGGGTGAGGATGCGGATAAGGATAGGACGATTTCGATGTCGCGTAAGGTAGACCAGGCTCGGACCTGCTCAAATAACGCGGCTCTGGCGGGGATGGGTGGGGCGGTTGATGAGGATGTTGAGCATGAGGTGACTGCCGATTGTGCGAATGTGGTGGTGGTGGTGGTGGATGACCGTGAGAGCTTGGTAGTTGTGACGTCGTCGTAGAACCTCCGCCGCTACTCCCACTTCTGTGGTGGCTTTGCGGTATGCTCTTTGCCCCTTGCAAGCCGTCGAGATGATGAAGATGATGAGGACTTTGCGTTGGACTCCTATACTCGTAAGTAGCCTGCTTGTGCTGCGGTGTTACCGGCTGAACGTTCATGTACGGCATCATCTTCGGACTCGGCGAGTGTTGTTGCGGTGGCGGACCCTTCGGTAACTCTCTACCTTCGTTCTTCACGATAACGGAACTCTTGTGATCGGATAACAAAGAAGGTGCATTTTGCAATACCTCCCTACCATGATGATCCCTTTCGAGTCCTCCAGCCAAGCCACTTTTGCTCGGTAACGTTTTGTGCGCCGATTGTCCGAGCTGTTCGCTCTTCACCTTGATATCGTGCATATACGACGGCTGCGGCTGGTACGTGGAATAACTGAAGAGGCTCACGTTAGGTTCAGCCTTTGGAAGCGAACTGTGCGATGGACCCACCACTGACGGTGCTTTTTCGTGAAGACTACCGACCGGCAACGATGACTTCGATGTCCTAGAATGTGCCGGTGGTGGCGGGTATTCGACTTTTCCAGGTACGCTTGATGGTCGGGACACCTAAACAATATAGAAAAGCAATTACAAATGCCATCAAAAGATGGATTAGACATTTTCAAAGGATTAAATACAAGGGGGAGGGGGGGGGGAAGAAGAAGTAAAAGAAGGAGATTTAAAAAGTACCTGTTGAGCCGGTGGTGCTGTGGCAGCGTAATAAGCCGCCCTTTGTTGAGCAGCCACGTGATCTCTAGCCTCGGCTTGCCTGTGCAATCTCTCAGCGACCACCAGGTGCTCCCTTTCCCGTTCCCTCTCCCTCGCATCCCGTTCTCGTTCTCTCGCTTCGCGTTCCTCGCGTTCACGTTGTTGCTGTTGCGCCACCGTTACCGGATGCGCCGCAGTCGCACCGGGACCACCAGGATGATGGTGACCGGCATGAGCCGTCATTCCCGAATGCGGACCGCCGTGGCTTCTACTTCCGTGTGGTGGGAGAGGTATGAAAGTGTTCCACGCCATCGAGGCCGACTGCAAGTTTCTCTGCGGAATATAAGACACCTACTTCAATCAATACTGCCAATCACTTTCATCTTCATTGGCAAAAGCGATTTACGCGGTTAAACGAGACGATTCGTTCCTGCAAAACGTTACCGATTGATAATACTATTACTACTCTGCTGATCGATCGAAGATCAATTTATATGCCGATTTTATCCACATTCTTCTACGTTATGCCATAAGAAACTTGGAACTTTAGACACGTAGTATGTGTTCGTATAAGTGTACACGTGTCATCATGTCGTTAAGTTCTTTAATATGCTCCCATCTATACGTGCAAAACCCGTTTTCCTCTTGCGCAAGGCGCTCGCAACGAGTTGAAAAAAAAAAAGAGATTAACGAGAACTCTGTGATCCTCTCTTTCTCTCTCTCTCTCGAACGTTCTCACACGTTTTATTCTTTTCGCATAGTTATCGCTCCTCATAAGAAAAGATTATGCAAACGAGCGACCGCACGAATTCAAGGACTTCGTGGTAACTTTGAATTTTACAGGTGAACGTACCTTTTTGGGCGCGCTATTTTAACGCATTTGGACGTTAGAAACGCCATGCTAATTTTTCACGTTTCAAGGTCGAAGAGAATTTCTAGAAGGAGAAGGGAGGAAACGACGGCTACTAATTGTTAAGAAAAGCTCAAAGAGAAAAACAGCATGCGAAGGATGCTCTCGACTTACGCTTATACAAAAGCGTAAATCTAATTATAACCTCAACGAAGGCTTACTATGCTAATCGAACCGCGAGTGTCAACCCACGTTTTGTTTACCTCGCTGCCGCGTCACCGTTCATCATCGTTGAATACTATGTAGAGATAAGTAAATATATGAGTGCTCGAACGCCATATACACACATCCATCCACACGCACACAGAGAAAAAGAGAAAGAGAGACGATGAAAAAAAAAAAAAAAAAAAAAAAAAAAAGAAAAAAAATGCCGAGCTCTCCAGGCTGAAAAAGAGTCCGAACACAAAGAAGGCTATATAAGGTGCTCGTTAATGCTGCCGAACGAAGCGGAAGAAGATGTATCTAGTCGATTACATAGAAAAATAGTTCTCACTTAATTAACATTAATGTCGGTCGCATTTTTCTCCTATCCTCCTCTCCTCTTCTTCTTCTCAGCGAGGTCAAAAATAGAATTTTTTTTTCTTTTTCTTCTTCTTCTTCTTTTATATTCATCAGGGAGGATATATACCCTCGCGGGAACGGACGCTTCCGGTTGATAAATAATGACTCTCAAGTGAGTTTATTCTCTTTCTCTTTATCTCTCTTTTTATTTCTCTTTATACCACTTTTTATGAATTCGACTGCGAAATACTAGGAGTGCAGGAAAAGGGTAAAGCACAACTCGTTCGGCATCGATTACTCCGAGACCAGTCGATCTGAGTCATTCGAGTAAAGTCCTCGAGTGCCTCGTAATCATACGACTGACTATATACGGTATATGACGGTTAAATGCTCGTGACACGATCCAACGATTCAAATATCAAGGAATTTTTATAGACCTGTTAAGCGGTGGGGGAAAGACAGGGGAGGAGAAGAAGAAAAGAGGAGGAAACGATTCGCATATCTCGTTATAAAACTGATTTCGACGAAATCAGAAGTTACCATTGAAAAGTATTTTTATATTAGATTAGAAATACGACTGAACATTGTACGATATTAATTTTTCTTTTATTCTACTTCGCATTAATCGAACAACAAATATTTCACGATCAATGCAAGATTTATATTTTATGAAGAAAATTGTATTACTGACCGATTATAGGTATTAAATGAAAAGCAACTGAACAAAGTTCTTTCTTTCATCTTTGTTTTTTTAAACAACAATAGTTGAACTCTTTTTTTTTTTTTTTTTTTTTAATTATGATATCTGCCAAAGCAGAAAGTTTCATTCTTTTTCTGAGGAGTATGATGAATCGGTAATATGGGGGAAAAAAAAATCTAACGACAAAAATCCTTCATTCAAACGACGAATAGAGATCAGAATTTCGATTAATCGGTCATCGAACGGCGGAGGCTTCGCGTTATTGGAAAGCGAGATAAAAGCTTTATTTGCCGATAGGGAAACAAGCTTTTATCGCGAGTAATAAGAGCGGTAGAGACCCGGCCGTTATCGTACTGATTTATAACCGGATCCAAGCCTTTCTGCCAGGCGTGCACGTACACTCGCAATGTGACATAGAGATCGCAAGCGATATTGTAGAAACGCGATACATCGTCTCAACTTCTCGCAATTCCCTTTGTTGCTATCGAGTAAACAACGATATATATATATATATATATATATATATATATATATATAATCGGCGATCATCGATCGCTTTCGAACCTCCTTCCAATGACATTTCTTTTCTTTAAATCGCAAATCGATTCTTATATAGAAAGAGAGAGAAAGAGAGATTGACTAATACAAAATTATCAAAATGGTATTTTAACTTGTGAGAATTATTCTTCATATTTCTAATTCTTTTTTATCTTTTGATTGTAACTGTTTTAAATTCTTATAGACGGAAATATTTGAATTTCTATTTTATCCTTTCAATCGTAATCGTTTTTAATATAATACTAAAGAAGAAGAAAAAAGAAAAAAGAAAGGAAAAAGAAGGTGAAAAAAACTGTAAAAGGAAATTCGATACAATAGGATGATTAACGGTACACTTTTAAAAGGGAAGTACGTAGACGTTCGGACGAGAAAATCTAGAACAACGTGCAGTGCGATATCGCTAGTGATAATCAGCGAAAAGCGCGGATAATAAGACGTAAGAGAGATATTAATTATGCATACCTTCGCAACTGCTTCGCATAAGTCGCTCGTGTTATAAGAAACGTATTTTGCGATCTTGTTCTTGCCATCCTTGAATACGTATTTATATATATATATATATATATATATACCCGTTCGTTCACTTGTTTCTTAGATTACGAATAGGAAGAATTTCCTCTTCCATGAATTTTTTTCTTCGAGGAAAAAGACTAAGGAATTTAAATGATAAAAAAAGAAAAGATAATGATAAAGAAAAGAAAAGAATAAAAAGTGATAATTATAATGATAAAAAAGCAAAAAAAAAATAAAAGAAATGAAAGACAAAACAGGTGTCCTATATATTCGTCACTAAACTGCAAAAATGAAGCTAAGCTGCGATACTTTATCGCTATATACGAATATATCATATATATATATGTATGAATGTTGCGTGTATATATATATATATATATGTACAAGCACGTATATATATATATAATTTACGTATATCGAAGAGTTAAACGTATTATTGTCACGGCAAACAGATAGTGAATACGATAATATGCGATAAGAAACGAGGAACGAGTGGAATTGGGCCGCATTCGTCTCTCTCTCTCTCACGCACACACTCTTTACAGCTGAGTAGATAGTCTATTAACGATAAAAAGAACGACTGGTATTTACACGCGTCTAATCGCTTAAAAAGATGGATTTTTTTATTAAACTCGCGTCTGTTCGTTTTATTTCGACGAATAAAATGGCACGTACGATAAATAATTTTATAATAAACAAAACTTTTTGCAAAAGAAACATTCTCTCTCTCTCTCTCTCTCTCTTTGTTTCCATTCTTATTTTTTGCATTTAAAATGAAATAGTATTAAATTTCATAAGAAATATTGAAAATATGAGAAAGAAAGAGAGAGAAACAGATAGAAAAAGAATTAAGAGAAAAAGCAAGAGCAAAGTTGTGCTGACAAAGCTGCTCGCTATATTCCTCGAGCATCTTCTTCCTCCTTCTCTTTCTCTTCTTTTTACGTGTATGTAACGTCGTTGCCCAGTCAGCAAAAAGTAGAAAAGAGAGAAAGAAAGAAAAAGATCTGCTGACTTTTCCGTATTTTCGTTCCTCGTCACGCGCTTCGTCTCATCGAATTGAAAGATAATACCTGCTGAGACTTGAACTATTCGTAAGAAAAGCAAAAAAATAGAGAAAGAAAGAGAAGTAATACTTTCCATCGTTTATCATGGAATAATGGTATATGTAAATGTTACGATGTGTGTACAATTTTGTTGATTGTTGATAGTATTTGTTAGATAAATTACATTTTACAATCGGATAACAGCCTTTAAGTAGAACTTTAAACGAAATGAAACAAGTTCGATTTCTATCTAATGCCTTTCAAAATGGCGATTGTGTAAGAGATTTTCGTGTCGAAGAAAAAAAAAAAAAAAAAAAAAAAAAAAGAAAAAGAAAAAAAAAAGAAAGAAACAGGACGAAGGTATAACTTGTAAGACGAGGATATACTATCGGGATGAATTTGTCTTTCGTTAATTGACGTGAAACTTGACCTATCCTCGGTGACTCTTAAAGCCAACTTTAAGATTTACGATAGAAGTTAGACTTTTAAGTAGGGCCAGCTTTTTGGAAGAAGATCATTAATCTGGCCTTCTACGAAATACGGCAGTAACAGCTGTTTAACCAACTATCATATAATTTTTCTTTGTGTTTAACAAAAAGTATTTTAATACAAAATTTATAATACAATTTATTTTAGAACAGTCAAGTTATTAGCTGTAAACGGCTGATAATATAATACTAATATAAATTGTATAACGAATGGTCACATATATTATTAGCTATTTATAATACATACAGGTATATATTATTATATATAATATATAAAAAATTATGTACCTAAATATGATTTAAATTATTATTGATAAAATGATATATTAGCTATATCATTTATATTGGTATTATATTTATAATTAGGAAACATTAATTTTCAAGATATAAAAGAAAAAGGAAAAAACAAAAACTAATTTGCCCTTTCTCGTAAAAATGACTTTGAAAGATTTTCAATAGTCATTCGAAGAAAAAATATTTTATCGAAGGCCATCTCGAGAGAGATGGCAGGAGGTACGACGTTACATTCGTGGTTGGTTCCTCGAAGATCGTAGGGGCCAGCAGCACATCATTTTCCTTCATTTGCATCGCCACCGTTACTACGTCATGAATTATTTATACTTTCGTATAACACACATATATACAGACACACACACACACACACACATTAGGAACATGGATATAGTGACAGACATACAGACGGAAAGTTGTACACGTATGTACCTATACATTCTCAGAATGCGCTCGTTTACATACTTCTCTTTTCGTTGTCCTTCTCCTTCTCATTCTCGGACTTTCAGCCGCTCGTTATTACACGTTCGTTGGATAAACGTTCTCGAGAATGGCAATCCCTCCTTCCCTTTCTTCCTACCTACCCATCATCAACCTACCTACCTTACCCTATCTATCTACCCCCACTTCGTCTTCCTCTGTTCACTCGCACGACAATTTATTTCCCAATTACGAGGATACGTCACGTATTCTCTCTCTCTCTCTCTCTCTCTCTCTCTCTCTCTCTCTCTCTCTCTCTCTCTTTCTCTCTGAGTGCTTTGTGTGTGTGAAAGGTAGGCAGGTGAAAAAGGAACGAAAGGAGGGCAATGTTGAACCATTTGGGGTCCAACTTCTTGGAAGGGTTTTTAGGGAGACCAGAATCACCCTTCGTCTGTTACAATAGAAAAAGATATTTGAAAGGGAGAATTCATTGAGAAATTGTCGAAAAAGATAAAACGATTCGAAAGAATAAGGACAACGGAATAAGAAAACTTCTTTTGTTATCGCTTTGAATTTACGTGATCCTTTATACGTGGACTTGAACTGCAATAACATCCATCTATCTAACTTTTGAATAGGTTTGCTACGACCTTGGAATACTTGGTGATGCTTGATGTCTCTGAAGATTTGTTGAGAGGATTATAACGTGTGCCTAACAATCATTTAATTTACATATCAGGAAGGAGAGTGAAGAATTTGCAAGAACAGAAATGATCAAACGTGATAATCTGGTGTTTAGGTTATTCCTCTAATTCATAAATACTAAACTACATTAATAAATTTGAGTTGATCGTGTTCGTCATTACATCACGTTCAAAAGGGCAAAATCATTTTCTTTCTTCTTTTTTTTTCTGGTGTTTTCAAACAGTTACAAAGCCGATAAGTAATTTTGTAATACAAATGATGATGAGTAGTCTTCCTCGTATCGTTCGCTCTTTCGAAGTAGTGAATGTCGAATCTCACGCTGTACTTCTACCACACTCGAGAAATTGCTGGTGCTTACATTACGTCACGGATAACTGTGAATACGTATGTACATAGTATGCGTGTATGTGTGTGTGCGTGTGTGTAGCATGCTCAGAGCGTTGCAAAGAGGAGTTCACGAGAGGCTGGAAAGAAAGAAAGGAGGCGTGTTGGTCACGAACAGAGAGACGAGTTATGCTCGTAAAAGCATCGGCTTGCCAAGAGAGGATTAGACTCGGTAATTAACTTTGCGCGCTAAGGATTATAGAAGGCGTAGACTACAGAGTCCAAGATGTAAAAAAAGAAAAAAAAAGGAAGGAAAAGGAAGGAAGACTCTACGGAACTTATTTGTCGTGTTTGAAGATCAATGGAGGAGGAAAAAAAGAATTCCTGAAGGTTTTAAATATTGGTTACATAGGACCATGTATCAGGACAATCTATACATCAAATGTCAACGAAGAACTTGCCTTTTCTTCGAATTCGATAGACAACAAAAACCATCGTGGGGACCTAACGGTCATTCTTGAGTCATCCTGAAATAAAAACTTTTCGAAAACTCATTCCACACTTAGTTCGAACCTACGAAAAAAAAAAAAAAAAAAAAAAAAAAGAAAGAAAGAAATAGGACTTCTCCCTTTGATCCTATCAATAAGGACATATCAAAGACTCAAAGAACCCAAAAATGCTTTTCATGTCTTCTTATTTCGATGAAAATGTAACAGAGTCTAGAGACTATATTTTTTTTGTCAAAGAAAATATGGATTACTTAAAACATTGGGGGATTTAAACCGAAATGAAAAGTTCTACTGATTATTGTTATCGTACAGCCTGATGATTAAAAAACTTTGGTATTTTTTTTTTTTTTTTTAATAAAAGACAAAAACAAACAAAAAATGAATTAAATTGATTAATAAAAGAGACTCGCTCTCGGCGTAGAAATATTTATGAAAAGGAAAACGTAATATAATAGATGGAAAGGATGTCGAAGAAAAGAAATGGGGAAGATGGGAGAGGGTCTCTTTCTCTATCTTTCTCTCTCTCTCTCTCTCTCTCACAGAACATCGAAGCGAGCCGGTGCTCTCTTATGTCGTACCATGAAACGAAAACAGTCGAGCCCATTGTTGCGTACCCGTCGCGGCGTGGAGTGCATAATTAATGACCTTCGTGCTGCCAAGTTTTGCATTGCAAATGGCGCCTGGAAGGCGCGCTCGCGCACCCACTATAAACGCGCGTGCATGCGGAAAGGACGAACCGTTGTTTAACTGAGGGAAAGAAAGAGAGGGAATGGAGTGGGGGAAGCAGGAAGGGGAGAAAGAGGGGAAGAAATACCATGCAGCTTCGGGACGATGAACAACGAGAAAGTTTCGGGATCAACGTAGACGATCGCATAACTCCGCGTGCCACTTACACTATCGCCCGACCTCCTTTTTTCTTCTTCTTTTTTTTTTTCTTCTTCGTATCGTTAATCGTCTTTTGCTTGAACGAGATTCCATAATTATGAGCCATCTTACTATCCCTCCTTCCCTGCACCATTACATCTTGGAGTTGAGTTGTTATCGATGTACAATGAATTGTTAATTATTCGGACGAATTCAACTCGGAATCTTTTGTTAGTTTTGACAAAAAGAATCATAATAAATTTCTAATGCTACGTTGTTATCTGCTTTTATGTAATAAAAATTTTGACCAAATATACTCGACGGGGTTAAAGAAAAGATAAGAAGAAAAATGTTTCCGCATCATTATTTTACATAGATAACTTTAAGGAACTTCTTTTTTTTTTTTCCTTTCTTCTATTTTCTGGTTTCCTAAACGTACAAAAAATATTGACACATGTGCTTTCTGAGATGACTCAACATTGATCAATTAATCATTTAAAACGGTTTGTCGAGGTAATTACGAGCTACTTCACCCTTTCAAAGTATTTCAAATCTTTGGTATTTACTTCCGCTATCGTATCACCGATCGAATGGTGAATTTTTAATTATTCGAACTAACCAATATTTTGTTCCTAAGGATAAACAGAATGATAATATATTACTAATGACTCGTTTTATATAATAAAAGGTCGAGTACATGTATTCGACGTAGATTAAGAAGATATTGAAGAAAAACGTTTCCGCGTCATTATTTTACTTAAATACGATAATAAATCATCTCTTTCTAAACGTATCAAAAATTCTAACACACTTACTTTCTAGATGACTCCAACACCGATCAATTGATCGTTCAATAGTAATTACTTCGTAATTACGAGCTACTCAACTCCATTTGAAATATTTAATAAATTCTTTGATACTTACTTCGTTACCATACCACCCATCGGATAGTAAATTTTAATTAATTGATCGAACGAACTAACTCGAAATAATCTTTCCCTGACGTTTGAGTAAACAGAATTATAATGTCTTTCTAATACTAAGTAGTTGACTCATCCTATATAGATACCAGAAATTTTAGTAAATATATTCAAATAAGCAAGAAAAACAGAAGAGATTAAAAAAAAAAAAAAATGTAATACGCAAGACGATGATGACTCAATCGGTCGCACGTTGAATATTGATCACAATTTCTTCACAAAAAAAAAAAAAAAAAAAAAAAAAAATAACGCGCAAATACACTAATAAAAAAAAAAATATCAAAAACAGAAAGCTTTCAAAGTTAAACGCGTGAACATTTGTAACGCGAATTAAACTCACCGAAAAATATTTGGCACGACGTTTCTTCGATTTTAATCTTCTAAAAAGTCAACTTTACGATCCTTCTTCTTCGTGAAAATATACATTCGTATGTTGAACAAGACAATTACGAACAATCTCAGAAGAAATCCATTATTCGGTATAAAATTTTACACGCAAACACACTTGCAAGATCTCTATGCATTCTATCGTAGTAGACATCACAATCTCAATTTTCAATCTTCTTCGAACCACCTCTTGTATTCCCTTTCGTTTCCTTCCTATACACTTTTTTTCAAAGATCAAAAAATGATCGATAAAGAAACATCGTCACACGGATCGTATAAGAAAAAAAAGAAAAAAAAAAAAAAAAAAAAAAAAAAAAAAAAACAACAATGTACGACGGATAAACAAAGTAAAAAAAAAAAAAAAAAAAAAAAAAAAAAACAAAAAACAAACAACAAGAAAAACAAGTTAGCTCGATCTTTCAACGACACTTGTCGAGTTCTCAATAATCGATAGCCGAGACTCGAGCATAGAAAGAAGTTAACGGGAGAAGCGTTAAAAGGCACGCGCACACACGCAAATATGCACGCATGCACGTACACACACGTATACACATACAGTGTCGCTTATCTAAAACGAAGAAACGACAAACATTCGCTGATAAGAGACGCGCTATCGGAATTATCGTTGTTGCGTTCGTAATAATCGCGCGTTTATTCGCTATTTCATCAAGACGAAAATTTCATGTCTACGACGACGACGACGAAGACGACGAGGATGATTATGATTATAATGATGACTATTACGATTAACTTTGGCAAAGAGCTCGGCCGAAAGTTCCAGAGCGACTGCAGGACATTTTTTGTAAGAAGGCCCAGGTAGGTAGGTAGGTATAGGTAGATAGGTAGGTAGGTAGAGAGTCCTGCTTGGTTGGCTGCTGCAACCTGAAAGGACCTTTCTCTCCCTCTCTTGGTATACTCGCAAGGTGTACCAACGCGCAGTTATTCGGTGAACAGAGTCTCTCATCTCTATCCAACACGATTTTTATCTACACACCCTATATCCATCCTCCAATTTTTCTTACTTTTTTTTTCGTTTTTGTTTTGCTTAATATTCTCAAGTTGTTAGGGACCACTTGTGATCCTAATATTGAAAATTTCGTTATCGAGAACATATCGATACATGTATTTACATCGTCTCTTCGTCTATTAAAAAAAAAAAAAAGGTGGAAAAAAACGGATAATCGAATGAAATAAGCACGAGAACTAATTTACTCCTTGTTTTCATCTTTGACGATATCTACGACCGAAAGGAAGACATTCTAAGTTGAGAACGGCTGTTCTGTATATATATATATATATATACGTGCAGAGAAGAAGAGAGGAGTAGTGGGAATGAGCAGGGGGCAGGATGAAGAGAGGGGGATATAAAGGGGGAGACCCGGTGCAGGCACAGTCGGAGGCAGGTTTTGGCCGGCTGTCAGGAGCGTAACGCGCACAAAGGGCAGGTGCTGGAATGCATCGATTACCTCTCTTGGCCCCACTACTAAACCTACCTGCCACCACGTTAGTATCTAGTGTCTGGGAACCACCCTTATCTCCCCCTTTCTTTCTACTCTGCGTCAACAACCGGAGCATAGAAAGAAGAAAAAGAAAGCTACCGATGTGTGAGTATATGTAAGAATGAGTGAGGATCTTTTCCAATCCCTATTCTCTCTCTCTGCTCTCTCTCTCTCTCTCTCTAACTTTCGTTTCTAAACACAAGGGTGACTCAAATAGGATTCCCCTTTTCTTCGTGAACGTTAATCGAATCGATCCCTTCGAATAATTTTTCCTCGACGAATTGAAAAGTAACTATCGTTGATGGTAGAAGGGGTCTATACATTCGTATGAGTGTGTATGTGTGTGTAGGTGGATCCCAAGAGAGAGAGAGAGAGAAAGATGGAGAGTAATACTGAGCCGCTCGTCATTAACCCGTTATACGTCACTGTACTCAGCTCCTTTCACGAAGGGACCAAGGAACGATGGATGGGATAATTAGCGAAGGAAAACGGCACACCGCCCGTTAAAACTCGTCGTTTCCTACTCGTTCTTTCAAGGGAACAAAAGGAGAGAGAGAGAGAGAGAGAGAGAGAGAGAGAGAATACTAGCAAGTATAATTCATGATATTCGACGATGCGGTATAATCTATTAAACTTAACGCTCGTTAACGAGCAAGGTCTGTGATTTTTAAACGCTTTATGATGAGGATAAAGAATCTCTTTCTCCTCTTTCTTATTCCTTTTTTCTTTTTCGGTTTTTCTTTTTAACGTCAGGAGAAAAAAATCGAGTGCACTTTCGACGCTCATTCCGATCGAATTTAATCGATATGTTAAATGAATCCAAGCGTTTATTATTGCGTATCGTGCCGTCGCTTAAAGTCGAAATGTTATCATCGTATTTTGTGGGGGTTATCAAAGGAGAAAGAAGAAGAAAAAAAATATGCTCTCTCAATGACACATACGTATGTGTCCTTTTATCTCTATTTCTCTCTTTTATTTATTATTCGTTGTCGCTTTTATTCATATCCGAAGTTCCGAGTTTTATAATTTTCCGATATCTATTATTCGATAGAAAGAAGAATATATATTTTATATCGTGGAACGAATCGGGTCGTTAATTTTGAACGAGTTTTGAACGATCGACGATAGCATTGAGAACTCACCTTTTGCTGTGCCAACCTAAGGGACTCCTCGAAATGTTTGTGAACCGCTTGCTCAGCGGCCCTTTGCTTCTCCAGCCTCTCTCGTTCCATCTTCGCCTCGCGTTCGCGTTTCTCTAATTCACGGACTTCCGCTTCGCGGCGTTCCCTGAAAGCAAATAAGAAAAAGAAAACGTTAGGTCAACTATGTTCCAATAGTTTTCTAATTCCAGTATAATAAATACCTTAGGAACAGGAATTTTTACAAAGGGCATATACATTAATTTATGTATCTAATATTATTTTAGATATTTATAATTTAAGAATACGTGTATATATATATATATATATAATATATATTTTGCCATATAATATTAATATATATAATTGTACTATACATAAACGAACATGTAGAACAGGAATAAAATTTTTCTTTGATTCTGAATTGGTATAATATTAAAAGGAGAAATTGTAGCAATGTAAATTGTAAAATTCTAACCAGAACTGGCTTTGATCTTTAAAAACGAAGAAAAAAAAAAAAAAAAACAAAAAAAAAAAAAAAAGAAAAAAAATGTACCTGTACTTAACTCTCTTCTGACAAACACACATACACACATTTGTTTGTTTGTTAATTTAACGTAAAAAAGAAAAACAAATATGATCTGAAAACGGGATTGCAAAAATTTGTTATTTTAAATGATCTACGGCCTCATCTTTCATTCCTTTCTTTGTACCGTGTTCTCACAAGAAATAGTAGGAACGATAATAAACGCAAAACTGGTGAGTGTGCTTCCATACGTAGGCATGCACCCAGACATGCGCACGAACACGCATATACATGAACGTCGTGACTTTTTAACAGGCGCGAGAAGGAGATAAGCATTCATTAACGCTTGCGCAAGTTATTTATATGTACTACTACGGTAAGAGCGCACAAGGCGCGTGTTTATCTCCATTCTCGGTCGGCGGACCTTACAATGCACGCGCGCGGAATTCGCGCCGCGATAACAGCTAATAATGTGAGCGCATAACGCGACTTTCGTGTGTAACGCACGCACAAAAAAGAAGGAAAGAGAGAGAAACACAAATAGACGATATTCAGAAAAACCAGATTCTCGTTGACGTATACAAGAATCGTATGAGACGTATTACGTATTTACGTTTTACGTGACTAGCTTTTCTAAAACATTATACAAACTAATTTTATTAGAAAATATATATTTATATACATAAAGGTGTCTGTGCGTATGGATGTATGTGTACATACGAATATATTAAATGATAGTATTTGTTTATTTATTATTACTTTATAACATATTATATTTATATCAACAACTTGGAACGTTTGAATTATCAGTACCTATAATACTTTGTATAATATAATTATATACTAATACAAGTCAATAATTACTATACCATATATGTACTGATAAAAGTTATACTATAACTTTCTATATTATATAATTTTTTCTAGATGCAAAATAAGAAAAATAAAGAAAAGAAAAAAAAAATAAAAGAGAAAGAAATTGTGATTACACTCGCTTCTAAATTAAAAATTCATCTATTCTCAGAAAAATATCAAATTTAAGCGATTGGCTGTGTAACGTCATTGAAAATATCACTGTAAAGTCATTGAAAATTCTGTCACTTTCTGATTAGTTAAAATTATTCAAAAGAAAACAATTATCATCATCGTCATCATCATTATCATTGTCGTCTTCGTCATCATCATTATCATGGTCGTCCTCGACATCATCATTATTATTATCATCATCATCATCATCATCATCATCATCATCATCATCATCATCATCATTCTACTCTAATTCGATAAAAGTGAAAGAGAAGATTCGCACGCTCGTTGGTGGCATTAAGGAAGGAGACGCACGTTCACCGCGTTATTTCCTGCTCCGAGAGAGCTTCTCATGACCGACCATAGAATGCAAGAGTTGGTGGTATGGGGGAGGGGAAGTATGGGTTGGAAAGGATGAGGAGAGTGGGAGACGATGGAAAGGGGAAAGGGAACGGAGGGGGGAGGGAGAGGAAGATGGCGTTCAGCAAATGCGAGTTACTGCTTCGTCTCTGTGTTACATCGCCTTTCGCGTTCCAAGAAAGCGTACCTCACTTTCTGGAGCTCTGGCATTGCTATATCTCGGAAACTTATGCGAGTCCGCGGTATGATTTTCTTTACTTTTTTTTTTTTTTTTATTTTTCTTTCTTAGTAAACTCTCTTCGTGGACCTTGCACACGTTGCGTCAGATTATCTGCATTATGTGTGCATTAAGAGAACAGCGAGAGAAAGAGAGAGAGAGAGAGAGAGAGAGAGAGAAATAGAGACAAGTAAAGTCATTATATTCGCTTATCTCGATTTCGTTTCGTGAAACACAACATGAACGGGAAAACCTATCTACACAACTGAGCTATACAACAAGTCATATTTAATTAATTAACGTCATCGCATTATTCAACCACATTATCTATCGCGTAACAACAATGAGAGACGTGTTTTTCTAACAATAAGGAAAGAAAAAAAAAATTGACTTTGACGAGCGATAAAACTGAAATAGGAGGTGATAGGAATCGATTACTCGGAAAAAATCGTTTGTTCTTTTTTTCTTTCTTTTATTGTTTCTTTTTTTCTTTTTTATTTATTAGAGTGTTAATATCATCGAAGTTAATGCCCTTTAATTTAATTTGTGTAATTTTTCAATTACACGATTATACGCTAGCGTATTTGCGTATGATACATGTGCCCAAATCTTTTAAGTCCGATATTTCATGTTATCTTACTGCAATTAATTTTTAAAGTTTATTTTCAATTTTTCTTTTTTATCATGTCTTAAATTTTTAACTATAAATTATAATTAGTACAGTATTATGTTATACTATTATTATTAGTACAATATAATCATTTCAAGGTTACACAAGGTATTATAGATATATTCGAAGAAAGATGGAAGAAATTTTCCTTTTGTCCAAAACCTCGCTTATTATTTGCTCAAAAGAAAAAAAAAAAAAAACTAAAGAAAAGGAAAGAAGAAGAAAAGAAAAAAAAGGGAAAGCAAGAGGAGAACCTTTTTATCTCTCTCTCTTTCTTTCTCTCTCTCTCTCGAAAATACCGATGCGAGCGCACTGCATCACATGGGGGTCAACGTGACCCTAAATGCGTCCAGCAGGACGCAAAATTACTAGTTTCCTTAGTAAGGTTAATCGCCAGTCAAGATGGTCGAAGGCCGACCGGACAGGAATTCCACGCCTCTTCTTCGTATCCCTCGTTTCTCTCTTTCTTTCTCTTATATACCAACGTATATATATATATATATACACACACATCATACACATACATATACCACATGGGCTGGCTGCTGGCATACACATACTTTTCCGACAAACTACGTGTATAATCTTATACAAACAAGTATGTCCGTTCCTGTGTAGATGCATATGAATGCATTTGTGTGTATGTGTGTTTGTGTGCGTGCGAGAGAGCTCGCTCAGAAATCGAGCAGAGACCGGCAGTGCTTGCATGCCAGTCGATAAACCAGTCTGCTATGGGAAAAGGACAGGTTCGGCCTGCGGGTAAACCTTTGAAAAATCCGGTCGCTCTTGCAGCAGCAGACCGGACAAACCGGAGAAAGAGAAAGAAAGAAAAAGAAAGAGAGAAAGGGAGGGAGAGAAAGACTCTCTTACTCACTCACTCGAAGCAACACGCGGCGAATATCACCAAAAAAGGACTTATGCATCCTTCCTACGGGCAGGTCTGCCTCCAGTCTCCTTTCTTCTTTTGCTCATCGAGAGATCTCGACCAACATGCTCTTCTACTTCACCAACCAGATCCACACTATATATACCGGTTCTATGTATATGTGATTATCTCTCTCTCTCTCTCTCTCTCTCTCTCTCTCTCTCTTTCTCTCTATTTTTCTGTGTGTGCGAACGCGCGCGTGTATATACTTGCGTCAGAGAACTCAGGACACAAACTGGCCAAGCTCCGACCGACCGACCGACGATGGCGACGACTACACTATTGTATCGCGAGACTACTTTTTCTTTATTCTTTATTTTTCTTTTTCTTTCCTTTCAAAGTAGCGCCATCGACCAGTTCAGTTCCTTTCCTATTTCGGTCTCTCTTTTTTCATGACCTTCGTCATCTCTCGGCTCTCTTTCTTTCTTTCTTTTTTCTCTCCCCTGTGTATATGGAAAATAGGAAGGAAGACAGACAACACGCGCTTGCGCCCGATAGAGGAAGAGAGAGGAGAGACAAGGTTAGTTGTTAAATGTAAAAGTAGAAAGAAAAAGTTGAACTTTTTCAAAAAGTTTCCTTGAAATCCGTCTGGAAAGGAACATTCAAATTGTTTACACACACGACGAATTTTCGACACTGTGTTAGACAGATATTATGTTTACTCTAATCGACGATGATGCTTGTTGTTTGTCTGTCCTAGCTACCTTACTTGTTTGTTCGCTCGCTCGCTCGAGTATTTCAAGATCGTAAATCTTTCGATCTGAGATTAAGAGAGAGAGAGAGAGAGAGAAAGAGAGAATGTTTCAAGGTCGACAGCGATATTAGCTTAGTTCAGTTCTCGAGAACTGGTCGATTGAGAAATTAATTTAACTCTCTATTATAACCGTCGTGTAACTTTCAACTCACATTGTATGTGTACATACATGTGTGTGTGCGTGCGTGTGGGTTTTTTTTAAATATTTTTTCCTTCATTTATTTTCTTCTCGAGAGTTAATATTCTCTAAATATAAGTTATATTTACAATTAATATAATACACTATTATACACGTACGTAAGATAACTAATATCTATTTTCCAATTTCCTATAGATACAATTTTATTAGACACTAAACAATGGAGTTAACGATAGGATATGTAAAAAAAGCAAAAAAAAAAAAAAAAGATAAACAGATATAAATAAATATTATCTCTCAGTGTAATCAAGTTAACAGAATGACGATGGGATACTATCCAACTCTCGTTAGAAATTAATCGTCTTTCACACGCTTTATCTTTAATCTCGAAAATGAAAGAGAGACAAAGAGAGAAGAGAAAAAATGTTTTTCTTGCGTCAGAGAAGAGGTTCGACTGTATATATACAGGGTGGCCGGTTTAAAAATGGCTCACGCTTACAACTAGTAGAGCAAAGGCAGACAAACACCTGTCAGTCTCACGCTCCTTCTTTATTCTTCGTCACGTCTTTGTTCCCATTCCCTTCTCTCTTTATCTCACAGTCTGTCTCTTCCTCTCTGTCTACCTATCTTTCTCTCTCACAAACGGTCTACCGATTCTGCCAGACGCATTTGCGGGTGAACGAACATCCAACGCGGACTGCGCCACCGAATAATAACGTCGAAGCCCCGAAGGCTCCATTACTCTTTCGCTCGTTGAAGAAGTCTCGTCTTTTGTATATCTTTCTCTCTTCTATTTCCTTGAAAAACTTTGAATCTAAACTATAATCCACAGAGAATGGGAGCGCCATTTTGTTTCCGACGATTATATATCGAAGAAATAAATAAAAACGATAGAGAATACATAGATGATATATTGGAATAATTAAACTTTGTGGATGGTGCGCGTAATCTAATATATACATATCTATATATATGTTTGTCAACTATGGTTCGTCTTTGAACAATAATTATACGTCTAGTTTAAAAAAATTGAGTTCTGTCCAGATATCGCATATCGTAAATATGTAAACAACGTGTATACCATGTCGTCTGATAATCATACGTCATCGACAAGATCCCCGGGCATAGCCCGAAAGTGGCAGACAGTTGAGTATGGTAAGAGAATATCCGATTACGACTATAATCCGATGTTCGAATATGAAATGACGAATTAAAAATTCGAAGAAATCCTATATATATTCGGGTGCACATTATATATCTAAAATATAATACGTCCAATACGACTTATACCATATCGAATATTAATTTTCAAATATGTGAGTTAATAAATTATTAATGTTGTTATTTAGTTAAAGCAAATAATTAAAATTTCAAAAATGTTATACATACTAAAAAAAAAAAAAAAATTAATCGATAATCGAAATAAATAATTAAATAAATGTTATCGAGCTGAATTAAAGAATTAATACATTGTTGACGGTATACCGTGCATATTTTTTGATAAATGCGTCAAATATGCATTGACCTATTTAAAACAACATAAATGCTTTATTAAACGAAATCTTTTACTAAAAATTGACGAATACATGGCTGATGCTAGTAAGGTTTATTAAAGTGGCAGCAATGAAAATATTATCCCGTATGGAGAGATACTAACAATAATTTATATATATATATATATATATAAATGTGTGTGTGTGTGTATATAGATATAGCGTTCTATCATTTGTTTTGTTTACAGTAAACACACGCGTCATTTTCGAATAGTCGTTCAAAACTTAATTGACTGTCTATAAAGCCGTTATATTACCAACATAAAATCATACAAATTTAATGATTATTTTTCACGCTATAACGGTTTGGCGTGCACAAGATGAAGACGCTGTCTACCGTCTTCAACGTTTAAAAGATTAAAAACACGCTGATTCACGTTTCCCCCGGCAGTAATGTGTTAAAAAAAAAAAAAAAAAAAAAAAGGAAAGAAAAAAGAATACGCTATACTCTATACAATTTATAATTTTTACTTTAACATTAACCTTTCACATTTTAACTCTACCTTATAACATTACATTATAAAAATAATTCCTACACATTGATTTTGAAACAATGAATTATGAAATTAAAACTATTCCTTAGCTGAATTAAATAGTTAAAGCTTCAAAAGAAAAACAAAAAGAAAAGAAATAAATAAATAAATAAAAAATGTATGTGTAAATAAGAATATAATCTAGAAGTTATACGACGTTAAAGAGTATCGTAGAACGATGGTTAACAAGGATGAAAGGACATCGACCGATATCAAGCAAGTGGAATCACGTGAACGGAATTGAATTTGCTTTCGGAATACACATATACGCACACAGAGACATATATATATATGTATATATATATATACCTCTCTATATTTATAGGTTACGACTTTTGTCGGTTTCGATCGATAAACTTCCTCTTCTACTATAGTTTCTCTCTAAGATTCTCACATTGATTCACTTCTGTCTTTCTCATTCCGTTTCTTCGTTCGCATTCGTCTGGCTTTGCGCGTTTCTCGCACGGCAAATTAGCACTTGCATTACTACGCTTTCTGCACCGGCCGCCACCGCCGCCGCATGATTACCGTGATTTCTACGTGACGTAATTTTACCGCCAAGATGGAGATAGATCGCGTCAGAGAGAGAGAGAGAGAGAGAGAGAGAAACGATACGAGATTAATGCTAGTACAAATACAAACCTAAGAAAGTCTGTCTCCTCCTGTCTGTGCAAGAAACCATCCATTACCGATATAGCTTATACCGTTTAGATTAGATAGGTAGGTATATACATATTCAAATACGCAAATACATAGGACAAAGAGAAAGAGAGAGACATAGATGACGATTACACTACAGACAGAATACACACACACGAATACATTTCTCGTACTCTGAAAAGAAGAGATACGTCGTACATATAACGGGCACGTGTCTACCGAATGACGCAGAAATAATCGACGTTAAAAGTTTATATTTATCGATGCACACGAGGAAACTTTCTTGATCCTACGCGAGGATGAACCGAATGGTAATTTAATTGCCACTTCATTATCGCCAGCCAGGTGTATTTAAACTCGCACGATACGTGAGTAGAGAAAAAGAGAGGGAAAGAGAAATAGATAGAGAGACAGATAAATAGAGACAGTCAGAATAGTTTTACGAGCAAGCTGGTATTTTATTACGTTCTACGTGGCTCATTTACCACTCACAAGACCGGAGACGAATGAATTTGTATTAGATACTCCGCATAGTACTGCCAATTGATGTCATCGCGAGTAAACGCATAATAAATTCTTCATAGTTTATATGTTATCTAATATCTTCCTTCCTCTTTTTCCTCCTCCTCCTCTTCTTTTTCTTCCTCTTCTTTGCATAGTCATACATATTTACTGGTTATCTCGTTGGCCTTCAACATTTATAAACGCAGAAAAGATCGAGAAACAAAACAAAAAAATTATTTCATTGGAATACGTATAAACAAAATATGAAAGATACAACAGAATAGAAATAGAAAGAGAAATAAAATGAAGATTAGTATAATAGAAAAGGAAAGTAAGTATACACGTAAACTACATAAAACATATACTAATGTAAGAGTGCATCGATCTAATATGAATGGAAGTATTATTTGTACGACTACGTCATAGTTTATAAACTTCTCTCTCTCTCTCTCTCTCTCTCTCTCTCTTTTTCTCTCTCTCTCTCTCTCTCCCTCTCAGTCTCTCTCTCTTTTTCTCTCAAAGTTATATACACACAATCCAGACACACAAATAAACTTGATACAAGAGAACACACACACACAGATAGAGAGAGAGAGAGAGAGAGAGAGAAAACGAACTGTGTCACGCTTTTATGACTTTCGCTATGGCAGCGGTAGACGAGTTTCTGCGAACGCGGTAAAACCGTCCGTCAGAGGTTTGTAGAAAGCATAAAAGCGAGTCGGTAAATGTCACTAACCTTGCGATAGACGATAGAAAACTCGGGAGGACGGGAAATGAGAATAATATATATATGTGTATATATATATATATACACATATATACATACATGCATGCATGCATGCATACGAACGCGATGGTCAATCGTTTTTCTTTCTTTCTCATTCCCTCCCTCTCTCTCACTCTTGTTTTTTTTTCTTTTATTATCCCCTACCCGTCCCCTTCCATACCTTCTCACGAACGTAATTAAACCCCTTGAACGGAAACAACGAGTATCACACTCGAGAACGTTTTATACCAAAATCAATAACATTGATGGGGTTACGCAAAAAAATGTCAGATATTGTACGTATTAGAAAAAAAAGCTTCATTATTAAATATAATGTCTACCGACACTTTAGGTAAAGAATTTCTATATGTAAGTAATAAAATAAATAAAATTTCTGTATGTAAGATAATAAATGGATAGATTATACTAGAAACGAAATTATAAAGAATAATTTAAACGAATTATTTCAGATAGAATTACATTAATTTCTCGAATAAAATCGTAAGAGATCTATTACCAGAGATGATTCATTTTTCAAGCGACAAGATCGCCGTACGATTTACTTACTTTTCTTTTTTTTTTCCACCAGGAAATAGATTCGCAATCGTCGAGTTGAAAACGGAAACAGAGATTGGATCACGTTGCGAATCGAGATGCAGCATCGACGTGCCAAAAATGTCTTACTATCGCGACTCTATTTTGGTCAATGACTCCATTCCCTCTTTCTCTCTCTTTCTCTTTATTTATTTATCTATCTTTCCCGGTCGAGATATATCCGACTTTTGGCAAAAAGTCGAACTTCAAATTTCACATTTCTCGCTTATCTCAACGTCGATATCCACTTCCGTTCCTTTTAAAATTCCAAAAACATTTCATATTTTTTTTCCAAAATTTTCCTCTTTTTTCCTCGGCCTTTCCAAACTTTTTCTTATTACCCTCTTATTCTGGACAATTAGAAAAGGGATTAAAATTTAAGATAGCAGGATAGCAAAAGTTCAAAGGGATACAAACTCGATTTCATTTTTCTATCTTCATCCATCCATTGATATTTCCTTTGAGCACGTACGTAAATATACATACATATGTGCTGGCCAGGGGCAGGGGGGGGGGGGGCAGGAGAGAGAGAGAAAAAAACAGAAAGAGAGAGACAAAAACACGAATGCGGTAAAAGAACCGTCGATCGATCGATCGATCGATCGATCGATAATCAAAGTGAAAGCCGGCGTATAAAAGGTCGAACGACCCAAAGCGAGCGAGGGTGAGAAAGAAAAAGATAAAGAGAAAAAGAGAAAGAGAAGAGGTGTATCGAAGGGTAGAGAGAGAGAGAGAGAGAGAGAGAGAGAGAGAGAGAGAAGAGGGAGAGAGAGTAGTACTCGATATGGCTGATCGATGAAAGGGTAGTTTCACCAAAGTTTTCCTCTCTATATAGATATACACGTTATATTTAACCGACTACTGTGAATGAAAAACTGTAAAGGACGCGAAAACGAATAATGGACGAGAGTAAAAGGTCGAGAACGTGATCGTTCCGCATCGAGAGAAAAAGTGAAAGAAAGAGAAAGAAGGGAAGAAGGGAGCAGCTGGGTGGTCGCAGAGGGGAGGAAAAAGTAACGAAAAAAGTGGGAGGGTGGTAGGATGGGGAGAAGAGGAAAGTGAAGTAAAGAAGAAAGAAAAAATAAAGTTTCTCTCTGAACTATCGTCTAACTTTGAGACTCTCTCGTTCGTTCGTTCTTCTCTCTCTCTCTTCTTTTTTTCGATGGCAAATATTTTTCTCTCCTCTTGTTTGTTCCGGCTGATTAATATCGTTCTTATATCGAAAGAGAGATTTCTCGTTCGGGAAACTCGAAGACAAACATTTCCTTGGATGAAAAGATGAATAATAATAATAATAATAATAATAATAATAATAATAATAATAATAATGATGATGATGATGATTGTTTGCGTAGAAGATTCTATAAAAGTTGTATCCAATTTTTCTTAGGTAATAAAAAAATATACCTCTGTGGTTCTCGAAACATTTGTTCTAGATACTATTAAGAAAGTTTCCGTTCGACGTCAGAAAAAAAAAAAAAAAGAAAAAAGGAAAAAGGACAAGAAAAAAAAACTATGGTAAAATGAGTTAAGACGATTATGATAATAACGAGGATAACAACAACAGATACAAATAGCGTGGGATAAAAGTGAAGTGTGCGTGTGTGTGAGAGAGAGAGAAAGAGATCAGCAATAATGTCGATTTCTTGCACTGCCGTGCGAGAAATCGTTCGGTCTGGCCCGAATAATAAAGATCAAAGAACGAGAAATAGCAGGTTAGCGAACTCGTTCGGAAGCAACTCGTGGCAACGCGCGTGAGTTTAGCCGGTTAAACATGGCGTGCGGGTTAGTATGTACAACCAGAGAAAGAGAGAAAGAGAGAGAGAGAGAGAGAGAGAGAAGGAACAACCTTTAAAAATAGTCCTAATCGTTTCTAAGTCGGTCCGGTTTACGAAAGCGCGTGGAACGGGCATGGCTTCCGGGAAGCCAAGTCTTCTCTCTTCTGACGCGAATAAAAGTCCTTGGAAATAGTGTATCCCAACACGGTGGGAATTCTAGTTAGCCGATAAATAAGCCGTTAGTTTAAGGTTTTAGAAAAATTAGAAATGATTAGTATGTTGCTTTACGGTTACAGTATATCTTACGATTACTGTATCTCTAAAAAATATATATCAATTAATTTTTTAATAATAATCTTAAAAGTTTATAAAAATCTCGGCATTTAAAGATTAAAGCGCACTTTTAAAAATATCATTCGAATAAACAAGGGTGCAAATTGTATAGAAATTTGTTAGATTTTTACGGACAATCAAAAAGCAAAAAAAAATCGTACAAACCATGTATACAAATTGTTTGATTTACAATGAAATTTTATATAATGTTTATGTAAGCAAGCGTACCAACGTTAATAATTTTATTTTCTCAATAATTCGTATTCTCTCTCTCTCTCTCTCTCTCTCTCTCTCTCTCTCTCTCTCTCTCTCTCTCTCTCTCTCTCTCTATCTCTCTCTCTCTCCATGTCTCTAAACTTTTCTGTAAACGTTTCAAATAGAATTTATTCTTGGATTTGTTAAAATTAAATTAGTAAAATTTTATTATTCAAAAATCGAAAGGGACTATAACTAACTTTGGATGAAAAATTTAATAGTCGGTAAATCATAATATATTCTATTCCGGGTTTAAAATAAAATTTATTCTCGTATTTTTCCTGAGTTTGGCAAAATTTGTCATTATTCTAATCGAAATGGGATTTGGATCAAAAATTTGACGAACTTACGAGAACTACCTCCTACGTTAATAGAGGACTAAATTCATCTTCTGTAACTATTATTATCAATATATATACTTTTTAAATATATATTTTTATTCTTGCATGTACTTGTTAGATATATCTATATCTACGTACAAAAGATAACGACCAATTATAGAAACTTTCCAATTCAGAGATTATTTCCGCCGATTAAGAAGAATTTCCCCCACTCCTCATTTCTTGCGATAATATATATATACATGCGTATACACACAAAGAGAAAAAAATTAGGACGATACGTTGGAATTTGAACCCAAATCGCAAATTTCACAATCGATAAACTTATCCGATCAGCGTTACATACGTACGTATGTAATACTTTATTATTCCGATTCTTTTTATATCCTTTTTATTTTATTTTTTTCTGCGTGTCACCAATTCAAACAGAATTTATATTATTTTACAGAAAGTTTAAACAAAATTATATTATTCGAAATCGAAAAGGCAGAGAAAGATTGACGTAACCATGTCGCATAATCGAAGTAGAATTTCCATAAAATTCGCGAGTTTTATCGAAGGGAAGAAGAGAAGAAAGGCGTCCGTTCTTTAACTGAGGTCGAAAGAGCCATCGAGATATTCGCTTTCGCAAAAGCCTTCCTTCCCTTTCTTATTCGCGAGTTTAACGTATATATGTATCGTAAATCCATAAACAACTCGCGCCGTTTATTCTACGGAAGATAACTCTGTCGATTTTCCTTTGTCTCTCTCTCTCTCTTACTCGTTTGTAACATAGTACGAAATCCTCCAATAGCAGACTCTCTCTCTCTCTCTCTATCTCGCTTGTTTGTAACAGAGTATAAAATCCTCCAATAGCAGACTCTCTCTCTCTCTCTCTGTTTTTCTCTTTCTCTCTCATTCTCCATCTTTGTTCTCAGTTTCTCTTCTTCCTTTTGCCTTCGTTCTTATCGTTTTGTTCCCTTTTCCCCCGAGATTTCCGTAAACACGCACTTGGCTACCGTCCAATCGGAAAATGGATGCACATTATTCACCAAATCGCGATGGGCAAAGAAACGCGAACGACAAAGACAGAGAGAAAGGAGAAAGATGGATGATAGAATCTGATGTTTCTACTCTTTCTCTATTTCTCTCTCTCTCTCTCTCTCGTGAACTTTCTTCTTTGCCCTTAGGAACTATTTCGATGGAGAACAACAACAAGACCTTGCTCCAAAAAAGAAATTTGGCTCGTTTATCCGAAACTTTCATTTCTTCTATCTTTTTATATTTCGCTCCGGATGGGTTGAATCCATTTCGTAGAACGTTTCTTTCTTTCGGTAAAAAAGTTCATTTTCTTTTACGTTTATTTTTATTTTTTAGACGATTGGAAACAAACGACAACAAGTTTAATCGAATTTCGGACGATATAGATATATGCACGTTTTTGCATAAAAATAGCAGTCTTGGGCGATTATAATCTCATTTTCAATTTTATTTATATTAAAAGCCATAAAGATACGATAAAGAGAGAGAGAGAGAAAGAGAGAGAGAGATTATTTGTTTGTTCGACTTTGGATTTTACTTATCTCTCGCTCGTTGTACGCACGATGAAAGACTTACTTGCGTAAGGCCACCGTCGCCAACGACGACAAGAATATCGTTGACGGTCGAAAAAGACACGCGGTTAACAAATGCAAAGCACGAAGGGAAAAGAGAGAGAGAGAGAGAGAGAGAGAGAGAGAGAGAGAGAGGGAAAGAGAGAGAGACGTTATATTCTTAGCGATAGGAGTTTTCAAATATCGATCGAGAGACATTTAAAAAATAGCAAAATAAATAACAACAAAATTTGATAATGACAAAATTACATTTATTTCGTTTCTTTTTTTTCCTATCTATCTCTCTATCTCTCTATCTCTACTTTTTCTTTATCCGTATGTATATCTCTTCGTCTTTCATACATACATGCAAATTAGTTAGGGATATTCCAAATGCGAAATTATTTCACTCTCGTCGGCTCGGGATCGCAGCCAAGTGAGATTTCTCTCTTTCATCTTCCACCACGAATTCCGCACGATCCATGCAAGCGTGCGTGCGCGCGCGCTTCCAACACACACGGACAGACGGAGAGACATTCCGTTTTAGAGAGCGCCCATTTATAAACGAGTTACGACTATAACCAATTATTACATACCGTAGTAAAATCTCTCGGGTTTATTTTCATTTCATTATTAACTTTTTATCGGTCTTTCCCCTGGCTATATATGTATTTTTATGCCACGTCCATCCCGTTACAACGTTGCTTTTACTTTTCTTCTTTTTTCTTTTCTCTTTCTTTTTTTTTTTTTTTTTGTATATATATGTTCTTTTTTCTTTTGTTCTCTTTATCACCAAAGTGTGCACTCTTCTATTTCTTTCTTTTTTTCTTCTTCTCTTTTTATTCATTTATTTATTTAATTCAATTTCATTTCATTTTATTTCTAGTACTCGGTTTCTCAACTATCACAGAAATAGATTATAGACTTTGTCTACTCTTTCTGTCTATATCTATCTCTCTCTGACGATAGAAAGAGTTTTTATAATATAATAAACATTCAAACGTTGATATTGTATATGTACACACATACACACAGTTTTATATATATATATATATATATATATATATATATATACATGTACTTAAATCCAAAGGAGAAAGACATTTTTTGTACTTCGTGAAATATCACGAACGGTAACGACGCGACGAAAACAAAGTATGTTTCTCGACAAATTTACAACGCTCGACAGACAATAGAAAGTGTATGTATATGTTTGTACGAGAGAGAAAGATAGGGAAAAAGAAAAGTGGGATATAGTTGCTTAGATCAACAAGAAAAGCTACGTTTATCCGTAACGATTCTCTACGAACGAACCATAAATATATAGTACATCTTCGAAAGTCGTATAAATTTGTATAGAATATATCTACTTAACGTCAAAGTTCACAGTTCGCATTCAACAACGTTAAACAAACAGAAGTTATTTTTTTTCCCGAAAGGTAACTAAGTATATGCACATCATACATACATATATATACATACATAGAATGTTTTCTTGATTTCATGATTAACTCAAGTAAGTATCTACATATGTAAATATATATCTATTTATTTAATCTTGCATAATTTACTTTTGGACGTTTCAAACTTGTCTAAGATATGTATATACATATCTTATACAAAGAGACGCAAGAAATAGAGTAAGCGAGAGAAATAGAGAGATAGAGATAGAGGGAAAGAGAGATATTAAAGGGATTACGCAATTTCATATTTACCCGATACAAATCGTGTTACTCGTACTGACCGAATCAACGAAGAACTATAATCCTTTCCTCTCTCACATGCATATATATATATATACATACACATATACATAAAGTTAAAGTAATACGAATGAAGAAGAGCAAGAGGAGGAGAAGAAGAAGATATATAGTGAGCAGGATTACGCGTTTTTATGCATGTACGTAACAACGTACGTATACACAATACACACATACATACACGACGACACGCACGCATTGAGAACGCTCAGCCTACAGCGGTTTTATGACCCGTTTCTTCAATGGCATTGCTTATAAGAGAGTATCACGATAAGCCGGACTTCTCGTTATATATACGACGAGTTCGTACACGACCACGACCACGAAAGACCACGACGACGACAACGATGAGTCGAAGAGAACGCGTACAACCGGCTTTTATTTTTTTTATTGTTCTTTTTTTTTTTCCTTTTTTTTCTTTTTTTTTTTTTTTTCTTTTTTTTTCTTTTTTTTTTTTCACTAGCGACCAACGAACGAACGAACGAACGAACGAACGAACGACGGCTGCTTTATTTTAGTCGGATGTGTTTGAAGATAGCCGATATGAGAGAAGAGAGAGATAGACAGAGAGAGGAGGAGACGAATTTTTTACGATAACGCGACGACCCACTGCATCTGTCTTTCTCCCTCCTTTGATAACGACGATAAGATAAAAGAATGAGCGAGCGGGCGAGCAAGAGAGAGAGAGAGAGAGAGAGAAAAAAGTTGAGAGATATCAATTTTTATGCGGAACGATCAGACGGATAAGAAGAGATTCGCGTGAGGAATGTGAGAGCAAAAGATAGAGAAAGAGAGAAAGAGAGAGAGAGAGAGAGAGAGAGAGAGAGAGAGAGAGAAAGAGATGACTCCTTCGACCTTCGGACTCGAGTCACGAGGCCGACGCTTCGAGAGTCGAGAGATATACTATATATTTCTTAATACGTATGTACGCGTGCGCATTTGTAGGTGTATACGTGTGTAGTATGCGTAAGAAAAAAGAGAGAGAGAAGGCAGATGGTATATGAGAATCAAGTAATGTTCTCGTTCTCTCTTTCTCTGTAATTACTCGACGAGGAAACGAAGATCCGTTCGCTGACTGCTCCTAGGTCGTGGTTTCGTCTGGGTTTATATAGAGAGAAACCAATCCACCATGGTGTAACACACATCTACATATATATACGTTAAATACTTATGGGTGTGTGTTTGTAACATCGTGAATCCGTGTACGTATACATGAATGCGTATTCTATATGCATATATGCCGCGTGAATTCTCCAACGATCAACGCGGACTGGATAATTACTTTCACATGTTAGCCTCTCGCGGTAACTCCCAGAACAAATTACGTTCGTGCATACACGTGGTGCCGCTTGCTGCTCGGCGAAACAAGACACACGTCGCGTAACGCGCCGATTAATATCATAAGAGAGAGAGAGAGAAAGAGAGAGAGAGAGAGAGAGAGAGAGAGAGAGAGATAGACGAAGAGCCGTTAGAGAAAGTACGCTAGTCGCCATTTTGGTGTACGACTTTAATGTACGCGAAACATCGACTTTATTCTCTATCCCTTTCTTCTTATTCCATTTCGTAATTATCTAGGAAGAAAAGAAAGAAAAACGTTTAAGCGGATCGTCGCTTGTTATAACACATATACGATCGAAGTATCGAAAATTAAAAGAAAAAAAAATTGTGTTTTTATCTTCTTCATGGACTTTCTATAATTCTTTCATATTGCTATTATTATATTATTACTTTTTTTTTCTTTTTGTTAATTCAACGAAAGAAGAAGAGAAAGGATGATAAAAACGTTGAAAGGATCATCACTGATATATGATTCGAATAGGATAAAAATTCTTGTTCATCTTTAACGTGATACTCTAATCTTATGATTTTTTCTTAAAAAAAAAAAAAAAAAAAAAAAAAAAAAGAGTCAGAGAGCAACGACGATAAAAACATTAAAAGGATAATTACTGATCCTTAACAATAAATATATACATATATAAATACTTATTTCACAATATATTCCTTAACTTTTCCTTTCTGATTTGTTCAATACTTAACAAAAAACAAATTGATAATAAATGAATAAAAAATATATATAAAAAAAATAGAGCAAGGACATGATGACGGGTTGAAAAAATTTTCCACGAGAAATCGTCGTCGTCGTCGTCGTCGTCGTCGTCGTCGTCGTCGTCGTTCTGAGGTTAACATTCCAAACGACATCCACATCTACATCTATATTCACAAGCAGGGCGCAACGGTGGTAGTAACAGCCACCGTCAGTGGCGATCCGTCGCGTTAATGAATTCATAGATTACGCAAGCGAAAGATACGTACGGAGGACAAAGCGAGAGAAACCTCTCTATTGACCTAGATCGTGGCCCCGTCCGTCGTCGTCGTCGTCGTCGTCGTCGTCGGCCACGTTGCGTGCAACTAGCCGATTGTAAAATATGTGGACTCTCTTCTCCACCACTACCAATCCCAACGACGACTACTACTACTACTACTACTACTTCTACTATTACATTGCCATCTTATTTCTCTTTTATCTCTCTTTCTCGCGTGCAAACTTCTACTTCCTTCTCTCTCTTTCTCTCTCCTGCTTCTTCAGACTCGAAGAGACACGACGCAGCGACGGCAACCGGTAGAGCCAGTTACCGGAGAGGATATTTGCGGTTGTGATTCAGCGCTGCTCCCAGAGAGGAGAGAGAGAGAGAGAGAGAAGAGAAGGAGAAAAAGAGAGAGAGAGAGAAGGGCAATAAATCGAGAAAGAGAAGCCGACCGCAATGACCGAGCAGATATATACCGGCGAAGCCATTTGCAAGGCTCGAGACTAACCCCGAGTCTCGTCTTTCTCCTTCTCTCTCTCTCTCTCTCTCTCTCTCTCTCTCTCTCTCTCTCTCTCTCTCTTTCACGCGAATTATTCCAAGAGGATGTGCGAGAGAGCATTGTAAAGATTGCAAGTACTGTTTATATATTTCTAAACTATATAGTAAAATGCTGTGTGTATGTATATATATTATATATATATAACATAATATGTATACAGTATATTATATATACTATATAATATATATATATATATATTACATCTGTATATAGACATACACCATATATATATATATATATATATATATATATATATATATATACATGTAGTGTGTATATATACACTACACCATTTGGATTTGTGTAAATATATGTATTACAAATTGTGTATTTTCTGAAGAAAAAATGGACAGGCACATATCACAAATTGTGATTTCTTGGGGGAAAAAAAAAGTGGCGGCCAGACAGAAAGTATATCTATATAAACATGGCTACGACGAATTTCAAAATTGAATTTTTTTAAATTCTATTTTATTAGTCTGTTTTTTTATTATTATTTTTATCTTTCTCTTTTTTTTTAAACGACATCTGTTCCGACGAAGATCGCTGGTCTATGACAAGGATCGAATAATCTCGAGTCTAATGTCCGCCATTTGCCGACGGACGTCGTCGACGACAACGAAAGTCCGACGTACATAAATAAACGCTCTTTATGAGGGGCGCTTTGCGAATATAAACTCTCTCTTTCTCTCTCTCTTTCTTTCTTTCTATCTCTCAATCTTAAGCTCAGTTACTAACTGGTATAGCGATGAAAAGTATCATTGACGACCCAATAACGCAAAGAACCATTTCTACCGATTTATTTTGATTTAGATACGTTTAATTTTTGCATAATCTAAAATACGCGTGTATAAATTGTGATATATTAATAATAAAATAATTTAGATTAGATGGTATTTAATAATAATAATAATAATAAAATTAAAAAAAACAAAAAAAAAAAAAAAAAAAAAAAAAAAGAAAAAAAAGCATACATAACAGCGGATCTTTACGTTACTTCGATATCTATGAGATATAATTTTATAATAAATACGAACACATTTGTCAGTCGTATTCCTTCAAAATCACCGTCCATACTCAGATATCGCAACGAAGACGTATCTCACGAAGACTTAAAAAATATCAAAGATATAAAATAATTTATATTTTTTAAGTCTTCGTCAAAGTCAAATTTCTAAACTTTAGGATAATATAGGATTATAAACGTTTATTAGATGATAAAACAACGAGATCGTTCTCGGGCCTGCCATCGTACATTATCAAATAACGTCGGCTAAACGTTCAATTTCGACGAAACATTCGATAAGCGATTTGAGATATCCATTCCGCAAACCCCACTCGAGGGTTCATCGATCGATCTATTATAATTATCGATTGTAGCGATAGTTATTTACTTTCTTACTTATTTATCGGCACGGATGTGCAAGAACGATTAACTCGATCGAACGACCTTGAACGACCTCGACTCGTAAATACCAGCACAGGCCATGGCGAGACTCTCTTCTTTCGTAACTCGTCGTTGAGAGAAATTGTTACCTTTTTCTTTCTTCTTTCTTTTTTCTTACGACGACCCTTCCCTCTCACTCTTCTTCTCACCCTCACCGCCCCACCCGGACACACATATATATATATCTTTTACCTCTTTCATTTTCACCCTCTTTCGTTTCTCTCAACATCACGATTTTGTTCGGTGGAACGTTACATTGTTCGCGATCCACACCGGTAAAGGAAGAGAGAGAGACAGAGAGAGAGAGAGAGAGAGAGAGAGAGAGAGAGAGAGAGAGAGAGCAGGTAGAAACGAAACCCTCTAGGATAACAAAGGGACCAGCAGTGCCTTTGTGTGTTTCCATAGAATGTGCCGGACTTTCGTGATTTCTCTCTCTTTCTCTCTCTCCTTCTACCCGAGGCCAAGTTAACAAAAGGGAGAAAAGAGAGAGAGAGCAACGATGCTTGGCGTCTCAAAACTTTTTTCAGCAAGCCTCGGACCCTCCCCCCTCCTTCGTACCAGATCTGAGCTCGAGAGAACACACCACCACATTATTACCACCAATACATACTACCATACACACCATCATCGACCATCGGCAACAGCATCGGTAGGCCTATGTATAGTATACCCAGAGCACACCCCAAGTGCCTCTCTCGTTGTTGCCTTTAGGTCGAAGATCCAGCCAGGCGCCCGATTAACCGCATTGTTACATTTTCCCAGGGCCCTACCTCTATCACCCTCCTCCTTCCTATCCCTCCATCCTTACTCATCTTCCCCCGATTATACATCGCTTAGTTTATGCCACTATTATACTTTATCTCTTTTTCTTTATCTTTCTTTTCCTTGCCCTTATTCTTATTCCCTTTACAATTTCTTCCCCGTTTCCCAAAGAACTCAGAAAAAATTCAATGATAGCGAATCAAAAATCTGATAAAATAAAAACTCTAACTTTTCATCTCATCATTTTCAATAACAATCACAATCAACTACCCCTATTCGTTCCTTTGTCGCTGGTGAAAAAAAAATAAAGATGCGAATTTCATTTCTTCCAGACGAGCACGAGATCTAACATGAATGAAGAATTTTGATTGATATAAATAAGTACTATTATATATATACAAATATTTTGATAAGTGTTGATAAATCAGGATTGCATCTGGATTGCGGCACTTGTATCGTATTTATTGATATTTTATTATAAGCACTGATAATTTTTTTTCTTTAATGAAATATCGACGAAATGTTTTTAAATGTACTGACCCAATGAATATCAGTTTTTTTTTGTTCATTGAATCATCTTTTCGCACATAGAATAGAAAATTCATTTTCATTCATAATGCTTCGCTCACAATGCTTTCTTATTCGTATCCTTTTACATAATCAGGAATTATAAGAATTCGAGAATTGGAATCGATATATTCAATGGTTACGGAAGATGAATTAAACGCAGCGTATAAAAACGAAAGATCGTTTTCGAAATATAATATCCAATCATAATTCCATCGAGAGTTTCACTCGAGTGAAATCGTCGACTCTCGTAAAAATCATTCCACCATTCGAATCGATTAGTAAGTTTTGTTTGTACAATATCGATTTCGTTCACAAGTATTGCTTTCTCTTTCTCTCTCTCTCTCTCTCTCTCTCTCTCTCTCTCTCTCTCTCTCTCTCTCTCTCTCGATCTTAAGGTCCGATTCTTTTCGATCGGAACGATATTGTACGTGCGACGAGTCACACTGGTCATAAAATTTTTGTTACGCACGTAAGAGGGCAATATTTTATGGTACGCCAGAATATAATATACTACAGACATCACCCGGTACGGTCGGGAATGTAACAACGCGCTCTTCTCGTCGTTTATCTACGATCAAAATTATCATAAATTACGTTGCGGTTTAGTCGAAATGGAGGTCGATTTCCGAATACGATTATCATATTTATGGTAATAGTTGTCGTAACTTCGAGCTTATTACCAAGGGTAACGATACTCTCTTTCCGAACGCCGTTGAATCTTCTCCTGCATGACCGTGTGCGTTTTTAAGAAGGACTCGCTTGTTAAATGGAGTACGAATATGTATATGTAAGCATATACATATACACATACATATTACGTTTAACGGAAAATATCGATCGGGAGAACGGGAAACGAGGAGATAAGTGGGAGGGCTGAGTTTTCAACAATTTTTTTTCTTTCCTTTTTTTAAGACGATTAACGTGTATCCATGAAAGAAAGAAGGAAAGAAAGAAGGAAAGAAAGAAAGGAAAAAAGAAAGAAAGAGAGACCAGTTGCGCAACTACCAAGAAGAAAACCAGTTTCGCGAAGATCCAGTCTCGGTTGCGATCCGACTCATTCTGACCGCGTAAAAGGTGTACGCTTACGTTGGAACGACGAGATCGCTAACGTATAGCTTAGAACTTGCCATGAATATATCATGGAAAAGAGAAAAAAAAAAAAAAAAAAAAAAGAAAAAAAAATATATATATATATATGTATATAATCCTTTAGCCTCAATCTTACGAGCTCGAAAATATCGTCGATATAATCGATATTTACAAAAGAGCTTTTTTCTCGAAAATATTTTAGATATATATCGTTTGCCACGATATATATCCATGAAAATAATAATCATAATATACATATATAATATTACCATCCTACCTCAATCGACTCGATAATGACGTCAGTATTTAAAAAAGACAGGTTTTTTTTTCGAAAGGATTTCAGCGATCGTTAGAATGTAATAAAAAGAACGTTCGAGCGTATCTATAGTTGACTTGAAAAGTATTGACCTTGATTCCAAAGTTTCTTTCAAATTCTTCTTCGCTCGTTAGATTTTTTTTTTTCTTTTTTCGTATATCGTATACTTCGATCGTTGTTTTAGGGAGAGGAGAGAGAGAGAGTGCGAAAGAAAAAAAGAAAAATAAAAAGGAAGAAAAGAAAAATGGAGCAAGTATTTAGGAGGAAGAACAACGACCTTGAGTCAAGGTTAGAAAGAAACGCGATAACGTGAGTTTCGTAGGCAGAGTTTTAAAAACAGAATTTGTAACTTTTTAATACACATACGAGCGCACGCATAAGATCGCAAAACCTTGAGAAAATAATTTCTGAAACGGGAATAAGATAAGTTTTGGTTGTAGAAGGAACTTACAAGGCCAACGCAGCTGTGGTTACGGCGTTTCCAACGTCGTTCGTGAGAAAACTGGTCTGTTGTTGGGCGGCACCCGGATGATGTTGCTGATGCTGTTGTTGTTGATGTTGCGTCGGTGGGGGTGGCGAGTGTTGTTGTTGTTGTTGTTGTTGTTGTTGCTGTTGTTGTTGCTGCTGCTGTTGGGCTTGTTGTTGCTGTTGATGTTGATGATGCTGATATTGATGATGATGTTGCTGAAAGGGTGGCTGATGCGACGGCGAACCAGTCGCCGGCATCAGATTATAAGGCTGATAAAGCAGCTGCGGCTGAGCCTGCGTGCCTGCGCCGGCGGCCGCGATCAAAACCTGCGTTTGCCCTTGGTGTACGTGATGACCGTGATGGTGGTGGTGGTGCGGGTTACCCTGCGTAGCCGTCTGCGGGCTTACCGGAAGGACCGCCATTGCCGCGCCTCCTAACACTGGTGGCATGCTGCTTTTACGTTTTCTATCCTCTTCGTCTTCGTTGTCCTTCTTCCTCTCTTATC